>NC_059365.1:29701000-30054000 GCF_019703515.2 Myxocyprinus asiaticus
GAATTTCCTGTCACAATCTGTTAGCATTCCCTTTTCACATGATGTTTGGAAGCATGATAAAGATGCTTTCTTGCAATTTGGGATTGACTGCAATGAAATGGTGGGAAATATGAAGCCACAACACAATTCTGTATGTCTGTTTGTTCATGTGTGTGAACAAACAATGATAATAAAATATTGGTGAGCTGTGACATCGTAGTATAGAGTATACTGGCTGTGTTTCCAAGCTCTCTATCTAAAGCTATTAAGACACTTTTACTTCAACATTTGCCCCCAAGGACTTCAAAAGCTTAGGAATGTGTGTCAGCTGTTTTAGTGAAAGAAATCATCCATCCATCCATCCATTTTTCCATCCTTCCATCCTTCCTTCCTTCCATCCATCCAAACATTCATCCATCTATCTCTACTCATCGGTCTCCCTCTCTCCAGTGCACTCCGGCCCTTCCACTCTGTGATCCCTCTCTCTCTCTCTCTCTCTTTCTCTCTCTCTCTCTCTCTCTCTAGCGCTCTCTCTGTGTCAGCACTCTGGCACCTATTAAGTCTCTCTCAGGCTGTCCCTCAATCCTCCAATGCTTTTTCAGCTGTTTCACTTCACACAATTAGTGTGCATTACCTGCAGCTCTTTCTCAATGCATGTTTAAGGAGGCAGAAAAGCCTCTGAGGAGTTTGTATAAGATAATGGAGGTATGTACGTGTGTGTGTGTGTGTGTGTGTGTGTGTGTGTGTGTGTGTGTGCATGGCTGCTTGCATCACACCACTGAACATGCAAGCCTTGGAAGAGAGAGTAGCAAGGGAAACATGAGCCTTTCTTTCCGGTGTTAATTAGCAGCTAATGTACCTCCATGCCATACATTTTAGAAACAGTCAGAATTAACTGACACCCTACTCTGACACAACATGTCCACAGTGCATTATTTCACATTTAGAATGTTCTCCGACATGGATGGAGTACTGTACTGCAAATATTTTGTAAATTAGATGAACTAATGTGCAGACACAATCAACTGTGAGCAATAGAAACAGTGAGCAAACTGACTGGCTATTTCAGCACCATGGACAGCTACTTAGTAGATATTTCAGAACCATGGACAGCAATTCATTTAATTCACTCAGAGTATTTTTAAATGTTGGAGAATACAATGTTTTCAAAGTATTTCTTTAATTATTCTTTTAAACTTTAGAAAACTCAGCATGGATTTTCTGTGGTAGCTGTGCCAAATATTTTGTAAACATGTCTGTGTCTCCATCACATCCTCTTTGATCTAATGCTCAATGTTGTTTTTACACAGTAAACAACACAATTAATCAAAACATTGAAACAACGTTTCATGGCAACTCTCTTACATTTCTATTTTGAGCTGCAATCTATCAAAGGCATGCATTCAAATGTCAAGAAAATGTTAAGACTTGTCAAGCAATTGTGAGCAATCAGTACTTTGTAATCTCAGAAACAAAGAGACCAATCTTAAGCAATCTAATAAACATATCAGAATTCAGTTCTCAAATTTAAAACAAATTGGAGACTGGGGCTAGTTGTAAAACAAGGAAGTTGTCACAAGATCACAAGGCTATTTGTCACATATCTCAGTGACTTTTAAGATGTTGAGTCAAAAGACCAATTACATAAATATGTGTTTCTCTAGAAGAGGTTTTGCATGCTGGTTAGAAACATCATTTTGTGAATTCTATCCTCCAAACTATTTTTTTTTTTTTCATAAATGTCAGGTTGTGCCATTTACATTCTTGAAATTTTAAGAATCGTTTTGTATTTTGTAATTTTTAAATTGTTTAAATTTAGCAGAAAAGCCTATATATATATATATATACACACACACACACACACACATAATATTATCAGTTCCATACAAGACGTTAATATTGAGTAATTTACATTTTAGAGACCATATGGCAAATTATTTTGTCTATTTTTCCTCTAAAACAAAAATAGTTTCATACAAAGTATGTTTTCTTTTTTATTATTTATATATATATATATATATAATAAATTGTCAACTGAACCCATATTATGCTATTCTTTTTTTAGAAACTGGTTAATTACGTATGTTCTTCTATAATGTAGTGATTACAGGGGATTTGCATATAAAGAGAAGGACAGTAATGTTATAGACTGCTTTTTAGATTCGTTCCTTTGTTGGTTTATTCATTCATTTTTGTGTCTGGGACATACGTATTTAGGTGTTCTGTTTTAAAAATTTAATTTATGTCATCATTTACACACCCTCACCTTGTTCCAAACCTGTTTAACTTTCTGCTTCTGTTGAACATAAAGAAAGTCACTATTCACATTTGTAAGTAAATTATGAATAATTTTCATTTCTGGGTGAACTATATTTCCTTTTTACTACAATACACTTTTTGCTATCGTTGATGTGGTTAATGTTTCCATGGAAGCAGTTCTGCAGGAAAAAGAAAATAATACAAACATTACAAGATCGGGAAAATTGGGATGATTAATAAGGTGAATTAAAATGTTATCCTACATTGAGGAGTAATTAAACACAGACAAAGGAAGAGAATAACACGAAATCACAGGTAACCACTCAGTAGCTCTAACAAAGTCTGAGAAGTCTACAAAAGACTGCAGATAAGGGCCAGGTTCTTCTGAACTGACTTCACAACCCAATTTAGCACAAGCTAATTCTGTGATTTGACAAATTACTGAAGCATGCCAACCAAGAACAAAAAATTTACACACGTGGATTTTACTTCTGGCTTCAGTGAATTCAATTCAGTAACTTCAAGTATTTGTCAAATCTTACATCGGAAAGCAAATCAGTTTAAAAGGTCCCTTGCTGCAAAACAAACTGCCAGTCGAATGGTTTATGTGGAGTGTGCTCGTCAAGTTTAGAGACTTGGTAAAGTAAGTCATCTGCATATTTTATTTATCTTAAAGATATTCTTCTGTCCACTGTAAATAATGTAAAGGGACCCAGAGGTGTGAAAACTAGCATTCCACTAACCCTGAGCAGTTATTGACATGAGCCCCAAAGTGAGCATCTGCGTTTGTGTGTGTTTGCCATCTCTGTGTGTGTGAACATTGTCAGCCCTCTCAGCATTTACCCAGGGACCAGTGCCTTTGCACGTCAGCCAGAAAACTGACAGCGAGAGAGTGACAGCAGTGCTAGAGCAGAAAGACATGCATTAAGTGTCTCACAGCCACAAAAATTCTGACAATGAATACTGCACTCTAACTTCTGTTAGAGATGGTGAGATAGAAAGGAGGAAGAGGAGACAATGAGCTGGATTAGACAGATGGCTAGTTAGTGAGGGAATGCAGTCAAGAGCGACTACTGAGCTATGTAAATAGAGAGTGTCCATATGATTAAGCAATGTGATCACATGAGGGTGGAAAGAGTAAATGTTAAACATGTTCTCATAAATGTTTCACAACTGTTTGAACAAGTACATATTTTTATGTAAATTTATACATCTGAGGACAGCAAAACACTGGGGATAGGGTTGGGCTAGGAATACACCACATTCCATGAGAGCAAACCCAACAATCTGGTCTCAAAGAAACACATAATTATACCTTAATTTTTGCTAAATGATTCGTACATGCTTTGTTGAATGTATTACAAATCAAATGAAGTGAACACTTGAGATGCTTTAACAACTTTTATTTCTTTTTGCATAAGAAATAAAATAAAACAGTTCATAAGCTCTTACTTTTCACCCTGTTCCCTACATAAACCTATTTTATGACATCTAATCACTTTTAATATAGTGCATGACTTGTCAGGTGATACATTTTAACCTGTGCATTGCAAAAACAACTACATTTACAAGCTTGTTCGGGTCATGACTGCGTAGTAGCTCAACTGACAAAACGTTGCACTTACGATCCAAAGGACAAAGGTGTGAATCCTGAAGGGCACGTAAGATCAACACATGAGCCAAAAGATTCATAGAAGCATCATAAATATCAGTTAGGTTTAGTTTGAAGGTGTAAGGTATAGAGCTATAACCTTAAAAACCTCTCCTGTTTTGGAGAACATTTAACTTGCTTTTAGTGCCACAGAATGGATATTTCACCTCAAACTGTCGCAATACATGCAAGGAACCACATAATATGACTTTGCAAAAATTCCGCCATAGTCATGTAATTTTCCTGAGATCAGGCTGAAACCAAAGCATTATGAAAAGCCTGGTAGAGTGTGTATGGATGCAAGTGTTTGAAATAAATATGTTAGTGCACATCCTGCATAACAGAGACTGCTTTGGTTTCAATCCATTGTCCAGAGTCCATATAATCTCTAAGGATATCATGTCAAACAGGGCGGAAGAGAGTTTTATAAGCCTTTTGTAAGTATACATAAAGGGCATAAGAAGCCAGGCTTTTGTTAGTGATCCTCTTGAGCTTTAGAGATAGAAGGGGATGGTAATGCTTGAAATCAATAAATAAGTAACACACAGCATGCCCCTATGCATCAAAAAACAAAGAGTGAGAGAAAGCCATTGAGAGAATAGAGAGAGGTGGAGAGGCGAAAATAGAAGGAAGATTGGTTTGCAGTTCTCAGCTCTCCCTGTCTCAGATACAGTCTCGATCTGCATTATTTATGAACTCGAGTGCAACATCCAAATCGGGGATTAAACCCCTTTATCCTCCTTTTCCCCTTTCCCTAGAGCTCAAACCCTGATACAGTGCTGGTACCCTGAACAAGTAATTCACGAGGAAGGGGGAAAAGATACTCCCTTCCAATATTATTTCACCCGACATTGCTCTGTCTCATAAAAAGGGAGTTTGTTTGCTGGGTCAGGGTTTAAGGGAACCTTCAGGATCACAGAAGCCATGCATATATTTCTCTGGGGGATTAAAAGATGAAGGTTTAGGCCAGTTATGGCACTTCCTGACAGTATAATCCATCAAAAGAGAGTGAGATGTCAAACAGATTGGCTGATGTCACTGGGATGTCCAAGCCCTCTTAAACTGAAAAAAAAAAAAAAAAAAAAACACAGACAAAGAACGGGTATTAGTAGTTTAGTAAGAGGTCATCTTGTTATATAATTTTATGTGTTGACAGTTGATTAAAATGTTTAAATGCGATTAATCACAGATTTTATAAGTGCTGACATTTGATTATATACTTCTTTTTCTGACAAAATGCAAAACAATATGTAACAATAACGTATATTAACATTTTCTAAACAAAGCCTTTCACAGTATAAAGATAGAAATCCACTAAAATGGCAACAATTCAAGTAACATTAAACATTTCCCAAAGTGTACAGTGGGAAGTTGACTAACGGAAAGTACTAGTCCCCATAACATGCATATTCATTGCAATGCACATTAAATCTCTTAAACCCTCATCATCTACAACATTAATTGGCTGACAGGCTGTTGCTATCCACTTTTCTACAGCAATTATTAAGATGTATTAACATGATTCGGGTCAAGACGTCAATGCACCGTTCAACGCCACCGTAAAGCTTTGAAGTTTGATTTCCATTCAAAAAGTGCAGCAGAGAAGGGCATACTACCCATACTACTCTTACTGATTCTGTTATATTTATTTATGGCATGTAGGAAACAGTATGTGTGAGCTTGGAATTAATTTAAACTGTCCTTATTCTGCATCATGTAAGGAAATTTATAATGGAATTAGTCGCGTTCGACAACCATTATAAATAAGATAAATGACAAATAACTAGACTATTTGTCTGAATAAAATTCTCGTTGTATCCGCTCACAATTTCTATTGTAAGGAATTAGCTTTAATAAGGGAATTATGATTAATTCACTTATTGGAGTAATATTATTCTCATGGCTTACTGAAAATAATATCACACATATTTAGGTATAGCTTTGAAGCAAAATCTTTTAAAAACAGGGATGAGATTATTTATCAAAATATACCAGTCAGATTATCTTTGAATACAGACTTTATTGCTATTCTAAACATACACTAAACTAACACATACAACATGAAACAGGTTGGTGAGTAGTGACAGAATGTGAAATAAATGATCAATACAGAGAAAATGAACTTTATAGAGTCTCTTGACAATGCCTTAAGAACCATTTATCCTTCTTTGAGTCTAAATCGATTTGCAATCAGATTACCCAAAGTATTTAACTAATACACCAGCACTTTGAGCAAAAGTCTGGAGATGTACTTGCGTGTCGTTGTGTTTCCTTGCGTTGCTTTCCTTGTGTTGCTTGGTACTTTGGCATTTGAATACAGTTTGTTCCGTCGATGTCTTGGACTTTGTTATGATCGCGGATAGTTATTGTCTGGATGGATGATGAGGTGGGCTTTGAAGCGAGGCCATCTGCAAGGAAGACTCACGACTCCCATTGGGTGTGTGAACCGTAGAGCAGAGAGTGAGAGGCTTCCTCGGGACTTTTGTGTCCCGAGTTTTCCTTGGACTCTATATGGCATGGAGGATTAGAAAGAAGCAAGAGAGCCGAAGAGAGGAGGCCAAACAACGGTTCCAAGAAAGCGTTGCAAGAGAGAAGGGCATTCTTCCTGTTTTGGAAACATTTTAACTGAAATTGGCTGCACCCCAAAGGTGTCCTGAGCCAATCAGAAGTGACTCTTCATAGTCACTTGTCTGTCCTTTTCAAAGTTGATTTACAATCCTTTGTGTGAAGGATCCTTTCAACTCCCACTCAGAAATAGTGCATTGTAGGGCTTTACTGGTTGTTTAGATCAGTGTTACTATCAGAAATAATTAATAATTAATAATTAATAATTATTTCTGTAGTTATTAATCAATATTTAAATTAATTAACTGGATCTAACTCATTAAAACCTCATATAGGACTCCAGTAAATGTAGTGTGCTACGTTTAGGAGCAAGTTTGGTTATTAGCAATAATTAATAATTATCAAAGATAATTATTAATTATTAAAATCAATAGAACATTGATGAGAATCAATGTTAGCTTTTTTTTTAATCCTTTAAAATCAACACTTATCAATTGTTAACATCGATGAAACATTAAAATTAACACTAGCTTATTGATCATTCAAATTCAAAGATAATTATCAATTATCAAAAATCAATAGAATATTAATAAGGATTAACATTGACGGGGCACCACCCTGAAATCAGGGACTAATAACCGAATATTAAAACAGTCTCAATATTAGATTGTTTTCTTAGGAAAATCGACATCCGAAGAATATCGATTTTCGAATAAAAAAACAATGAATGAAGGTTTGAATCCGAGCACTGACATCCCGTCAGCACGACACAGGTGTATGCAAAACAAACCAAAACACTTCTCTTTGTAATATAAACAAAGTTTATTTATGCAGTAATATCAATTAATAATTAATACAATGCAGTCAATAAACTTCCGATTTACAACTACAAACTAAACAGTGATATGATTAGATATGGAAATAAAATAATCCTATAACACATAAGGTGTGTGTGTGTGTGTGTGTGTGTGTGTGTGTGTGTCAGTGTGGTTAGTGAGAGAGAGAGAGAGAGATTATTCAGTGACAGCCCGAAAGCTGATTTCGCGATAGCTGGAGATGAAGCAGCCGTGTTCATCACTCAGAGACGCAGTTTTATGAGCGGGGCTCTTAAAAGTCCCTTGTTATTTGACTGTTTAATGGATGAACTCAGTTGCTGTCTCACCCGCGATGGCGAAAATGCACAACAGTCCAATTTGGTTGGACTACAATACAGCAAAACAAAATCGTGATAATTAATACCCTGAGTATTAATAATAAGCGGACATGGCGGTCCGTAAACTGTACAAGCAAAAAAAACCTTGAAACACAAGAATAACACACTATAATATTCTATCTCTGCCCAGACGTAAACCTCTTACTTGAATCGCATGAGGACACAGGTAGAATGTGTTTTCCTCCGTCCTTTAACTTTGACCCGGTTTCTTGAGGCTCGTGTGATGACTAGAACCGTTTCCTCGCGCTGTCGGCGGCCGGTACGGCTGTTGATTCTCAGAGGGCGGTACGGCTGTTGATTCTCGGCGGGCTGGCGGAGAACTCAGAAATGTCGACTTGATTGAAGATGGAAGAGAAATCTTTAGTCTCTTCACTTCTGTAGGCCAACGGATGAAGATGCGAATTGCTCGGCGGTCTCCTTCGGATCCGTTAGAGTGTTCGGTTGAACACAGAGTAATCTCAATTCGTCCAGCGAGATGGAGATTGTATGCCTACAGTTTCAAGTCGGACATTACTTCCTTATGCCACGAGGTTACACCGGAGAGCAGCAAAAAGCTACGTCCGTATTCGGTGAACGAAGTAGCCGGAAGCCACTTTGGAAGCATTTCAGAATTATTTGAAGTCCTGATGATGTCATGTTTGAGGGACGTTCTGTTGTGTGCCTCATCCAATAGGAGTTGAGTGCTCGATCCTTTAGTGGGCAAGGCTTCATGGATCTGTAGTCTGTTTTGGACTTCCTTTGTTTGATTTTGGCGCGATTTTTGTCAGTACAATTTACGACTTAGGAGGGGGCTTGAGGAATGTTTTTGACTGTTAGGCCTGCCTTTGTCTTCTATCTGAATACATGAGGCCCAACAGCATGTTTACTTTTATATCTTGAAAACAGTGCAAGAGACATGACATCCATTTTCATTAACATTCTCTTCATAAACAAGCAAGCATTTACATACTAAATGTTACATGCTTTCATGTAAGTAACAAAACATGAAAATCCCTGGTTACAAATCATACTGATTAATTCATTGGTTTTACAACATGGATAATACATTACACGTTATGAGAAACCTGATTGTCGGGGTATATTATCAGGTTAAGCCTTGAATAGTTACCATTCTTAGTAGAATGAGATGAATCATACAAGATTAGAGATTATAATCATCGATTTGTCCGTTATAAGTGATTACAAATCACTACACATATTTTAAAAGGTACATCAGGCTATAATCATTAATTTGTCAGTAATAAAGTTGATCACTGGTCATAAAGTCATTTTCAGTATAATCTAGCAAGGCTAGGTTTTGTGTACATTGTGGGTTCATGCGGTCTCTGCTGAGCTAAGAGAGAATGTCTTTGGAATGTGCAGATGGGGAGAGGAGGTGTCCCGGGGGAGGAACAAATGTCACTGTGTTAGGTCTATGTTGATTTCGGGCCTTGGGACTGTCTTCACGAGTCTCTGTTTTCTGATATGGCCGCGTATTTATGCATTATGGTCACAAGGTGTTACTTGGCCATTTGGTCTTACAGAGGGTTTAATTTTGTGGAACAAAGAAGGGTTTTCTTTATTGGTCAGCTCTGTCATTACAAATCCTAGTTTGAGATTAAGCAGGCATGGGAGAGACGGTCTCCTTCAGCAATTTAGGCACCATGGATTCATTTTTATGACTCTCTAAAGGCTCGGTAGGGGATCTCTCTGATCTGTGGAATGTGGTGTTGTGTTCATTTGATGGCTTTGTTCATGGATAATCCTACAGCAGAAATAACAATAGTAGCATGGTAGTATGCCATTCTGAACATGGAAAATGTCTTGTTCTGGTTTTAGCTCTGACACTGCCCATGTTATGAGATTTAATCCAAATTGCCCAGTAATCATTAGCTGACACTTCGAAAAATCAGTGGCAACTGGGTCAAAATTGAAAATGTTCGAACTGTGAACAGCACATCGGCAGACATTCCATTGAAGAACTCCAACAAGCTAGTCAGCTGAAGCGGTCCCTCATCAGTATCTTGTGACTGGCTTTTAGGTGATAGTTAAGACTTGACTATTTTTTTGTGTTATTAAACTATGCATTGCAAGGGACACAGAGTAACACACAGGGAATCGCTGTTGTGTGTGTTTGTGATGTGTACATCAGTGAAATGTCCCCGTATACATGCAAAGTTTACACCCTAGTCCAACCAGTGTTTAGAATTCACAAGGAGTCTAATGGCAAATTAGTAACCGTGGTAATCATCGAAAAAATAAAAAATAATTAACACGTTAAACATTTTGTATTAATGCATTAATTTTGAAATATCTAATTTATTTGAAATTATATTTTATTATATATAACTGCTTTATGTTTGCTTGTAACAAGAATTAATGTACATTTAGCTCTCTGTTAATCTTAATTAATGTATTTGGCCAAAATACAATGAATAATAATAATAATAATAATAATATATTTTTATGATCCTTATTTATACAGTGTCAGGGTGTTTTGGTTGGTTACTAGGGTGTTGCTAGGTAGTTGCTAGGGCATTATTAAATGGTTGCTTGATGGTTGCTTACTGGCCCAATGGGATTATTTTTATTTATTTTTTTTATTTATTTCTGTGCAGATATTTATAATTTTGAAATTTTAATATTTTACAGTGTAAACCATGATTCTGTATTTGTTTCAAACAGATAAAATGTGTAGATATTCCAATTATCAGCATGTTCACTAAAAATTAAGGGTTTACTGTTTATCTACTGTAAAGAATAGTACCATCACTGACATATAGGCGGCACTCTTTTTAGATGAAATGCTAAAAAAACAAACAAAATAAACCTTGTGTTCAATGTGAAAAATAAGGCTGTCAGTGTTCAAAAGTGAGGTGTGTTCTATATCTGCTCTAATGGGTCTTTTTATCTAAACAGAAACAATTTTCTGAAAAATAAATGTCTCACAAAACAGAATGGTTAAATACTCATATAGCAGGAGTCGCATGGCACCATGCGGGGATCGGACATGTGAACGATGAGCTCTGCGCACTTTGCCTAGCTTTTAATTATTTATTTTTTTTTTTATCATAAACCGGTGAGATTCGATACACCCTGCTACATAACTGTTCTAAGAAGTCAACATGTCAAAGAATTAAAAATCCTCAGGCTCTGGAGATATTAAAAGACACTTACGTGCTCAAGCTGATACCCCAGACAGGGCCGCAGACCAGGGACTCGGTTTGGACAGTGCAGCGGGAGAAATTCAACATCAACTGTCCTGCATGTCTGTAATGCTGGCGAAGGTTGTGGTGGACTTGGAGGATCTTGCGGTAGTACGTCGATCGATTACTTCAATGGAGGCGAAATTCTCTGAGTTGGTTACAAGAATCAGGGAGGTCGAGAAACAGATCGATTATCTGGAGTCATCGGAGAAGGAATTATCTACTAACCCACTAGCGTCACTTGGAACGCGTTTGGGAAAAGCTGGAAGACCTTGAGAATCGTAATCGGTGAAACAGCATCTGAATTGTTGGAATTCCTGCGCATAAGCAAGGCCGAGATATGGTGAAATTCCTAGATGAGCTCTTCCCGAGTCTGCTCGACATAACAGGCCATAATCTGGAAATCGAGCAAGCTCACAGAGTCCCAGTTTGGAGATCCAATGAGGGAGACAGACCTCGATCAATTCTGGCCAAATTTCTGAGATTATCCGATAAAGATCTTGTGTTATGTGAGGCGAGGAGTAAAGGATTTTTTTTCCTAGAAAAACCACAACATTTTCTTGTTAACAGACTTTGCGAATTCGACAAGAGAGAAATGTGATCGATTCAAGGAATGCAAGAAACTCTTACATCAACGGAAGATCGCTTTTGCACTGATGTTTCCGGCCAAACTGAGAATAGACACTAAGGATTGCCGCAAAGTATTTACATGTCTTTCATAGAGACAATGGGGTGAGTAAGCCATTTGGTGATTTTCATGTTGCCCCCAAGTGAGCTCGACTCACTGAACATACACTTGACTGTCTGAGGAAGCTGGGTGCCTTTCTTGTTTCTTTTTGTGCTGGTTCAACCTAGCGGCTGGAGTTTGTTTTGTGGAATAACACTCCATCGGGACAGTTGTGGATGAATCTGCTCATTCTTTGTGCTTATGCTTCCTATTGGCTGGAGTTTATTTTGTGGAGTATTTTTTTGCAGGACATTGGAATGATTAGGTCATCTGCTGCACTTATGAAACAGCTGGCTCACTGAACATTCATTTGACTGCCAGAGGAAATTGAACTTTTTTTTTTCTTCTTGTTGTGCCGGTTCCGCTAGCAGCTGAAGTTTGTTTTGTGGAGGATTGCACTTTTGGGACAGTTTTGTGAATGAATCTACATATTCTTTGTGTATATTCTGCCTATTGGCTGGAGTTTGTTTTATAGATTATTTTCTGTTGTGTAATTCTGTCTAAAAAAATTTGTATAGAAGCACCAGACTTGAGCAATCCGAAGGCAAAGTTGTCGTGGGGGCTGTTGTAGGAGTACATGGACTGTTTGAGTTTAGAGGGATGGACGCCGGTTGGTGCTGTCGTACGCGGGGTTAATGCGCACGTTTTTCTTTTTTCTGTTTGTTTGGTTCGGGGGAAGTTCGGGGTTTGACTGTTTCACTAATGTGGGAATGTGATCTTTCTAATTTTATTTTTGACACACAATATATTTTTTCAAAATGTCAAATGAAAATATGAGTGGATTATCTCTCTCCACGTGGAATGTGAATGGGTTGGGGCACGCCATTAAAAGAAGGAAGGTTATTTCTTTTCTCAAATGTAAAAATCAGATCAAATCAAATAACTTTTATTGTCACACAACCATATACACAAGTGCAATACTGGGTGAAAGTCTTGGGTGCAATTCCGAGCAACATAGCAGTCATGACAGTGATGACACATATACCAATTTACAATAAACATCAGATATACTCAACACAATTTACATATCTAATATACACATAATTACACACAACACGATATACAAATAATATATACAAAGTACAGTATACAATACACACAATATAGAATACACATACACACAATATAGAATACAAATTATACAATAAAAATGGTATATATAATATATATATAATATACAGTAGGTTGTATTGTACTGTATTGACATTCAGGCTGTCGGTTGATAGTCAGTTGCCAGTGTGTTGTTAAGAGAGAATATAATTTATGACAGTCCGATGTGAGATAATAAGATTAATTAAGTGCAGTGCTGATGTATATTGATTGTGAGAGATCAAATGTTTGATTGCTTGGGGGAAGAAGCTGTCATGAAATCGGCTGGTGCGGGTCCTGATGCTGCGATACCGCCTGCCTGATGGTAGCAGTGAGAGCAGCCCATGGCTCAGGTGGCTGGAGTCTCTGATGATCCTCCAAGCTTTTTTCACACACCGCCTGTGATGAAGCACCGTCTGCTAAGAAACATGATATAGTGTTTCTTCAAGAAATGCATCTTTCCCTGCAGGAAGCTGAAAAATTTGGGAAGATATGGGGTGGACATGTTTTCTTTAGTGCTGGCTCAAGTAAGAGCAGGGGAGTCATTACATTGATAAGTAAACATATACAATTCAAATATATCAAACATATTCAAGATAAATTAGGAAGAATCATTATAGTTTTAGCAGAAATTCAGTGGCCAGGTTGATTTTGACTAATATTTACGCACCTAACGCTGACGATCAGGGCTTTTTTGTAGATCTTGAAGGGATGTTGCAAGTCGCTGGCACCCCTCATGACATAATATTGGGAGGAGACTTTAATCTTTTGATGGACTCAGTCCTTGATCATAGTGAAGCGTAAATGTGTAAGCCCACTAGAGAAACATTGATGCTTCACAGGATGTGTAAAATCTTGGTCTTACAGATATTTGGAGACTTTTAAACCCATCTGGGAAGGACTATACAGTTTTTTCATCAGTCGATAAGATTTATTCTAGAATAGATTTTTATTTTTATTTTTATTTTAATGTTAATTTTTTATATCTAAGTCACTCATTTCATCTGTTGTTGATTGTTCAATTGGAAACATCTTAGTATCAGATCACACCCTGGTGAGTTTAGAGGTGTTGTCACATATGGAGAAAAAGAAACCATATAGTTGGCACTTTAATGTATCCATTTTGAGTCGAGGGACAAAACAGGGAAGCTTTTGGCTAAATATATAAAGCAGAGAGAGTCTTTTTCTACCATTCCCTCAGTGAAATATGCTGGTGTTAAAATATTTACCTCAGCCATTGATATTAATAATGCTTTTAAAGAATTCTATTTTGATCTCTATAGTTCCACGTCTTCGTCTACTGATGAGGATATTAGAAATGTTGTGGAACCATTAGAACTCCCTAAACTGATGGCTGAGCAAACAAATTCTCTTGATTCTGAGATAAACTTGGAGGAGCTTGGTGAGGAAAATTAAGGCCTTGCCTACAGGCAAGCGCCGAGGCTAGATAGCTTTGCTGCTGAGTTTTTTAGATCTTATGCTACAGAACTGGCTCCACTTTTGTTAGAAGTTTATATGGAATCATTAAAGAATGGAAAGCTTCCGCCAACCATGACACAAGCCCAGATCAGTCTGATTCTTAAAAAAGACAAAGATCTTTTGAAGTGAATGTAAGAGTTATCATTCAATCTCCCTGATGCAGCTAGACATTAAAATATTGTCAAAAATTTTGGCTAACCGATTAAGTTATGACATCTCTTATACATATAGATCAGGTGGGGTTTATTCATGGCCACAGCTCTTCTGACAACATTTGGCGTCTCATCAATATTATGTGGTCAGTGGTGAACGATCAAACTCTGGTCGCGGCCATCTCACTTGATGCTGAAAAGGCGTTTGATATGGTAGAATGGGATTATTTTTTTAAGATTTTGGAAATATACGGGTTCGGGAATACTTTTATTGGATGGATTAAGTTACTTTATAGACATCCGGTAGCGGCAGTAAAAACAAATGGATTAATTTCAGATTATTTTACTCTGGATTGTGGCATCCGGTAGGGTTGCCCTCTTTCCCAATTGTTGTTCTGTCTTGCCCTGGAACCATTAGCAGCTGTGATAAGAAGGGAAGATGATTTTCCAGGGGTGGTTGTGGGAGGTGTGGTGCATAAGCTTTTGTTTTATGCAGATTATATTTTATTATTTGTATCCAACCCCACTAGATCTACAGTGCATCCGGAAAGTATTCACAGAGCTTCACTTTTTCCACATTTTGTTATGTTACAGCCTTATTCCAAAATGGATTAAATTCATTATTTTCCTCAAAATTCTACAAACAATACCCCATAACGACAATGTGAAAGAAGTTTGTTTGAAATCTTTGCTTATTTATTAAAAATAAAAAAAACTGAGAAAAAAAAATCACATGTACATAAGTATTCACAGCCTTTACTCAATACTTTGTTGAAGCACCTTTGGCACCAATTACAGCCTCAAGTCTTTTTAAGTATGATGCTACAAGCTTGGCACACCTATTTTTGGGCAGTTTCTCCCATTCTTCTTTGCAGGACCTCTCAAGCTCCATCAGGTTGTATGGGGAGCGTCGGTGCACAGCCATTCTCAGATCTCTCCAGAGATGTTCAATCGGGTTCAAGTCTGGGCTCTGGCTGGGCCACCAAGGACATTCACAGAGTTGTCCCATAGCCACTCCTTTGTTATCTTGGCTGTGTGCTTAGGGTCGTTGTCCTGTTGGAAGATGAACCTTCACCCCAGTCTGAGGTCCAGAGTGCTCTGGAGCAGGTTTTCATCAAGGATGTCTCTGTACATTGCTGAATTCATCTTTCTCTCGATCCTGACTAGTCTCCCAGTTCCTGCCACTGAAAAACATCCCCACAGCATGATGCTGCCACAACCATGCTTCACTGTAGGGATGGTATTGGCCAGGTGATGAGCAATGCCTGGTTTCCTCCAGACATGACGCTTGCCATTCAGGCCAAAGAGTTCAACCTTTGTTTCATCAGACCAGATCATTTTGTTTCTCGTTGTCTGAGAGTCCTTCAGGTGCCTTTTGGCAAACTCCAGGCAGGCTGTCATGTGCCTTTTACTGAAGAGTGGCTTCCATCTGGCCACTCTACCATACACGCCTGATTGGTGGAGTGCTGCAGAGATGGTTGTTCTTCTGGAAGGTTCTCCTCTCTCCACAGAGAAATGCTGGAGCTCTGTCAGAGTGACCATCGGGTTCTTGGTCACCTCAATGTCTAAGGCCCTTCTCCCCCGATCACTCAGTTTGGCCGGGCGGCCAGCTCTAGTAAGAGTCCTGGTGGTTCCAAACTTTTTCCATTTGCGGATGATGGAGGCCACTGTGCTTATTGGGACCTTCAATGCTGCAGACATTTTTCTGTACCCTTCCCCAGATATGTGCCTCGATACAATCCTGTCTCGGAGGTCTACAGACAATTCCTTGGACTTCATGGCTTGGTTTTGCTCTGACATGCACTGTTAACTGTGGGACATTATATAGACAGGTGTGTGCCTTTCCAAATCATGTCCAATCAACTGAATTTACCAAAGGTTGATTCCAATCAAGTTGTAGAAACATCTCAAGGATGATCAGTGGAAACAGGATGCACCTCAGCTCATTTTTGAGTGTCATGGCAAAGGCTGTGAATACTTATGTACATGTGATTTTTTTTTTTTTTCGTTTTTTTATTTTTAATAAATTTGCAAAGATTTCAAACAAACTTCTTTCACATTGTCATTATGGGGTGTTGTTTGTAGAATTTTGAGGAAAATAATGAATTTAATCCATTTTGGATTAAGGCTGTAACATAACAAAATGTGGAAAAAGTGAAGCGCTGTGAATACTTTCCGGATGCACTGTACCCTCACAGGTTACTATTACTCATTGTTCTCTGTAGTTACGTTTCTTTACATATTGTGCACTTACCTGTATGTTGTTTTAATTATGTAATACATGTTTTCTTTTTATTTTTTAATTTTTTTTTTTATTATTACTATTACAGAATGCTTTGGCAACATTGGTACATTGTATATGCCAATAAAGCTAATTTGAATTGAATTATGTGAGAGAGAGAGAGGGAGAGAGAGAGAAAGAGAGAGGTGGGGAATGTCATAGGGGAGAAATACATTTTGATTCATGTTTTTCCAATAAATATACATCATCGAATAGGTGGATTAGTCTAAATGTGTTTAGGGAAAAGGGGGGAGGGAGAGTGGAAAAAACAGCACAAGGCATCTTCTTGTACATGGCAAGTCACAATCTGTCTGATCACAATCTACCTTCTGAATATCAGAATCAGATGAATCATATTCATTACAGCATATTTATATCATATCATATCATAATTAGACTAGGTCATCAGTGTAATGTGTGAGCAGATTTTAACACTTCAAAGGGGAAAACTCACAAAACCATCATAAGGTCAAACTTTACACCTAGAGTGTCAAGCTGCTGGCCCGTGCTCCAAAACTGGCCTTCAAAAAACTTTATAACTGTATATGGTTGTGAGAGATTGTCTGTGTGTTTAAAAAGGCAAAGTAAAGCCTGCTATATGAGTATTTTTTTTTTTCAATTAACATTTTTATTGATTCGTAGACTTAACACAAAGAAAAAACTAAAACATATATATAATGAATCACATTTAACATTAAACCCCCACTATAACCCCTCCCCCTCCCAAACACCCACCCACCCCACCCTGAACCCCCACGAATACCCTTGTGGTCAATAGGAATTCACACACACACACACACACACACACACACACACACACACACACACACACATATATATATATATATATATATATATATATATATATATATATATATATATATATATATATATATAATGTTTTGCTTGAGGCAACATTTAAATAAATATCCGAATTAAACACTCTGGACACTTTTGTCCATACCGAGTGCAAATGCGAGATAAATTCTCCGATTAGTTTCATAGAAAGGCTTTGCAGTGGCGAAATAGAGGCAAGAACTTCCTGTTCAATACAAAGCCAGGGAGGAGCTCTCTCAGGTGGAAGCAACCAATGAGCCAAATGTCTGAGGCCGAACACATAATAATAAAACAAAATCTTGGGTAGGCCTAGCACACCTTTGTCAATCAGCCTATGTAACTTACTGAAATGTAATCTGGGACGCTTACCATTCCAAATGAAGGACTTTGCTATGCTATCATATTGCTTGAAATACGAGAGGGGGACATCTACAGGGAGAGATTGTAACAGGTAGTTACATTTTAGAATACAATATCATTTTAATAACATTAACCTTCCCAATCATAGATAAATGTAATGAAGCCCACCTGCCCACATTGATCAAAAACCTTTTTATTAAGGGATCAAAATGAACTCTAACTAAATCAGACAAATTTGCTGGGAATAAAATGGCCAAATATTTAATGCCCTGTTTGGGTCACTGAAAGGCGCCCGGCTGGAAAGCCGTTACTGGGCAGTATGCTGTCAGAGCCAAAGCTTCATATTTAGACCAATTGACTCTGTATCCCGAGAACTTAAGAAAGGAATTAATAATTCTGTGGAGGCAAAGCATACTGTAGTCTTTAATTATGGTCAGATATGGTGCCAGTATATATTCTGTCTTAATTTTTTGAAAGTAGTTCAATTTGTTTGTTTCTTTGAGTTTGCTATGCCAATAATGAATGTATTCTTCTTGGGTTGTGTTTTGTGTTTGTATAAGTTTTCCCTGCCTGAACTGAATTGATGAATCTAGCTGGTGTTCGTCCACTAAATACTTTAAAGGGTCACTCTTTGAGTGTGCTGCTCTATGTATAAATGCACAGTGATGGTGATATTCTGGTGAAGAGTCTGATAGGTGGAACCAGAACTTACTGGCTCTCTATTGAATGTCAGTCAAGAGAGGGAATCTGCCCAGTTCTGCCCGACAGCCCAGGTTAGAAGCACTTCTTTGAACTCCCAGGATATTTTTACACAATCCAAGTTGGAAAATTTCAGATGAAAGTTTGTCCCAGGTCTCATAATTCAGTTTATATTTGGGGCCCCAAATTTTGCTAGCATACATAAGTATGGGCTTGATGACACTGTCAAACAATTTCAGCCACAGTTTAATAGGGAGGTTAAATTTAAATAGTGATTTTCTTATACTATAATATGCCTTACAAGCCTTGTCTGTTAGGTCTTTTATTGCCAAGTCAAATAGACCAGTAGCCGTGATAGTCGGACCTAAATAATTGCAACTCGTAACTAGGTTAAGAATCGTTCCCCCAAGTGTAAAAACATATTTTTTTGTCTTGAAGATGATTTTATTTTGAAAAATGATCACTTTTGACTTGTCCATGTTGATTGGTAATGCCCAGTTACTGCAGTAATTTTCTAGAATTGAGAGGCTTTCACACAATCCCTCTTCAGTAGGTGAGAGCAGCAGCAGGTCGTCTGCATATAGAAGACATTTAATTTCTCTGTCCTCTAGTGTGAGTCCAGAGCTACATGAGTTTTGAAGCATCGTGGCCAAATCATTTATGTAAATATTAAATAAATTTGGACTTAGGCTGCAGCCTTGACAAACTCCCTTATTTTGGCTGAAATAATCAGTTAATCTGTTGTCTATTTTAATGCAGCATTTGTTGTCTTTTTACATGTCCTTTATTAAATCATAAACCTTTCCTCCTAATCCACTCTGAATCAGTTTTAGGAAGAGTCCGTTATGCCAAACTGAATCAAAGGCTTTTTTTTTTTTTTTTTTAATTTATCAATAAATCAGCCAAATATTATTCCTTATTTTGTTTGGTGGACATGTTTGTGTATAAGTGTGTTCAGTGTGTAGATATGATCAGTTGTTATCTGTTTTGGCATGAATCCATATTGACATTTGTGTAAAGTCTTGTTTTCTTGGAGATATTGTGTTAATCTGTCATTTATAATGCAACATAATAGTTTGCCAAGGTTGCCGCTCACTGTAGTTGTATGGGTTTAATTTGTCAACTTGTTTGAAGATTGGAGAGATTTCATTTTATTTCCAATTCTCAGGAAAGTGTCCTGATTTTAAGAGCAAATTGAATAATTTGAGAATTGCCTCATTCAGTTTGGGGCTGCTGTGTTTCAACATCTCATTGCATATTCCATCTGAGCTTCAAGATTTGTTATTTTTGAGGGATTCGATCTTTTCACCGAGTTCATTCAGTGATACGGGATTGTCCAAATGATTTAATTGACCCTTTATTGTGCATTCCAGATTATATAGTTGGGAATTCAGAATTTTTTGGGCAGGGTTTTTGTTAGTGATGGACATTCCGGCTCTTTTCAGAGTGCCGGCTCATTCGGCTCAGCTCACCAAAAAGAGCCGTCACTTCTGGCTCCCAAACGGCCAAAATAAATAAATAATTTTTGTATTTTTTCAAGTCAAGCAATTTGCGATAGTTTGACTATGATTAATTTTGATTAACTGCTTCTTCTATTTTGTTGAGCTTTGCTGTCATATGTTCGACTCTTTTGCTTTTTAGCAGTGACTTGTATTTTTTAAGCATTTGTTGATAGATGGTACATGTTAGTTGATTTGTGGGGTGTCTGTGTTTTTTATTTGATAACAATCGTAGTTCTTTTCTTAACCTTTGACATTCTTTATCAAACCAGTCAGCTTTCGTGATTTCCTTTTTTTCTCCTGTTCAGGTTTATTTTATTCAGTGATTTGCTGGCAACTGTGAAAAAAATGTTAGTCAATTGTTTTGTTGCCAAATTGAGGCTTTTCACGTCTTTTCCAAATGTGGATAGAAGAAATGCATCAATCATGTTCTCAGCATAAATGCTGTGGAGTTCAGTTTCATACTGGGCTGGACTATCTTTTTCCAGAAGAATCTGGTTGGGAGGGGATATAGTTCAGACTTCTGATTCGAAGATGGTAGAAGACTGGCTGACTTGTTCAGACTAATGACAATGTGACAGTGGTCTGAGAGAGGTAGTTGTGGCATCACTGTGAAGTAATTTATCTTATTTTGATCTAAATCTGTGATGGCGTAGTCCACTGTGCTACTAAACAGAGAGGAGTAAATTGACCCAGAGAATCACCCTTTGTTTTGCCATTCACTTTGTAGAGACCCAGGCTTTTACAGAGCTGCAGAACTTGTTTTCCATTTCTGTTTGTGTTGTCATAGTTCTGACGTGGTTTAGTGGAATGCTTATTTTTATTTATATTTGTATTGTTAACAATATACTTATATCCAACTGAACTAATATCATCCAGTTCTTTCTGAAATCTTTGCTTATTTATTAAAAATAAAAAAAACTGAGAAAAAAAAATCACATGTACATAAGTATTCACAGCCTTTACTCAATACTTTGTTGAAGCACCTTTGGCACCAATTACAGCCTCAAGTCTTTTTAAGTATGATGCTACAAGCTTGGCACACCTATTTTTGGGCAGTTTCTCCCATTCTTCTTTGCAGGACCTCTCAAGCTCCATCAGGTTGTATGGGGAGCGTCGGTGCACAGCCATTCTCAGATCTCTCCAGAGATGTTCAATCGGGTTCAAGTCTGGGCTCTGGCTGGGCCACCAAGGACATTCACAGAGTTGTCCCATAGCCACTCCTTTGTTATCTTGGCTGTGTGCTTAGGGTCGTTGTCCTGTTGGAAGATGAACCTTCACCCCAGTCTGAGGTCCAGAGTGCTCTGGAGCAGGTTTTCATCAAGGATGTCTCTGTACATTGCTGAATTCATCTTTCTCTCGATCCTGACTAGTCTCCCAGTTCCTGCCACTGAAAAACATCCCCACAGCATGATGCTGCCACAACCATGCTTCACTGTAGGGATGGTATTGGCCAGGTGATGAGCAATGCCTGGTTTCCTCCAGACATGACGCTTGCCATTCAGGCCAAAGAGTTCAACCTTTGTTTCATCAGACCAGATCATTTTGTTTCTCGTTGTCTGAGAGTCCTTCAGGTGCCTTTTGGCAAACTCCAGGCAGGCTGTCATGTGCCTTTTACTGAAGAGTGGCTTCCATCTGGCCACTCTACCATACACGCCTGATTGGTGGAGTGCTGCAGAGATGGTTGTTCTTCTGGAAGGTTCTCCTCTCTCCACAGAGAAATGCTGGAGCTCTGTCAGAGTGACCATCGGGTTCTTGGTCACCTCAATGTCTAAGGCCCTTCTCCCCCGATCACTCAGTTTGGCCGGGCGGCCAGCTCTAGTAAGAGTCCTGGTGGTTCCAAACTTTTTCCATTTGCGGATGATGGAGGCCACTGTGCTTATTGGGACCTTCAATGCTGCAGACATTTTTCTGTACCCTTCCCCAGATATGTGCCTCGATACAATCCTGTCTCGGAGGTCTACAGACAATTCCTTGGACTTCATGGCTTGGTTTTGCTCTGACATGCACTGTTAACTGTGGGACATTATATAGACAGGTGTGTGCCTTTCCAAATCATGTCCAATCAACTGAATTTACCAAAGGTTGATTCCAATCAAGTTGTAGAAACATCTCAAGGATGATCAGTGGAAACAGGATGCACCTCAGCTCATTTTTGAGTGTCATGGCAAAGGCTGTGAATACTTATGTACATGTGATTTTTTTTTTTTTTTCGTTTTTTTATTTTTAATAAATTTGCAAAGATTTCAAACAAACTTCTTTCACATTGTCATTATGGGGTGTTGTTTGTAGAATTTTGAGGAAAATAATGAATTTAATCCATTTTGGAATAAGGCTGTAACATAACAAAATGTGGAAAAAGTGAAGCGCTGTGAATACTTTCCGGATGCACTGTACCCTCACAGGTTACTATTACTCATTGTTCTCTGTAGTTACGTTTCTTTACATATTGTGCACTTACCTGTATGTTGTTTTAATTATGTAATACATGTTTTCTTTTTATTTTTTTATTTTTTTTTTTATTATTACTATTACAGAATGCTTTGGCAACATTGGTACATTGTATATGCCAATAATGCTAATTTGAATTGAATTATGTGAGAGAGAGAGAGGGAGAGAGAGAAAGAGAGAGGTGGGGAATGTCATAGGGGAGAAATACATTTTGATTCATGTTTTTCCAATAAATATACATCATCGAATAGGTGGATTAGTCTAAATGTGTTTAGGGAAAAGGGGGGAGGGAGAGTGGAAAAAACAGCACAAGGCATCTTCTTGTACATGGCAAGTCACAATCTGTCTGATCACAATCTACCTTCTGAATATCAGAATCAGATGAATCATATTCATTACAGCATATTTATATCATATCATATCATAATTAGACTAGGTCATCAGTGTAATGTGTGAGCAGATTTTAACACTTCAAAGGGGAAAACTCACAAAACCATCATAAGGTCAAACTTTACACCTAGAGTGTCAAGCTGCTGGCCCGTGCTCCAAAACTGGCCTTCAAAAAACTTTATAACTGTATATGGTTGTGAGAGATTGTCTGTGTGTTTAAAAAGGCAAAGTAAAGCCTGCTATATGAGTATTTTTTTTTTCAATTAACATTTTTATTGATTCGTAGACTTAACACAAAGAAAAAACTAAAACATATATATAATGAATCACATTTAACATTAAACCCCCACTATAACCCCTCCCCCTCCCAAACACCCACCCACCCCACCCTGAACCCCCACGAATACCCTTGTGGTCAATAGGAATTCACACACACACACACACACACACACACACACACACACACACACACACACACACATATATATATATATATATATATATATATATATATATATATATATATATATATATATATATATATATAATGTTTTGCTTGAGGCAACATTTAAATAAATATCCGAATTAAACACTCTGGACACTTTTGTCCATACCGAGTGCAAATGCGAGATAAATTCTCCGATTAGTTTCATAGAAAGGCTTTGCAGTGGCGAAATAGAGGCAAGAACTTCCTGTTCAATACAAAGCCAGGGAGGAGCTCTCTCAGGTGGAAGCAACCAATGAGCCAAATGTCTGAGGCCGAACACATAATAATAAAACAAAATCTTGGGTAGGCCTAGCACACCTTTGTCAATCAGCCTATGTAACTTACTGAAATGTAATCTGGGACGCTTACCATTCCAAATGAAGGACTTTGCTATGCTATCATATTGCTTGAAATACGAGAGGGGGACATCTACAGGGAGAGATTGTAACAGGTAGTTACATTTTAGAATACAATATCATTTTAATAACATTAACCTTCCCAATCATAGATAAATGTAATGAAGCCCACCTGCCCACATTGATCAAAAACCTTTTTATTAAGGGATCAAAATGAACTCTAACTAAATCAGACAAATTTGCTGGGAATAAAATGGCCAAATATTTAATGCCCTGTTTGGGTCACTGAAAGGCGCCCGGCTGGAAAGCCGTTACTGGGCAGTATGCTGTCAGAGCCAAAGCTTCATATTTAGACCAATTGACTCTGTATCCCGAGAACTTAAGAAAGGAATTAATAATTCTGTGGAGGCAAAGCATACTGTAGTCTTTAATTATGGTCAGATATGGTGCCAGTATATATTCTGTCTTAATTTTTTGAAAGTAGTTCAATTTGTTTGTTTCTTTGAGTTTGCTATGCCAATAATGAATGTATTCTTCTTGGGTTGTGTTTTGTGTTTGTATAAGTTTTCCCTGCCTGAACTGAATTGATGAATCTAGCTGGTGTTCGTCCACTAAATACTTTAAAGGGTCACTCTTTGAGTGTGCTGCTCTATGTATAAATGCACAGTGATGGTGATATTCTGGTGAAGAGTCTGATAGGTGGAACCAGAACTTACTGGCTCTCTATTGAATGTCAGTCAAGAGAGGGAATCTGCCCAGTTCTGCCCGACAGCCCAGGTTAGAAGCACTTCTTTGAACTCCCAGGATATTTTTACACAATCCAAGTTGGAAAATTTCAGATGAAAGTTTGTCCCAGGTCTCATAATTCAGTTTATATTTGGGGCCCCAAATTTTGCTAGCATACATAAGTATGGGCTTGATGACACTGTCAAACAATTTCAGCCACAGTTTAATAGGGAGGTTAAATTTAAATAGTGATTTTCTTATACTATAATATGCCTTACAAGCCTTGTCTGTTAGGTCTTTTATTGCCAAGTCAAATAGACCAGTAGCCGTGATAGTCGGACCTAAATAATTGCAACTCGTAACTAGGTTAAGAATCGTTCCCCCAAGTGTAAAAACATATTTTTTTGTCTTGAAGATGATTTTATTTTGAAAAATGATCACTTTTGACTTGTCCATGTTGATTGGTAATGCCCAGTTACTGCAGTAATTTTCTAGAATTGAGAGGCTTTCACACAATCCCTCTTCAGTAGGTGAGAGCAGCAGCAGGTCGTCTGCATATAGAAGACATTTAATTTCTCTGTCCTCTAGTGTGAGTCCAGAGCTACATGAGTTTTGAAGCATCGTGGCCAAATCATTTATGTAAATATTAAATAAATTTGGACTTAGGCTGCAGCCTTGACAAACTCCCTTATTTTGGCTGAAATAATCAGTTAATCTGTTGTCTATTTTAATGCAGCATTTGTTGTCTTTTTACATGTCCTTTATTAAATCATAAACCTTTCCTCCTAATCCACTCTGAATCAGTTTTAGGAAGAGTCCGTTATGCCAAACTGAATCAAAGGCTTTTTTTTTTTTTTTTTAATTTATCAATAAATCAGCCAAATATTATTCCTTATTTTGTTTGGTGGACATGTTTGTGTATAAGTGTGTTCAGTGTGTAGATATGATCAGTTGTTATCTGTTTTGGCATGAATCCATATTGACATTTGTGTAAAGTCTTGTTTTCTTGGAGATATTGTGTTAATCTGTCATTTATAATGCAACATAATAGTTTGCCAAGGTTGCCGCTCACTGTAGTTGTATGGGTTTAATTTGTCAACTTGTTTGAAGATTGGAGAGATTTCATTTTATTTCCAATTCTCAGGAAAGTGTCCTGATTTTAAGAGCAAATTGAATAATTTGAGAATTGCCTCATTCAGTTTGGGGCTGCTGTGTTTCAACATCTCATTGCATATTCCATCTGAGCTTCAAGATTTGTTATTTTTGAGGGATTCGATCTTTTCACCGAGTTCATTCAGTGATACGGGATTGTCCAAATGATTTAATTGACCCTTTATTGTGCATTCCAGATTATATAGTTGGGAATTCAGAATTTTTTGGGCAGGGTTTTTGTTAGTGATGGACATTCCGGCTCTTTTCAGAGTGCCGGCTCATTCGGCTCAGCTCACCAAAAAGAGCCGTCACTTCTGGCTCCCAAACGGCCAAAATAAATAAATAATTTTTGTATTTTTTCAAGTCAAGCAATTTGCGATAGTTTGACTATGATTGGTGTTAAAACAATTCTTATTAAATTATTAAATAAAATCATACTCTACCTTAACCTCAATGTATTTAAAAATGCATTTGTTTGCATTTGCATTTGAAGTATAACTTTTTTCATGTATATAAACAAAGTGCTTATAAATATAACCATTCAAAATGAATATAATCTGAACAGCATAATATAATATTTCACCATATCAAAGAAAAATAACAATTTGCAAAACTGCAGCATCCCACAAATTGAAATAAATGTAAAAAAGAAGGATGCTATTACACGTGAATTTAAAGTATAACTTTTTTAATATATATAAACAAAGTGCTTATAAATGTAACAATTCAAAACGAATACAATCTGAACAAAATAATAAGTTGACTCCGCCCTCCCTCATGCATCTTTGGTTCATTGGTTGACACTGCATGTCTGATTGACAGGAACAACAGGTGAGGCTGTTAGTCTGAGCAGACAGTCAGAACGAATGTGTGTGCACTTGAGCATTTAGGCCTATGTTATTTTATTTCTTTTTTCATTCTTTGAATTCATTAATTCTATTCATTTAAATCTTTTGATTATTCATATCTTAATTTTTTTATATTTTTATAAATAGATTCGGCTCTTCTGATATGCGAGCCGGCTCCCAACGCTCACCTACAAGAGCCGGCTCTTAGAGCCGACTCATTCGCGAACGGTTCATTTTGTATATAAAGGTTTCCAAAATGTTCTGTCCAGGTGTTTGGGATACAGATGGGAATTTGTTCTTCTTTGTTGGACTTATTTAAATTGTTCCATAATTTCCATAATTAATTTTGATTAACTGCTTCTTCTATTTTGTTGAGCTTTGCTGTCATATGTTCGACTCTTTTGCTTTTTAGCAGTGACTTGTATTTTTTAAGCATTTGTTGATAGATGGTACATGTTAGTTGATTTGTGGGGTGTCTGTGTTTTTTATTTGATAACAATCGTAGTTCTTTTCTTAACCTTTGACATTCTTTATCAAACCAGTCAGCTTTCGTGATTTCCTTTTTTTCTCCTGTTCAGGTTTATTTTATTCAGTGATTTGCTGGCAACTGTGAAAAAAATGTTAGTCAATTGTTTTGTTGCCAAATTGAGGCTTTTCACGTCTTTTCCAAATGTGGATAGAAGAAATGCATCAATCATGTTCTCAGCATAAATGCTGTGGAGTTCAGTTTCATACTGGGCTGGACTATCTTTTTCCAGAAGAATCTGGTTGGGAGGGATATAGTTCAGACTTCTGATTCGAAGATGGTAGAAGACTGGCTGACTTGTTCAGACTAATGACAATGTGACAGTGGTCTGAGACAGGTAGTTGTGGCATCACTGTGAAGTAATTTATCTTATTTTGATCTAAATCTGTGATGGCGTAGTCCACTGTGCTACTAAACAGAGAAGAGTAAATTGACCCAGAGAATCACCCTTTGTTTTGCCATTCACTTTGTAGAGACCCAGGCTTTTACAGAGCTGCAGAACTTGTTTTCCATTTCTGTTTATTGTGTTGTCATAGTTCTGACGTGGTTTAGTGGAATGCTTATTTTTATTTATATTTGTATTGTTAACAATATACTTATATCCAACTGAACTAATATCATCCAGTTCTTTCCCAGTTCTTGCATTCAGATCCCCCATTATCAGGACTGAGCCTACAGTTCTCCCAGGGAACAGTCTTCTCCGGTTCGTGTGGTTGCTATTAGAGTCACAGAGGATGATGACGTTGTGTTGTCTCTTCAGTTCTCTGTTGGATGTTGTTGTGGTCTGTGGATATCTCTAACTGATGCTGATGTCTTTTCTCTTGGAGTTCTGAGAAGCTTGAGAGACCTGAGAAACCTGTGGGTTTGCACGGGATGGAATGGTGTGTGTTTGTGTGTTGACACACTGCTGGTGTTGCATTGTTTTTCTGACGTGTTCAGGAGTAGAGATGTTGAGTGTTTGTGTCCTGGCACACTGTTGCTGTTGTTTTATGGTTGTGATGTGTTTAATGCTTGTGTGTAGCTGTTGTCTCATCTCCTCCAGTTGTTTCTCCAGCATATTGCTGTGTTGATTTCACTTGACCAGCTCCTCTCTCACCTTCCTCGGCTCCTGTTTGTTCTCCTCCAGCTGTCTGACAGCAGAGCAGAGCTGTTGTATGCTGAGGTGGCTGGTCTGGTTTTGGAGCAGGCAGAGTTTGTTGGTAGTTTCCTCTTTAAACAGGAAGTAGACCTGCTCCAAATCAGCGATGTTGTCTCTCAAGGCCTTGATCTTTGGAGATGCAGGAGAGACATCTGTGTGTGTCTGTGTGCTACAGGGCTCCATTTGTGACTATTGTTGAGCAGCACTCTACACTTCTCTTCACCTCAGGATCTTTCTTTAACTTCTGAACCTCCATTTTAAAGTTCATGAAATTCCTCTGGAATTCATCAAGGCTGGGTTCTAACCCCTGGACCATGACTGTACCGTTGTGATACAAGTTCACAGTCAGTTTCATCTCTTTTTCACCTTCCAGAGTGATTTGTCTACCTTTACTGATGCCACGTTTCTGCTGCAGTTCATGGCAGTTATGAGAGTGCTGTGCCAGGCTGATGGCTGATTAGTGAAGAAGAGCAGGTTACACCGGACTCTGTTGGGTTCTGGTCCACTGTAGTCAGACAGAAGCATCTCTGGGTTCTCTCTCAGGATCATCTCTTTCATCTTCTTATCTTTGTTTGATTTAACTTCTGCTGGATATATTATCTCCAGCTCCTCTTCATTTTTGAAAGATGCTGCTGCCTTAGACAGGCCCAAGCTGTGATCAACAGTTTTAACTGCCATGGAATGTTAGCTTGATGTTTAGGTTATATGTTTTTTTTTCATTTTTTTTTTTTTTTTTTTTTTTTATGTGATATTTAAGTTTCCTGGAGGTCTTACCTTAAAAATCTTCTGCCTCTTTTCATCTTAGTTTAGTTTCCAACCATTTAACCATTCCAACTCTCTCTCTCTTTTGCACACTTTCTCTCTCTCTCTCTCTCTCTCTCTCTCTCTCTCTCTCTCTCTCTCTCTCTCTTCCCCTCCTTGACTCTTTTGTGCTCCTTGAAATCAGCTTGCTGTGAAGGCAATACAGAGATGTGACAGTGGAGGTTGTACAATAAATGTTTGATTAACAGATCAATGTTCCAGGGGAAGTGTAGGGAAATGGTCTGTGACAGTCTTGAGTTACTGATAAAGAATAGAAAATAAAAAAATAAATAAAAAATGAAAACCTAATTGTGCTTGAGTAAGAGTTAATTGCTGGCAATGTGGAAGAATCCATTAAAAGGGGTTCTCTGGCTTTCACTAATTCTGTCCATGATTTAATTGACAAGCACTTCACTCATCTTGTATAAACAAGATATAATGGACTGCAGTCCGTTTATACACAACTATCAACCTGTATTGCTTCTATGAAATTGTAACTTGCCAAGTTACTTATAATTTAAATCAGTTAAACTACAGTCAAGCTACTCTTTTGAAAACGTAATTAGCTACACTACAAAATGTTCACAAAAAGCTTTTTAAGGGAGCAACATATATATATATATATATATATATATATATATATATATATATATATATATATATATATATACTGTAATTCTCAGAAGACATACATTTACACTAAATACAACCAACTGCACTACAAAATATCAGAATGCATATAATGCAATTAGGAATCATTTAAGTGATCAGTGAATCATTTAGATTGTTTAGATCATTTAGATTATCATACAAAATCATGTGACACTATAAGGCCATTGCATGAGCCATTGCATAATGCATACCATAAAATATTATTTTTTTTGCAAATGAATGATATTAATATATGTCTGATTGCAGCATCTGTTTTCGAGTAGTATGGCAAGCATCCATGCCATAAAAATAAACACACTCCATTGCAGCTAATGATCCAATTACATATTAACATAACAACCAGCACCTGGTTTCAATGACAACTGTGGTTCTGTAAGATTCAATATGTTATAGACAGAAACAAACACAACTTCTAAATGTTTTAGACTGATGTATCTGTAACTATTAACTGTGCCACACACACACGTTCTTGTTGACAGAAGATGAAGTTAGAGGCAGCACCTTCGGTTAACTCAAAGGGCACTCAGCACAGTGTTTTAAAGAAGACATATGGTCATCTCTTTCAGCTGTCTGGCTGTCCGAGCAGACAGCCATTCCTCCATGTCTCATTGGTTTCGGTATTGATGCGTCTAGTGTGACACACAGGGAGGCAGGGGGAGGTGGTGTGATGCAGGAGAGATTCCTCCACGGGGCTCACAGACACCCTCCAGTGACCTCTCCCAAGTCTGATTCTGACTTCAAGTGCACCTATGTCCGAGCTGGACATTTGTTACTATTACATGTCATGCTTTCAAGTTGGAAACTAAATCTGGCTGAAGCCAAACTACCAAACCTCTAGCTAATCACCCATTCCAATGTCAAAACTCGGTAAGTAGGGTGTCATCTACCAGTTTCCCAATGGTAAATAGGACTTCACTCTGTCATTCATGTGTTCAAAACTCGAAATTACAATATTTCAAACTCAACTTAAAAGCTGTAGCAGCCTCAGATGACACACCCACTGACCACCCACAATCTTTTCACTGACCGTCTGATGTACACTCACGGAGCACTTTATTGGGTAAAGTGCCCAACGTGTTCTTCTGCTGTTGTAGCCCATCCACCTTTAGGATCGACATGTTGTGCATTTTGAGATGCTATTCTGCTCACTACAATTGTACAGAGTGGTCATCTGAGTTACCATAGCCTTTCTGTCAGCTCAAACCAGTCTGGCCATTCTCCATTGACCTCTCTCATCAACAAAGCATTTCCGTCTGCAGAACTGCCACTCACCGGATGTTTTTTGTTTCTGGCACCATTCTGAGTAAACTCTAGAGATTGTTGTACTGTACTGTATATTACCAACAAAACTAGAAAGCACTTTCCCAATCTGGTAAACTCTAATCTGATTGGCTGATTTAACATAATTTCTAAGAGTTTGGGCACATAGGCACATCAGTCTGCCTAAAAACACATTTGTGTTTACAAGGTGCAAAGTCCAGCTCCTTTGAGGAAGATCTAAGCACTGGATTTGCCAAAGTTTCCGAGGTTATTAAGGGATATTAAGAGTTTTGTTTAGGGCACATAGTAGCAAGTTAACTAGATATTCAAAAGAAGAACTGTACCTATATTCTGCTTTAATTTCTTAGTTACAAACAGATAGTCCACAGGGCTAATGTTGCTATGTCGGGCCAAATGGGATGCTTATGCAAAAATAACAATATTTTGAAAGTGATTCATAACCTGTTTACCCTTTTTAAGGGGAAATCAGCCTACAAACAGCCTATTTACAGTATAGTTGTATGTCTACATTGAGCTGGGATAGGTGAAAGTATTATTGCATAAAAAAACTAAACAAAAAATTATCACATTTAATAACCTAGAATATAGTATATTAACTTCACTTAGACAAAGATTCCCATTACTCCCCATATTATATACTAAAATATTTAAAAAATGTATTTAAATTATTGTTATATACCGGTGAGCCAAAACATTATGACCACACAGAGGTGAAGCAAATAATGTTGATCATCTCCTAACAAGGCCACATGTCAAGGTCTGGGTAGATTAGATGGTAAGCGAACAATCAGTTCTCGTAGTCAACGTGTTGAATGCAGAAGGAATGCAGAAATGGGCAGGAGTAAAGACCTGAGCGACTTTGACATGGGCCAAATTGTTATGGCCAGACGACTGGGTCAGAGCATCTCTGAAACGGCAAGGCTTGTGGGGCAGTGGTGAGTACCTACTGACAGTGGTCCGAGGAGGGACAAACTGGCAACAGGGTGTTGGGCGCCCAAATCTTATCGATGCACAAGGGCAACGAAGGCTATACCGTCTGGTCTGAACCGACAGAAGGTCTACTGTGGCACAAGTCACAGAAATTTTTATCAATGGTTATGGGAGGAATGTGTCACAACACACAGTGAATCCCACCCTGTTGTGTATGGGGCTGTGTAGCCACAGACCGGTCAGAGTGCCCATGATGACCCCATGATGTCCACCGTCGAAAGTGCCTACAATGGGCACTCAAGCGTCGGAACTGTACCTTGGAGCAGTGGAAGAAGTTCACCTGGTCCGATGAGTCCCGTTTTCTTTTACATCACATAGACGGCCGTGTATGTGTGCGGCATTTACTTGGGGAACTGATGACACCAGAATGCACTGAAGGAAGATGACAAGCCGGTGGAGGAAGTATGATGCTCTGGGCAATGTTCTGCTGCGAAACCCTGGGTCTGGCTATTCATGTGGACATCAATTTGACACGTGCCACCTACCTAAACATTGTTGCAGACCCGGTACGCCCCTTCATGGCAATGGTATTTCCAGATGGCATTGGCCTCTTTCAGCAGGATAATGCGCCCCGCCATACTGCACACATTGTTTGGGAATGGTTTGAGGAACATTATGAAGAGTTCAAGGTGTTGCCCTGGCCTCCAAATTCCCCAGATCTCAATCCGATTGAGTATCTGTGGGATGTGCTGGACCAACAAGTTTGATCCACTGCGGCTGCAGTCCGATCCACTTCGCAACTTAAAGGACTTGAAGGATCTGCTGCTAATGTCTTGGTGCCAGATATCACAGGACACATTCAGGGGTCTTGTAGAATCCATGCCTTGGCGGGTCGGCGCTGTTTTGGTGCACACGGAGGACCAACAGCATATTAGGCAGGTGGTCATAATGTTTTGGCTCATCATTGTGTGTGTGTGTGTGTGTGTATATATATATATATATATAGATACACACACACACACACAGTGAGTGAAATAGCTTGTCTGATGTCTCTCTTATGGACTGTTATGTGGTTGATGTTCAGTTCAGCTGATGTTGATAGTAAGGGTGTCACAATACCATAAAGTCATGGATGTTACATAACCATCAAACAACATCTCTAAGAATGATGTTAAAAGGAGACAGTAATGCACTTTGAAAACTTTGGGGAGTAATTTGTTTTTTCCTAGTTGATGTTCCAGCCATGTGACTTTTAAAGTGTGATACATGCATCAGGAACACATATAATTTGTCATGGCAGCCTAGTCGTAGTTGGGAATGAAGATCACAGTTCATCTGTTTGATCCATTTATTCCACCACTGTTATGGATGAGAGAACTGAAGTAATGAAATTGTCTCAGCCTTGCATATTCCCCATAATTCCCCAGGCCTTCAGGCATCGTCTTGCTGACAACTGAGCTACACTGAAAAACATCACATTTAATGCATACAATTTTTTGATAAAGTAACTGCATAAAATAGCACTCTAGTCTTTGGTTCAGTCACAGCTGCAAAATAGTGGTCAGTTTATTGATATAGGGGAGACTAGGGCTAGTTGTCACACTTTTTAACCCAGTGAGTAATTTTCTGTGTAGGTTTATTTTTGAAAGTTAATTTCTGTATAAGCAAATACATTAAAATCTAATAGCAAGTAAATTAGCAGGGCATGTTGTCACACTTTATGGAATAAGTTGTCACAATGGAATGTGCAGCTTGTCTTGACAAAAGTTAGAAAAAATGTCCTGAAAAAAAAAAAAGAAAAGTCCTGAAAAAAAGTTTGGAGGATAGGATTTTCACCAAAAAAAAAAAAATTCATATATATATATATATATATATATATATATTCTTAGAAGGTTTTGAAAAAGGTGTAAAAAAAAATAAAAATAACACTCCAATTAAAAAACAAATTACAAAATTTGTGTAATATGACTTTTGACCAAAAGCTTCAGTTACTTACGTATAGCCATTATGAAAACTTCCCCATGTGACAATTAACCTCTAGCCTCAGTCTCCCCTACATGCTTAAAACATGGCCTTCACTTTAAGATAAAGGGGGGAAAAAAACAAACAGTCAGCTTGCTTGTCTAACTACTGTGGTACTTTGGAAACAACTATGTTCTAATGACGTACATTGTATCCTTGGTCAATAGAATATTACTTTTCCACAGTGAAGATACGCTCATGGAATACTTGCTCACTTAAGTCTTATAACTGAAGGTTGAAAGATGTGTGTGTGTGTTCAGTGCATGCACATGTTCATTCATCTGCAAGCACCAGCATGCTGAAGTAATTAGTTGGACTCAGTCCTCATGGTCACTCAGTGTTTGACTGTTGAACTCGACTGGCGCAGTTAAAATGCCAAAAGTCATCTCCCTTCTTTACGCATCCCTGATTACCACCAGCAATTACCTGCCAGGCTCAGCATTGCTCAATGCCTCTTTTCTTCTCTCTAACTTCTTTTCAATAAAAGTAAACATATGAGGGTGATGGCAGGGTCAGCCTAGGTGTTTTTTTTTTTTTTTTTTTTCACCAGAGTGCAATTCAAGTCATCGATGCCAAGTCTGTCCATAATTTATAAATAATTAGCTGTCCTCTGTGAACTGTGTCTGCAGTTCTCCTAATTTTCAAATGCAGTCTCACTAGATCAATCACACTAATTACTTTTAGAGGGATGGATGCTATAAACTGGGCTGCTCTTGCTTTAAACTGTACATGGGGCCCCTGAAGACCCTGTCAGCCTAATCTGATTTGGATTCAGCAAGCGTCATCGGCAGCCATCATCTCTGAAAAAGGGCAGGTCAAAAGGTGGCAGTGGAGAATACCTACAACCTAAAACAGGTTGTATCAAAGTCCAGTTTGTGCCCAACAAGACAAGGTGCTTGCTGCAGTTACAAGGGCAAGGGTACATTCTCTCATCCAAAATGAAGCCCTTATGACCTAGTTAGGGCTAGTGGACATAGGTCAGCCACTAGATCCTCAGATATTTACTATGCCTGACTTTATATTACAATGTTTTTAAACCCAAAGCCTGTGAACATTGTTTGCCATGATTGTGATTTCTGTGTAAATACATATATGTTAATTTACAATGTCAGTGTTAAAGGAAAAGTTCACCCAAAAATTAGAATTCTCTTTTAATTTACTCACCGTAATGCTGTCTCACTCAAACATTTTGATAAAGATATGATGTGCTTATATCCATACAATGCAAGTCAATGGGGTCCAAACTTGCAAGCTCCAAAAAGAACATAAAGGCAGCATAAAGGTACAGTAATCATACAACTCCAGTAGTACTCCAGTATGACTTTAGAAGACATGGATTAAACCGCTCGAGTTGTATGAATTACCTTTATGCTGCCTTTATGTCCTTTTGGGCCTTGAAAATTTGAACCCCATTGACTTGCCATATATCTCCATTGAAATATCTTCGTTTGTGTTCCGCAGAGGAAAGAAAACCATACTAGTTTGAGATGGCATAAGGATTAATTTGCTCAAAACCTCTCAAGGGAGCCCCCACATTGGGTCAGGGCCCCCTTACAATTTAAAATTTAACCTGAACCACTTTAACCTTCCAGACCCAACACTTCTCCAACTAAAACATTGGAGCTGGATTGGTTAATGAGGAAGCCTCCCTTATGAAAATTAGGCCACCCAATATATAAATGTTTGTCTCATCTTGTGTTTGACAGAGGTTTTAATTTGTCAAATGAAAAAAGTATCAAACTATTTCCTCTAATGTGTACTTTGCACAACTTCTTACTAATGATCATAGGGATGATGGCAAAGTGATATTCTGCATGTGTTAATGTGTATCACCAAGCAGAAAGAAAAAAACATAAAATAAACTATTTACCCAGTCTAAAATAACACCTGCCACACAGCGCAGCTAAATTGTGAATTTACGACAAACTGCATCGTGAGTGTCGCTTCAGTGGCGTGGGGTGTAATGCTGGTGAGACTGTGCCTTTTCGCCCCGAGTTCGATTCTGTGGTCTTTTTCCCATTCTGTTTCCTGTCTCCTCTCTTAATATTTTCTGTAATACTACTTATAATAATACATTAAAATTTATATACATATAATTTTACTTTAGTAATATTGTAGTAACAATGTTTTTTGGCTGAATCCATATTTGATTTGATACAATTAACAATGATTTTATGTATTGATGCTGGCAATGACAGGCAGATGAAGATGGTAATTAAGCAGAACCCATGTGCAGTTTATTTACATGGTGCAGTAAATCCATAAACTGGAAACCCAAGATGTGAATTGAAAACAAACCGGAAACATGAACCTTAACTATAAACTTGACTTGACTCTAGACTTGACTATAAAACAAAACATAAACTTGACTTAACTTCCAAACAATGTACATTAACCCAATACCTGACCAAGGACCATGGCAAACATGAGGTTTAAATACATGGACATGGTTAACAAGACAACCAATAAACAGATAGACTATAAACAAGATAACAAGACTAATAAACTTAAACCAATGACAAACTAGAACTGATAACGAGTTAATGACAATAAATCAATGAAAACAAGACACTTGAACATGGAGGGAAACAGGATGATCACATGACTTGACATGGAAACAGGGAATCACATGACATGGCAGGAACTAAACTTAAAAAATAAAAAAACCACATGAAAACAAGAACAAAACACATAAACATGACATACCCGGCTCCCGACGCCCCAAAACATAAACACAAAGTTCACTTGGGTGACGTGGCTACATGACATGACGTGGTAACATGGTACGGCAGGATCCTGACTTGGCCATGGTAGGTGTGGATGCTGACTCATTGGCCATGGCAGGCATGAGCCCTGGACCGTGGAACAGAGGTGGGCCTGGACCGTGGAGCAGAGGCTTGCTTGTGACATGGCATGGAGCAGTCTGGGGCTTGGCTGAGACATGGCATGGAGCAGACGGAGGTTCGGCTGTGACATGGCGTGAAGCAGACTGAGGCGTTATTGTGACAGGCTCAGGCATTGCTGTGGCATGGCATGGAGCAGACCGAGGCGTTGCTGTGACATGGCATGGAGTAGGCCGAGGCGTTGCTGTGACATGGCATGGAGTAGACTCAGGATCTGGGGCAGAAGGTGGCGCAAGCTCTGCGACCATGACGTGGGGCCCTGGCTCGGCGGCCATGACATGGGACCCTGGCTCAGCGGCCATGACGTGGGATGCTGGCTCATGGAACGTGGCAGGTGTGGGACCCGGCTCGTGGAACGTGGCAGGTTTTGTGGGAGTGTTGAGTCCCTCATCAGCCACTCCCACAGTGAAAGGTGAACCGCTCAGCAAAAGGGCATAGTCCATGAACTGAGCCAAAGTCCATTGGATTTTGCCTCCAGGCATCATGGAGCAGACCTGCTCATTTAGCCCAAAACTGAAAAAAGTTTTTGAGGGCCACCTCATTAAAATCCACCCTGCAGGCCAGAGCGCAGAATTCTTCTACATATTCCACCAGGGGATGATTCCCCTGATGTAGGCGTAGGAGCTGAACTGCTGGGTTCATAGTGGGTCAGGTATTCTGTAACGATGCTGGCAATGACAGGCAGACGAAGACGGTAATTAAGCAGAACCCATGTGCAGTTTATTTATGTAGGGCTTTACTGGTTGTTTAGATCAGTGTTACTATCAGAAATAATTGGTAATTATTTCTTTAGTTATTAATTAATATTTAAATTAATTAATTGAATCTAACTCATTAAAACCTCATATGGGGCTCCAGTAAATGTAGTGCGCTACGTTTAGGAGCGGGTTTGGTTATTAGCAATAATTAATAATTATCAAAGATAATTATTAATTATTAAAATCAATAGAACATTTATGAGAATCAATCTTAGCTTTTATAATCCTTTAAATCAACAATTATCAAAGATAATCACCAATCATTAACATCTATGATACATTAAAATTAACACTAGCTTATTGATCCTTCAAAATCAACAATCGTCAAAGATAATTATCAATTATCAAAAATCAATAGAATATTAATAAGGATTAACATTGGCGGGGCACCACCCTGGAATCAGGGACTAATAATCAGATAGTATAACAGTCCCAATATTAGATTGTTTTCTTAGGAAAATTGACATCCGAAGAATATCGATTTTCGGGGAAAAAAACAATGAATGAAGGCTTGAATCCGAGCACTGACATCCTGTCAGCATGACACAGGTGTATGCAAAATAAACCAAAACACTTCTCTTTGTAATATAACAAAGTTTATTTATGCAGTAATATCAATTAATAATTAATACAATGCAGTCAAGAAACTTCTGACTTACAACTACAAACTAAACAGTGATATGATTAGATATGGAAATCAAAATAATCCTATAACACATGAGGGTGTGTGTGTGTGTGTGAGCGAGTGTGTGGGTGTGTGTGTGTGTTTGTGTGTGTGTGTGTGTGTAAGGAGGGACATCCACAAAATGGCGGACGTGACTCTCGTGGAAAGTATGTCACGTGAGACTTCCGGCCAGAGAATATGGCCACGAATGTGGGCAGAGAGAAACCAGTCAATGGCGTCTACCAGTTACCACGTGTATCCGCTTGTACGGTAGCTAAGGGACAAAGCTGAGCTTTATCACAAAGCTATCTACTAGCCAAAAATGTGTCTGAGAATGTTTGTGAGGGATCTCTTGTGTGTGTGTGTGTGTGTGGTTAGTACGAGAGAGAGAGACAATAAAGTGACGGCCCCAAAGCCAGTTTTGTGATCGTGGGAGAGGAAGCAGCTGTTAGTTTATCACTCAGTGACGCGGTGGACGGATTGTAAACCATCCCGAATTCTTTGATTCTTTAATGGATAAACTCAGTTTGCCGGTCTCACCCGCGATGGTGGAAATGCACAACAGTCCAATGTGGTTGGACCACAATACAGCAAATCATATTCGTGATAATTAATACACTGAGTATTAATAATGAGCGGACATGGCGGTCCATAAACTGTACAAGCAATAACCTTGGTACACAAGAATAACACACTATAATATTCTATCTCTGCCCAGACGTAAACCTCTTATTTGAATCGCATGAGGATGCAGAATGTGTGTTCATCCGTCCTTTAACTCAGACTCAGTTCTTCGAGGCTTGGGTGATGACGGGAGGCCGTTTCCTCACTCTGTCGGCGGGCGGTATGGCTGCTGATTCTTGGTGGGCTGGCGGAGAAATCAGCGATGTTGACTTGAAGAGGGAAGAGAAATCTTTTCTCTTCACTTCTGCAGGCAAACGGATGAAGATGCGGATTGCTCGGCGGTCTCCTTCAGATCCGTTAGAGTGTTCGGTGGAACACAGAGTAATCTCAACTCGTCCAGCGAGATGGAGATTTTATGGCCACAGTTTCATTTCGGACGTTACTTCCTTGTGCCACGAGGCTGCACCTGAGAGCAGTGATGAGTTGCGTCTACACACGGCGAGCAAAGTTGCTGGAAGTAAATCCCGGAAGCATTTCAGAGGTATTTCTACTCCTGATGATGTCATGGTTGAGGTGTGTTCTGTCGTGTGCCTCATCCAATAGGAGTTGAGAGTTCGATCCTTTAGTGAGCAAGGCTTCATGGGATTTGTAGTCTGTTTTGGACTCACTTTGTTTGATTTTGGCGTGATTTTTATCAGTAAAATTTATGACTTAGTATGTGGGGGCCTGAGTTAGGTTTTATGACTGTGTTAGGCCTGCTTTTGTCTTCTATCTGAATACATGAAGCCCAACATTTACATGGTGCAGTAAATCCATAAACTGGAAACCCAAGATGTGAAATGAAAACATAAACATGAACAGGAAACATGAACCTTAAATATAAAACAAAACATGAACAGGAACCATGGACTGGACTAGACTGGACTGGACTTCCAAACAACAAACATTAACACAATACCTGACTAAGGACCATGGCAAACATGAGGGTATAAATACATGGACAAGGGTAACAAGACAACCAATAAACAGACAGAACTATAAACAAGATAACGTCATGGTTACTTGTGTAACCTCCATTCCCCGATGGAGGGAATGAGACGTTGTGTTGATGTAGTGACACTAGGGGTCACTCTTGGGAACCCGAGACACCTCTGGTCTTTGATAAAAGGCCAATGAAAATTGGTGAGTGGTATTTGCATGCCACTCCCCGGACATATGGGTATAAAAGGAGCTGGTATGCAACCACTCATTCAGGTTTTATGCTGAGGAGCCGATATAAGGTCCGGCCATTTCAGTGGGTAGTTCAGCGTTGTGGCAGGAGGGACACAACGTCTCTTTCCCTCCATCAGGAAATGGAGGTTACACAAGTAACCATGATGTTCCCTATCTGTCACTCACTTGACATTGTGTCGATATAGTGACACTAGGGGTCCCTATATGAAACGCCACAATTGGCTGAACTGTGTTACGTGAACTGGCAGTGTGTGGTGGGCAGACTACTGTGTGTCTCATAGCCAGCACACCAGGTCGACACGTAACCTCCCCCAACATAGTCATGAGTGTCGAACGTCCCTTTAGGGAAAAGTCGACTACCCAAAAGATAGAGACAGGCTTAACCCAGTCGTGGCCTCTTTTCCCTTTCTCTTTTTCCACTCCCTAAAAAAGAAGGGGGATTATCCAACTGGGCCGCCAGGTCTAGTCGGGGGGTGTCCCTCCCAAGGGGAAGACACCGCGGAGACCACACCACGCCCAAAGGGGGGGGGGGATATTTAATTGGAAGAATACGTCACATGGTCTTTCCGACCATGTGGAGAGTCTTCAAGGTAGATCCTATCCAATGGGGAGGAGTTACTACAAACATGGAGACTGAGGCAGAGGGGCTCTGCCCTAGGAAGATGTAGTTTGCCAACAGGGAAACAAACTAGTGGAAGATATATATCACATGGGGTTAGCCTTACAGGGAACCGCCACATGCGGAGCACCTACCCCAGAACAGGACTCTTAGTTAGCACGTGTACTGGGCCGGCAGCGAGTCGACTGCCACAGGGCTTGGAGGAAGTCAACCAGGGAACAAAGTTTGTGAACACTACTGGGAATTAATGGTGCATGTCTTCAGCTCCAAGAAAGATGGAAGGCACTATGTGCAAGCGATACACCCGGCCAGCTATCCCGGGCTTATCCGCTTGTGTTGCGTGCCACTACCTGGGATGAAACCGGTTCCACCCGGAGGTTGTAGAACCTTGCAAAGGTGTTGGGTGTTGCCCAGCCCACTGCTCTGCAAATGAGAGGCACCTCTGGCCAGGGCTCAGGAAGCCGCTACACCTCTGGTAGAATGGGCTCATAGCTCTATCAGGGGCGGCATGTCCTGGGTGAGATATGCCATAGTTATGGCATCAACGAGCCAGTGGGAGATCCTCTGCTTAGAGACAGTGCTTCCTTTCCACTGTGCACCAAAGCAGACAAAGAGCTGCTCAGAGATTCTAAAGCTCTGCGTGTGATCCAAATAGATGTGTAAAGCGCGCACCAGACACAGCAAGGACAGGGCTGGGTCTGCCTCCTCCTGGGGCAGCGCTTGCAGGTTCACCACCTGGTCCCTAAAAGGGGTGGTGGGAACCTTGGGCACATAGCCCGGTCGGGGACTCAGGATCACGTGAGAGTAACCCGGATTGAACTGTAGGCACATTTCGCTGACAGAGAACGCTTGCAGGTCACCTATTCTCTTGATGGAAGTGAGCACAGTCAGGAGGGCAGTCTTCAAGGAGAGTGCCTTAAGCTCGGCTGACTGCAAAGGCTCAAAGGGAGCTCTCTGTAGACCCTGAAGAACTACAGAGAGGTCCCATGAGGGAACGAGGCGCGGTCTGGAGGGATTCAGCCTCCTGGCGCCTCTTAGGAACCTGATGATCAGGTCGTGCTTCCCTAAGGACTTACCGTCAGCTGCGTCATGGTGTGCTGCTATGGTGGCAACGTACACCTTCAAGGTGGAAGGGGACAGCCTCCCTTCCAACCTCTCCTGCAGGAAGGAAAGCACTGATCTGACTGCGCATCTCTGGGGGTCTTCGCGTCGGGAAGAACACCACTTAGTGAACACATGCCATTTAAAGGCATACAGGGGCCTTGTAGAGGGGGCCCTAGCCTGAGTGATCGTGTCTACCACCACAGGTGGTAGACTGCTTAGGTCTTCCACGTGCATTCCAGGGGCCAGACATGGAGATTCCAGAGGTCTGGTCGCAGGTGCCAGAGGGTGCCCCGTCCCTGAGATAGAAGGTCCTTCCTCAGGGGAATTCACCAGGGGGGAGCTGTTGCGAGGAGTGTGAGGTCCGAGAACCACGTCTGGGTGGGCCAGTAGGTAGCTACCAAGACGACCTGCTCCTCGTCCTCCCTGACCTTGCACAGGGTCTGTGCAAGTAGGCTCACTGGGGGAAATGCATATTTGTGTAGGCCAGGGGGCCTGCTGTGTGCCAGCGCGTCTATGCTGAGTGGAGCCTCGGTGAGGGCGTACCAGAGCGGGCAATGGGAGGATTCTTGGGAAGCGAACAGGTCCACCTGTGCCTGTCCGAATCGACTCCAAATCAGCTGGACCACCTGAGGGTGGAGTCTCCACTCTCCCCTGAGGGTAACCTGCCATGACAGCGTGTCCACTGTAGTGTTGAGGCTGCCCGGAATGTGAGTGGCTCACAGCGACTTGAAGTGCTGCTGACTCCAGAGGAGGAGACGGCGGGGGAGTTGTGACATACAACGAGAGTGCAGACCACCTTGGAGGTTGACATATGCTACCGTTGCCATGCTGTCTGTCCGAACGAACACATGCTTGCTCTGGACCAAAGGCCAGAACCTCTGCAGGGCGAGCAGAATTATCAACAACTCGAGGCAGTTGATGTGCCAATGCAGTCGTGGGCCCGTCCAGAGGCTGGCTCATTGCAAACAGCGCCCCAGCCCGTTTTGGAGGCATCTGTCGTGGCCACGACGTGCCTGGAGACCAGTTCTAAAGGAACACCTGCTCGTAGAAATGAGAGGTCGGTCCAAGGGCTGAAAGATGGTGACAGACCGGCGTGATGGCCACGCGATGTGTTCCGTGGTGCCATGCCCATCTCGGGACTCGAGTCTGGAGCCAGTGCTGAAGCGGCCTCATATGCATCAACCCGAGTGGTGTGACCACCGCCGAGGACGCCATATGCCCCAGGAGCCTCTGAAAAAGTTTCAGTGGAACCGCTGTTTTCTGTTTGAACGCCTTCAAACAGGCCAGCACCGACTGGGTGCACTCATTCGTAAGGCGTGCCATCAAGGAGACTGAGTCCAACTCCAATCCGAGAAAAGAGATGCTCTGAACCGGGAGGAGCTTGCTCTTTTCCCAGTTGACCTGAAGCCCTAGTCGGCTGAGGTGTGAGAGCACCAGGTCCCTGAGCTAGGATTAGCCAGTCGTCGAGATAGTTGAGAATGCGAATGCCCACCTCCCTTAACGGGGCAAGGGCAGCCTCTGCGATCTTCGTAAAGACGCAAGGAGACAGGGACAGGCTGAAAGGGAGGACTTTGTACTGATATGCCTGACCCTCGAACGCAAACCGCAGGAAGGGTCTGTGTCGAGGAAGGATCGAGACGTGGAAGTACGTATCCTTCAGGTCTACCGCTGTGAATTAATCTTGATGCCGGACACTTGCCAGAATGCGTTTTTGTGTCAGCATCTTGAACGGGAGTGTGTGTAAAGCCCGGTTCAGTACTCGCAGGTCTAAGATTGGCCGCAACCCACTGCCTTTTTTTGGTACGATGAAGTAGGGGCTGTAAAACCCTTTCTTCATCTCGGCTGGAAGGACAGATTCTATCGTGTCCTTCCGTAGGAGGGTAGCGATCTCCGCACGCAGGGTGGCAGCGTTTCGCCCTTGACCAAGGTGAAGCGAATACCGCTGAACCTGGACGGGCACCTGACAAACTGAATCACGTAGCCGAGTCGGATGATCCAGATCAGCCATTGCGATGGATTGGAAAGCGCAAGCCACGCATCCAAATTCCGCGCGAGGGGGACCAAGGGGACAACGTCGTCGGACATAACGGCAGGTGGGGCCTCGCGGCGGGGTGGAGTGCGAGGTTCCACAGCATGTCGTGGCCGTGCTGATTCTAGGGACATCAAAGCTCTTACCTGGCTCCTTGTGACCACCCCCGGAACAGCCTGGGACGGGGGAGGAAGTGGCCTGTCCTTATAACCCGTGGAGACTGCCACATTGGGGGCGGCTGTGTGCCACAGCTGGGCGCTAAGGGGAGGAAAGGCCACCGCTGGAGCGCCAATCCTGCAAGAAAAAGCCCGTGGATGGTAGTCATGGGGCGACCGTACATACCGGGTATGTGACCCAGGGAGGAAGGAAGCCGCTCTTTTGCTGAACTGTTGGGTACCGCAGCCACTTGGGCATGCAGCGAAATCAAACAAAAATGCAACAAAATTTTTTCCACCCGGCCCTCCACCGGGGGATGGAGCGGTCTTCTTACCAGCTCCACGTGAGTGGGTTCCCTCGTCCCTGGGTCGCCCATCTCAGGGGCGCTTTGAGGACCTCTGTGGGTTCTTCGGCGCTGGCTGTGAGACGGGTGGCGTCGCCTTCCTTTGGTGGGCTCCACGCCGGGGCCGGGCTGGAGGGGCGGGCTGCGGCAGAGCTGGTGCAGTCACCACAGAGGGACGCCATTGGCGATGGGCAGACAGGGTGCGGGATCTTGAGCCGCGCTGGGGCAGGATTTGCCAGATTGCCTCCGTCTGCTGCTTCACCGTCGAGAACTGCTGGGCAAAGTCCTCGATGGTGTCACCGAATAGGCCCACCTATGAAATGGGGGCAGCAAGGAACTGTGTCTTGTCGGCCTCGCCCATCTCGACCAGGTTGAGCCAAAGGTGGTGCTCCTGGACCGATAGTGTGGCCATCGTCCGCCCGAGAGACCGCGCAGTGACCTTCGTCGCTCAGAGAGCGAGGTCGGTCACCGAGCGCAGTTCCTGCATCAAATCTGGGGCGGAACTACCCTCGTGCAGTTCTTTCAGCGCCTTGGCTTGGTGGATCTGCAGGAGAGCCATGGCATGCAGGGCAGAGGCGGCTTGTCCAGCAGCACTGTAGGCCTTAGCCGTTAGGGACGACGTGAGAATACAGGGCTTGGATGGGAGCTTAGGGCGTCCGCGCCAGGTGGCAGTGCTCTGCGGGCATAGGTGCACTATGCACCTTATCCACCGGGGGAATTGCCGTATAACCCCTGGCCATGCCGCCATCGAGGGTAGTGAGAGCGGGGGAACTGCGGAATCGTGGCCGGGCAGTAAAAGGTGCCTCCCACGACTTCATCAGCTCCTCATGCACTTCCAGGAAGAATGGCACTGGAGCGGGGTGTGGCTGCTTTGAGCAGCACCGCGAGCCCAGAAACCAATCATCAAGCTGTGAGGGTTCAGGGGAGAGCAGAGTGTTCCACTCTAACCCAACGCTTGCGGCTGCCCGGGAAAGCATGTCCGTCATTTCGACATCGGCTTGGGCAATCGTCCCCATAGGGGGAAGCCCAGCTGAGGCTTCTGCGTCCGACTGGACAAGCCCACTCTCCGATGCTGCGCTTGAGAGCTCATCATCTTCGCGGGCTCCGAACAAGAAGCCAGACTCACCGTGAGATGAGCTGGCGAACTCATCTGGAAGCCCTATTGGGGCAGACGAGCATGCTGGGGAATGGGATGTCCGCGGGGGGATACCCGGTGGAGACGATTCCATTGGGGTCCCCAAATCGGCCCCAGTGCTAGCCGCGCTGGCCTCATACCCATAGGTAGAAGGACCGAGGTGTGGAGCCGCTGGGGTGGCCGCGACTGCAACGTTGCCATGGTCATGATCTCGCAGTGAGAACATGAACCATCCACAAACGCTGCCTCCGTGTGGGTCGCGCCCAGACACGAAAGACAGCGATCATGACCATCCGAAGTTGAGAGATAACGACCGCAACCAGGAATAACACACAATCGGAAAGGCATCTTTAAAAAGACCTTCCGTGTATGCGCTCTTTTAGAGAAATATATACTCTTTTAGAGGGAAAAAGCTCTTTCAGAAAATATACTCTCTAGTTTTTCTGCCGAAGCACCCAGGGGCGTTCTTTGCAGTGCACCAGTGCAGAGAAGGGAGAAGCCGCTGAAATGCGCCATCAGATCCAGCAGAGGTGAATGAACAGTAGTATTCAGCTCAATGAGCATGACCGTTCAGCTCCAAAGAGAAAATCTGAATGAGTGGTTGCATACCAGCTCCTTTTATACCCGTATGTCCGGGGGAGTGGCATGCAAATACCACTCGCCAATTTTCATTGGCCTTTTATCAAAGACCAGAGGTGTCTCGGGCTCCCAAGAGTGACCCCTAGTGTCACTACATCGACACAACGTCGAGTGAGTGACAGATAGGGAACAAAACTAATAAATTTAAACCAATGACAAACTAGAACTGATACACGAGTTAACAAGACAAAAAACCAATGAAAACAAGACACATGAACATGAACATGAAGGGAAACAGGATGATCACATGACTTGACATGGAAACAGGGAATCACATGACATGGCAGGAACTAAACTTAAAAAAAATGACATGAAAACAAGAACAAAACACATAAACGTGACATGTTACTACAGTAATATGGTGTTTATGTAGTAACCATGTTTAATTTTGTGGTTACTATGATTGTACTACAAAATGCCATGGTGATACTATGGTTACTGTAATAAACCATGGTTCATTTTTGTAAAGGAAGGTTAGGGTTAAGTTTAGGAGTAGGGGTTGGTGTAGTGTCTGTGGGACTCTAAATAAACACAATAAACACACTGCAGTGATGGCCCTATACTGTTAGTATTTAATTAGGTATGCATATAGTATCCGCCACTTTTTGCTCCAGAATGCAAACAGAATCTACTGTACTTTTATTTGCACCAGGGTGCAAATAGCATCTGCATTCAAATTAAAAGGTCACAAAGCTTCAAATATATTCATGATTAATTATAAACTAATTTATTGCAGATATGTGGGTCTTATTTTTCCAAGCATAATGCAGTGATTTGCATTGCCCTGAATTTAAAGAGAGGTGTTTTCGTGTCTGTGTGCACATGTGGCTTTTAAAAGCTTACTGCATTCTCTTGAACTTAAAAAAAGATTTGATGTCTCTCTCCCCACTCAGAGCCTTTTTTGGTTTACTAGGCCAGGATGAGATGGCTGCCATGTTTCTCCACAGTGAGGTCACATCAGGAAAGCCTTTTAATGCCCTCACTATCTAAGGGCCCAAACAGGATGACCCACACCCCTACCTCTAGTGAGTCGGTGGATTTGACACTTACAGTTTCTGCTCACTCCATGTCCCTCACTGACTTCACCCTTCATGTTGTTACAGAGAGAGAGAGAGAGAGTTTCATTATTTCTCTCTGATTAAGAATTTTCAGTTTCAGTATCCCTGAGTTTGAACCATTTGTCTGCATGATAGACCATGCCAGGATGTATGCTCAGACACTGCTTTTGTAAATCGCATGCAAAATATTCTGATCGTCTGCTATTATCTGTTGTTGCCCAGAGCCTGGCACAGCCTGACATTATTGTTTATGGCTGTTGATATTGCCAAGCCAAACTATTCAGTCTAAATCCTTGAAATTACATTGCAGATGAAAAAAAAAAAAAGAAAAAAAAAATTATAATAGGGGTGTTGAAAATAAATGTTCTGTTGAGAGAAATGGAAAATATCTGGGGATGCTCACGTAAATTGTCCAGAAACCATTATTAAGACAATGGGTAGAGGAAGCTGTAATGTGCGCTGAAAGTACGGCATGAGCCATTGCTTTTGCAAATAAGAAAAATTACATTTAACGTGTGCTAACAGCCTTAGCTCCAGTGCAAATTTGTTTCTCTCGCTCTCCCTGGCCTGTCATACAGAAATATGAATCCTGCTCTAATGCATCTTTAAATAGATTCCAAACACTCCATAATGTGTCACTCAGTAACATTAGTCACTGAGTTTCGGTGTATGGCAATACTGCTCTCATAGACATCCTGCTGATTGTGGACAGTCTCTTCTTGTTTTGTGCCCTGTCTATTTATTTAGCTTCATTTTGCAGTGATTATGTCAATGTGAAATAGACTGTGATTGTCACATGAGCACCATTTTGTTTTCTTCAGGCTGTATAGTGTAATGAAAAGTGACATGACACTTGCATACAATAAACCTGTGCAACTGAAGCCCCCATGAAGGAATCAAATGGCCTTTGGTCTACTACAGTGGTTCTCAACTGGTTGATTGCAATCCAAAAATGGGTCTCAAGTCTGTTCTAATAGGGCAAAAACAATGCTAAATGCAAATAACAAAATGCAACTTAGCATAATATTGTACATACTGTACCTGTAGTTAGGATAGCTAAATTAATAGGCTTACTAACTCTTAAAAGGGAGTATAAACCATTCCTGTTTCTTGTGTTGTTGACATCAAAGGCTGTGGTTCAAATCAAATTCTTTAGATTTTATATTCTGGCTCAAATTCACCTGTCACTTGGTAGAAGCTGGCCATATTAGGAAGACACTAACATGGCAGGTTGTGTGACCAGACCTTTCATGCTCCAAAATCACTAAGGCAGAATAAAAGTAATCAATATGACTCCAGTGGTTTAATATATGTCTTCTAAAGTGATGCAATCACTTTGGGTGAGAAACAGATCAATATTTCAATCCTTTTTTTACTATAAATTTCCACTTTCACTTTCAGAATGAAAAAAAAACATCTGAAAGTGAAAGTGAATTTGGAGATTTATAGTAAAAAAAGGACTTAAATGTTGATCTGTTTCTCACCCACACCTAATATTTCGCTTCTTAAGACATAGATTAAACCACTGGAGTCATATGGATTACTTTATTCTGCCTTTATATTATTTTTGGAGCTTGAAAGGTCTGGTCACCATTCATTTGCATTGAATGGACCTACAGAGCTGAGGAATTCTTCAAAAAAACATTGTTTTTGTTCAGCAGAAGAAATAAAATCATACACATTTGGGATGGCATGAGGGTGAGTAAATTATGAGAGAATTTTCATTATTGGGTGAACTATCCCTTTGATAAATTTTGATTTTTGATTCTAAAGACTTTTTTTTTTTTTTTTTTACTAATTTGATGCTGTCTTGGGCCACCTCTGGGGTAAAATCTGGGTCCTCGGTCCACACAGATGTCTAACTACACTATTCATGGTTTGTGTCACAGCAAATAGAAATCAGAAATCTGAATTACTGCAATACTTGAGCAGTGCAGTATCGAAGTGTACAGGACATTCTTTGCCCTTTCAAGATTCAGTAAATGCTCTGTTAATTGAAATCAATAAGAGGAGGAAAAAACCACCCGTGAGGGGGCAAATCAGTAAATTTCTTCACTTTTATTAGAAGAAGTGAGGCAGAGGCCATTAGGTTTCATTCACTAACCCTATTGATTGTCAGGCCTGTAATTTGCTTTGGTCCCAAAGTAAGATTTTCACCCCATTAAGTTCCACCACAGGTTCTGTGGACTGAATGAGGCACAGCCTTCATCATCATTACCACCTGCCTGGACATTTCTGCACACAGTCAAATAAAATCACTCTGATTATGGATTCCTCAGTTCTTTGCTTCTGGTTTTGCCCACGATTTGCATAATTGTCAGATGGACAATGTAGCATGGGGCTGAAGGTGGAATTATGGGAGACAATTTTGTTCCATTTTGTTGAAGGAAAAAAAAAAAGGCTTTCAAGCAGGGTGTGATGAGGAGGAGGGTGTGGCTGGGCCATGAGGGTGCATGGCCGGCGCTGAGTCAACTGATCAGCGGGAGAGCAAGATAAAGGGGAGCCGGAGGCACCTGTTCGAGAGAGAGAGAGACACACGCAGCCACTGTTTGTGTGTGCGTCTTTGTTTTATGTTGACTGTTCTGCCGGTTCCCACCTCCTCTTTGCCCATCCTTTACCTGCTATACAGTGGTTCTCAACTTTAGGACCAAGATTTTAAATTGGACATAAAGTGGCAATCCAACACAGTACCTAACTATTGCATTTGTTCATTGTGATAATTTAAACAAAATGTACTCTAAATTAAATACCAAGTTTATTAATTTCAGCTTTAAGTACTTGGGCCCATCAATATGCTATATTATTAACATGCCATTGGATGAATAGGGAAACTGACAATTTTGTAAATGCATAAACAACAGCTGACGTGTGATTTACCATCCTAATGCACTGAACAAATGGAGGGCCACATATTGTGTTAGTATTAGTCATATTACTAAGTGACAAAGCAGTTTGTGCCAAAACACCATAGAGATTGATTTAGCCTGATCTCATGAAATTTACGTGACAAAGGCAAAATTTTTGCAAACCAAAATTTCATGCTTCATTACACGTTTGGCTGCAGTTTTCTAGTGAAATTTCCAGTGGGGGGCACTAAAATGGAGTAAAATGACATTGTAATCAGCCAAGGTTTTTAAGGTGAATGTTAAATGGAGGTTTTAATGAGTAAAAAGTACCTCCCTAACCTCAAACTTTAGCCAAAACTTAACCAATAATGTCTTAAAAGATAAATGAGAGGTGAACAAAACCAACATCCTTACCATTAAAGGAATAGTTCACCCAAAAATGAAAATGTACTTATAATATACTTTTTAACTACAAAAGTTCACTTCCGTACATCTCTGTGATGTGCGCTCATGAGAGGGATGACGTAAGCTCATTGGTAAGGTCATGCGTCATGTGGAGGAGGAGTCAGGAAGCGCGTCATTGTTTACAAGAGAGACTTGCGCCGTTCACAAACCAAAACAGTCCAAAACAATTTCAAAACTATAATAAAATAATAAAAAAAACAATGTAAACAATGACGGGCTTCCTGACTCCTCCTCCATGTGACGTGTGACCTTACCAATGAGCTTATGTCATCCCTCTCATGAGCGCACGTCACAGAGATGTACGGAAGCGATCATTTGTATTTAAAAACTATGTATGTATTGTTTTGTTTCTAAAAATAATCAATCGTTTGTGTTCAGAAGAACTTTATTTGTCGACTGGAGTCGTCTGGATTATTTCGATGCACCCTAAGTATGCATTTTGGACCATCAAAAAATGGTGGACATTCACTTGCATTGTTTAGAGGAGGAGGCCTGAAATGAAATCCTAAAAGTCTTAAATTCTGTTTTGATGAAGAAAGAAACTCAGATACATCTTGGATGGCCTGAGGGTGAGTAAATTATCAGCAAATTTTCATTTTTGGGTGAACTATTCCTTTAACAATGCCTAAACCTAATCGATAGTGTTTTGAAAGCACATTCGATGTGAAGAGCACATTTACTGAAGCAACCATGTCATTTTGTGTTGCTTCTATGGCACTTTCGCTTTACTTTTGTTTAAAGCGTACTTGACTGGGCTTAAGGCTCACTCTCCAGGTCCAAAGTCCAGCACACTATCAGGTGAGCTAGAGCAGATGAAATGCATGTTGGAATATGTATTTAAATGTAGGTGGGTAAGTAACACAAACGTTAAAATGTATTGTTTTTCAAATGATGTGTTACAGTAAAAGTGTTTCGATATCATAACATAGCAGGGTGTGAGTAATAGTGGGAATAATAAGTGTTTATAAAGTCATAAACAGCCATAGTACCTGTGATTTGTTTGAAAGTAAATTAAAAGCACAGTTGTTGTAGTGCCTCTAGTGTTTATTTCACCAGGAAATGTAAAACGCAGTTTGTTAAAATGCAGCTATAGTAACATTCATTCAATAAGACTGAATGCAGCAATTGGATGAACAGCCTTTGACATCTGCAACCCACCAGATGAGAACTACTGCACTACTTTAAAGAAATGTGGAGTATTTTTTTTTATTTTTTATAAGAAACCCTGTGTTTAGTTTCCTTTCAGGATGATGCATGCAATAAATATATTCTCAACCAGCCAGTAACTACATCACAAGTAGCTTCTTAAGAAAGGTTCACAGATTTATACCGATCTTAGAGACTTTAAGATGGATCCCTTGCCTTTGAAAGAAAACAACAATTCAGTCTGCACTTATCTGTCAGCAGTCATTGATCTAACAGCATTCATTGCATGTGATGAGAGGTGAAGATTAAATCGGCTGTTAAGCCACAGATGCAAATGCATCCTACATTTCATTCTAAGAATTGTCCAGTTTAGCTAAAATCAACTCTAAAATTGAGAGTAACAGTAGGCCTAATTCTGTAAAGTATTTGGGAAACCTGATTTTAAACAATTATATGTGCAATTCATTTTGGTGATGTTTGTTATGCAAAAATAACATTTCAACTTTAAAAATGTACAGTCTTGTAAAGACATCAAGACATCATGCTGATATAAAATGACTCTATTCACATTTCAAGCTCTATGGCATTTAGACAGAACAGAATAAATACCAAGAGCTTTCAGTTAACCTCATTCACTCACACTGAAATAAAAGTGGTAACCTTCAACCATTACCTATTTCTACTATATCTAATCTATAAAAATGACTATCGAACGTATAACCTAATTTGTCAGGTTGATTTATTCAGATCAAATAACACTGAATTAAACCAGATCATTTAGATGTCACAACATGAAGCACCTTTCTAAGTTACCTGACAACATTTTTAACAGTGTAGCGTGAATGGCATATACTGGACTACCAAGAAGGGAACTTTTTGGGTTGCTCACCAGAGATGCTGGGGGTCAATGCAGACAACAAAAAATAAAAATAAATAAACAATTAAAATATGATCACTCAATCTGTTATGTATTTCAGGCAGTTCTCTTGGGTCAGACATTTACCCCCAGCAGACATGCACTATGGGACTACATCTTAATCAGAGAGATGGATCGGAGAGGAAGGTCACATGTCAGAACTTGAGAGAGATAGAGATTAAGAGAGACAAAAATAACAACATGACATGACAATAAAAAACCCTTTTAAACAGCTACTGTATATAAAACACAATAAAAGAGTTTACATGCAGAGTTTTGAAGCTCTTTGTAAGATGTAGTGCTAGAAAGTGCTTTCCATAGGACACAAAATTATTGATAAAAAAAAAAAAAAAACATAAAATGCTAAATAAATCGAATATGTATGTCAGTCCTTATTCAAGGCTGTTACTCTTTGTGGGGAACTCTTTAGTAAGATTTCTCAGAATTGTAGACCTGCTCGCGTGTTAGGATGTTACATATCCTGACAGTTACTTTGTGACAGCTTGACTGGGCAGGAAATTCAGTTGCATGAAGACTGATTGTGCACCCACTTACAAAGGTTAAAATACAATCTTGATGTTAAGTTATATAATTCACCTTAGAGTATCTATGTGATTGTTTGTGTACTACTGTAGTGGTTAAATTGTTGTTTATCGATGGTATATGCTTCCGTTGAAATTATCAGTCTGCGTTATTTCAACTTCATTGTTTAAGTTGCTGGCACCTAGCTTGAGTCTGTGTTTGTAGCCTGCTAGCTTTTGTTAGCATCGCTTATCTATCTGTTTTCAGCTTTTAATCTTTGATATCTGTCATTTTTCAGCGTGCATCAGGTTTTCCCCCATATTATTCTCTTATCGCAATTCAACTGCGTGCATTTTTCCATGTGCATCTGCTTTATATTTTTATCACAACTGCATGCATTTTACAGCACTCATCCGTTTTCTCCTCTGTTACACGGGTTATTGCAATGATCTCAAAGCAATGCTTACAAGAACAACCATAACAACAAACCATTGTGTGAGGGATTCACATTGATCTCAAACCCTCCCCACTCAGGAACAACCAACAACAACAAACAATTGTGGTAAGTCATGGCATCCACTCATGTTATTGCTTCCTGCATTACATGCCACATGTTTACTATAGCTTCTTCCATCAGCAGTGAGGGATTCACGTGTGATAAATGTAAGGAATTAGTCAGGCTGACAGAGAAGGTTAATAAGTTAGAGACCCGCATCTGAATGCTAGTGGAGGTCAGTGAGAAGGAGAAGCCTGTAGATACTGTTTCAGATGTGGATAGAACAGCGAGCAACACACAAACTTTGATTCTGGCTGTAGAGCCCCCACAGCAGGGCGTTTGGGTGACGTCTCGGTGGCATACTTGCTCAGCAAAGCGACACCACTCTCCTGTTCCTGTTGGGGTTTCCAATCGATTCTCCCCACTCAGTGATGCATCCACTGAAAATCATGTTGAAAGAGCCTTGGTCATAGGTGATTATATTGTAAGGAATGTGGAAATAGAGACTCCAGCCACAATTGTTAAATGCATTTCATGTGCCAGAGCGTCTGACATAAGATCAAATTTACAAGTGCTGGCTAATGCTAAACTTAGATTTTCTAAAATTATTATTCATGTCGGCACTAACAATGTCCGGCTTTGCCAGTTGGAGATGACTAGAGATAACGTTAAAGAGGTGTGTGAACTTGCAAAAATTATGTCAGACACTATAATATGCTCTGGCCCCCTCCCTGCTCATCATGGTGACGAAGTTTATAGTAGATTAGTGTCACTGAATGGCTGGATGTCTGAGTGGTGTCCAAAGAATAGCATAGGATTTATAGACAATTGGAAGAGTTTTTGGGGTAGACCTGACCTGCTAAAGAGAGACGGACTCCATCCCTCCAGGGAAGGTACCACTCTCCTCTCTAGTAATTTGGCTCATAGTCTTAATAGTGCTAGTATTTGACTAACTGGGGCCCAGGTCAGGAAGCAGACAAACTGGCTAATCCGAGCATCTGCTAGCTGTCTTGAGACATCACACAGGTCACATAAACTACAACACATAGAGACTGTATCACCTAGATATCATATAGAGACTGTGTCTGTTTCCCGAACTACAAAACACAAACCCCTCACTAAATCATTTAGAAAAAAATATGATTAAATTCAAACTTGAAAACAATTAAAATAAATTGAAGATAAACATCATATAAAGAAAGGGCTACTAAACATTAGATCTCTTTCAACCAAAACTCTAATTGTAATGAAATTATTACAGATCATAGTTTGGATGTGCTCTGTTTGACTGAAAACTGACTTAAAACGGATGAATAGATTAGTTTAAATGAATCTACTCCCCCAGGTTATTGTTATAAAAATGAGCCTTGTCTGAAGGGTTGAGGAGGAAGTGTTGCTGCAATTAAAGTGACGTTTTTGGTGTTACTCAGAGGACAGGATATAAGTTTTAGTCTTTTGAACTAATAATGCTTAATGTAACACCGTCAGATATAAATAAAACTAATCTTTGTCATCCTTTGCCCTTGCTACAGTATATAGATAACCCGGGCCTTATTCTGATTTCCTTGGTGAATTTGCAAATTTTCTATCAGATCTAGTAGTTACTGTAGATAGAGCTTTAATTGTTGGTGACTTCAACATTCACATAGATAATGAAAATGACACATTGGGATTAGCATTTATTGATATTCTCAACTCGCTTGAAGTCAGACAAAATGTGACATGACCAACTCATCGCCATAATTATATGCTAGATTTAATTCTGTCATATGGAGTTGATGTTTATACTATAGAAATTCTACCACAGAGCGATTACATCTCAGATCATTACCTCGTCTCTTGTATGCTGCGATCAGCTAATGTTACTCAATCTACACCACGCTATAATTCAGGCAGAACAATTCTTTCGGCTTCACTAATAATCTTCCAGATCTTTCTCATACACTCAGTAAGCCCCAAAGTCTAGAAGAACTTGATGAAATAACAGAAAATATAAATACAGTCTTCTCTAGCACTCTTAATAGTGTCTCCTCCCTTAGATTAAAGCAAATTAAAGAAAAAGCCCCGCACCTAGTACAATGATCACACTCATGCTCTCAAGAGAGCAGCTCGGAAATTGGAGCGCAAATGGAAGAATACAAAATTAGAGGTATTTCTCGGTGCATGGAAGGATAATGTCTGTAGCTACAGACAGGCACTAAAATCTGCCAGGTCAGCATATTTTAGCAAACTCACAGAAATAACTAAAACAATCCTAGATGTTTATTAAATACTGTGGCTAAATTGGTTAGGAATAAAGCCTCAACTGAACTAGATATTCTGTCACTGCACAATAGTAATGGCTTCATTTCTAAAGCTTTGGGACTCCAGAGAACCACAGTGAGAGCCATTATCCACAAATGGCGAAAACATGGAACAGTGGTGAACCTTCCCAGGAGTGGCTGGCCGACCAAAATTACCCCAAGAGTGCAGCGACGACTCATCCAAGAGGTCACAAAAGACCCCACAGCAACATCCAAAGAACTGCAGGCCTCACTTGCCTCAGTTAAGGTCAGTGTTCATGACTCCACCATAAGAAAGAGACTGGGCAAAAATGGCCTGCATGGCAGAGTTCCAAGACAAAAACCACTGCTGAGCAAAAAGAACATTAAGGCTGGTCTCATTTTTGCCAGAAAATATCTTGATGATCCCCAAGACTTTTGGGAAAATACTCTGTGGACTGACGAGACAAAAGTCGAACTTTTTGGAAGGTGTGTGTCCCATTACATCTGGCATAAAAGTAACACCGCATTTCAAAAAAAGAACATCATACCAACAGTAAAATATGGTGGTGGTAGTGTGATGGTCTGGGGCTGTTTTGCTGCTTCAGGACCTGGAAGACTTGCTGTGATAAATGGAACCATGAATTCTGCTGTCTACCAAAAAATCCTGAAGGGGAATGTCCGGCCATCTGTTCCTGACCTCAAGCTGAAGTGAACTTGGGTTCTGCAGCAGGACAATGATCCAAAACACACCAGCAAGTCCACCTCTGAATGGCTGAAGAAAAACAAAATGAAGACTTTGGAGTGGCCTAGTCAAAGTCCTGACCTGAATCCTATTGAGATGCTGTAGCATGACCTTAAAAAGGCAGTTCATGCTCGAAAACCCTCCATTGTGGCTGAATTACAACAATTCTGCAAAGATGAGTGGGCCAAAATTCCTCCACAGTGCTGTAAAAGACTCATTGCAAGTTATCACAAACGCTTGATTGCAGTTGTTGCTGCTAAGGGTGGCCCAACCAGTTATTAGGTTTAGGGGGCAATCACTTTTTCACACAGGGCCATGTAGGTTTGGATTTTGTTTTCCCTTAATAATAACAACCTTCATTTAAAGACTGCATTTTGTGTTTACTTGTGTTATCTTTGACTAATATTTAAACTTGTTTGATGATCTGAAACATTTAAGTGAAAAACATGCAAAAAAATAAGAAATCAGGAAGGGGGCAAACACTTTTTCACACCGTTGTATGTTAGATCCAATACCAACTAAGCTCTTAAAAGAGGTATTCCCTGTAATCTCAGAACCTCTTCTAATATTATTAACTCCTCGCTATCCTTAGGACATGTCCCAAGAAATTTTTAATTGGCAGTTATCAAACCGCTTATTAAGAAGCCACAACTTGATCCTGGAGACTTGGCTAATTTTAGACCGATTTCAAATCTCCTGTTTATGTCAAAAATTCTATAAAAGGTTATGTCCTCCCAATTATGTTCATTTCTTCAGAGAAATAGTATATATGAACAAATTCAGTCAGGATTTAGGCCACACCACAGTACAGAGACTTCACTTATTAGAGTTACTAATGACTTGCTCTTATCATCTGATCGCGGCTGCATTTCTCTTCTAGTGCTTTTAGATCTTAGTGCTGCCTTCGACACTCCATTTTATCATCATTACATTAGCTACCTGTTCAATTTCTTATTCATTTTAAAATTCTGTTAACTACATACAAATCTTTGAATGGTCGAGTTCCACAGTACTTAAGTGACCTTCTGACACGCTATATTCCATCATGTTTATTAAGATCACAAAATTCTGGCCTGTTATTTATTCCTAGAATATCAAAATCCACAAAAGGAGGTAGATCCTTTTCCTATTTGGCTGCTAAACTATGGAATAGTCTCCCTAACACTGTTTGGGATGCAGACACACTCACTGAGTTTAAGTCTAGACTAAAGACTCATCTATTTAGCCAGGCATACACCTAATTTATTCTTCATCACACAACTGGGCTGCTTTAGTTAGGTCTGCTGGAACCTGAAACATTGATCATGATCTATAACTCTGCAAAAAATTTAATGGCATCTACACTAATATTATTCTATTTGTTTCAATGTCTCAACCTCGGGACTCCTATCCCGATGTCACTAGAACCGGCCGGATCCAGCTCCATTCCTGCTTGGTATCGGACTCCACTGCTACGTGAGTGATGATGACTAAATGCAGCCGGTGCCAGCCAGACATCACTTCAGTCTAATACAATGGTCCTCAGAGGATGAACTGATGCCAGCTCCAACCATAAGACATGGGATACTTTATATGCCATTGCCTGAACATTGGATTTAGGACAGACCTCACCGAAATTACCAGGCAGTTGAACTGCGAAGCACCTCACTGATCTTGGCCTGCATCACCTTGGTCTAATGATTGAATACACTCTTAAAATGGAATAAATAGACTATCAATACATTGCCAACAAAAGCCTTCATCAGCCAACTAACAAAGGACAATGCATCTATATGAACTTCTACAGTTAATCCAGGATGAACTTCAAAGACATTAGTCATTAATCGTACAGTTCTTACAAAATCTTTCCTCAAACACTGGCCCTTAACACTTACTTAGTTTAATGATTTTAAATCATGACTTGCACTATATTCATGCTTTTAGCCAGAGGGGAACTGGCCCCCACAGTGAGCCTGGTTTCTCCCAAGGTTATTTTTCTCCATTAACCAACATCTTGTGGAGTTTTGTGTTCACATTTGTGTAAACACATAAGGAAGAAAATGAAAAATGAAAAAAGGCTTTTTGTCATGTAATGAAAGCTAAAAATGACTATGGGCTGTCAAAATAAATAAATATGTATCAATCTATAGCACTGATTTACTAATACAAAATCTAATATGAAAAAAAAGTCATACAGGTTTGGAGAAATATTAGAGTAAATTGTCATTATAATTTTGAGTGAATTCAGAATAGTTTGAGTGAACTATTCCATTAAGATAGAAGGCTTCTGTAATACAACCCAGGAGCACAGGTCTATATTTGCTTGTCTATTTAGCCCTCCCTGCTAACTCAAGCTTAAGTGAACTGGCACTTTTAAGGCCTAAAGTGACCCTATGCATAGCCATGATTCAGAGATCCAAACTCCCCGCTGAGGCGTGTGACATTTGGAATTCAAATGTCGGCGTTTCTAGCAGAATTCCTGTCTGATCTGGCTCTTTCTGACAGTGATGGGTCTGGCTCTTCTGGGAATGTGTGCACTTTGTCATTACCAAAGTTTCCTAATTACTTCTCATGCTTTCACATATTAGATATGAAGTTATTACTATATACAGTACGTATATGTAATACTACATATGCAATGATGGTTACACTTTACTATAAGGATTTATTTGTTAACATTATTTAACTGCATATGTTAAAATGAACTAACAATGAACAGCATTTTGTTTATTAAAAGTTGTTTACATTAACATTAGTTAATGCATTATTTACTAACATTAACTAAGAATGAACAGTTGTATTGTCATAATTAACATTAACTAAGATTAAATAATGTTGTAAAATAAAAATATTGTGCACTGTTAATCCATGCATTTACTAATGTTATTGAATATAACCTTTCTGTAAAGTGTTACCACAATGATTTAAACATCCTTACATCCTTAAATACATGTATGTTTCCCAAGAAGGAAGAAATTATGTTTATTCTGATATAATATTTATAGACATGTCTCAGAACCTCTGGCATCTAAAAGGAAACATCCCTTTTTCAAGACACTGTATTTTAAAGATAATTTTGTAAAAATCCAAATAACTTTACAGATCTTTATTGTAAAGGGTTTAAACAATGTTATAAAGGGTTTAAACAATGTTTTCCATGCTTGTTCAATGAACCATAAACATTTAATGAACATGCACCTGTGGAACGGTCATTAAGACACTAACAACTTACAGATGGAAGGCAATTAAAGTCACAGTTATAAAAACTTAGGACACTAAAGAGACCTTTCTTCTGACTCTGAAAAACACCAAAAGAAAGATGTCCAGGGTCCCTGCTTATCTGCATGAACGTGCCTTAGGCATGCTGCATGGAGGCATGAGGACTGCAGATGTGGCCAGGGCAATAAATTGCAATGTCTGTACTGTGAGACGCTTAAGACAATGCTACAGGGAGACAGGAAAGACAGCCGATCATCCTCGTAGTGGCAGACCACGTGTAACAACACTTGCACAGGATCGGTACGTCTGAATATCACACCTGCGGGACAGGTACAGGAAGGCAACAACAACTGCCCGAGTTACACCAGGAACACACAATCCCTCCATCAGTGCTCAGACTGTCCGCAATAGACTGAGAGAGGCTGGACTGAGGGCTTGTAGGCCTGTTGTAAGGCAGGTCCTTACCAGACATCACCGGCAACAACGTCGCCTATGGGCACAAACCCACCTTTGCTGGACCAGACAGGACAAAAAAGTGCAAAAAGTACTCTTCTCTGATGAGTCACGGTTTTGTCTCACCAGGGGTGATGGTCGGACTCGCATTTATCATCGAAGGAATGAGCGTTACACCGAGGCCTGTACTCTGGAGCAGGATCGATTTGGAGGTGGAGGGTCTGTCATGGTCTAGGGCGGTGTGTCACAGCATCATCGGACTGAGCTTGTTGTCATTGCAGGCAATCTTAACGCTGTGCATTACAGGGAAGACATCCTCCTCCCTCATGTGGTTCCCTTCCTGCAGGCTCATCCTGACATGACCCCCAGCATGACAATGCCACCAGCCATACTGCTCATTTTGTGCGTGATTTCCTGCAAGACAGGAATGTCAGTGTTCTGCCATGGCAAGCGAAGAGCCCGGATGTCAATCCCATTGAGCACGTCTAGGATCTGTTGGATCGGAGGGTGAGGGCTAGAGCCATTCCCCCCAGAAATGTCCAGAAACTTGCAAGTGCCTTGGTGGAAGAGTGGGGTAAAATCTCACAACAAGAACTGGCAAATCTGGTGCAGTCCATGAGGAGGAGATGCACTGCAGTACTTAATGCAGCTGGTGGCCACACCAGATACTGACTGTTACCCCCCCACATGTCTGTGAAAATTGTTCAGTTTATGTCTTAGTTGTTGAATCTTTTTATGTTCATACAAATATTTACACATGTTAAATGTGCTGAAAATAAAAGCAGTTGAAAGTGAGAGGACATTTCTTTTTTTGCTGAGTGTAATTCAAAGGATACTGGCTGACATAATTGATGAACATTAAAAAAAATGGATTCTGACATGGCAAGGTTCTTTAATTATTTCTGGGTTATGCTGGTGTCCTCTGTAGATTGAAAATGCCTTTGCTGCTCATAAAGGCATTGGCATTTTCCACGGGACAAATGGCTCTCAGAGATTATTTCTGTATCTCATTGATAAAGAGCACACAGTCTCCCAGGAGTGCTGTCAGCCCTTTTCTCTTCCTGACCATCAAACAGAAGCATGTTTGACCAAGACGATCCAGACAGAACGTTTGAGTGGTACAGCTTGTACTCTGTGACATTTGTTGTTCTGTTTGCATGTGCTGAAGGCACATTGCAGGTTTGTTGTGCCACACAACTATTTACAATTCTCACCTGAAATTATGTGCACAAAACAGTGTGCAGAAATTACGGAAAAGTGTGCATTCAGAATACATTCGATACAAAATAATTTGTTTGTGGTATTAGCAAGCAGTGATGGATGGCACAAATACTGTACTTGATGCTCATTGACCCCACCCATGGGTTTGACTTTACTTTGCTAAAATTATTTCACATTTACTATATAGTGTGCTGTTCAAAATTTTTCATAATGTTCACAAATTATACATCTGTATAATTTGTCAACATTATTAACTCTTTTTTGACTAGACTATATAGTAAATGTGAACTTATTTAACGGGCTATGTGTATACAGGTTTATCTCTGCATGTGTATGCAAACATGTCTGGATGATTCTGTATTAGAGTGTACAGGTATGTGTGCAAATGTAGTGCCTGTGTTTGTGTATAGTGATAAAGAATATATGTATCATGCTTGGAAAAAAATATTAAAGACAACAAAACAGAGGAACTTGTGTCAACAGCATAATGATCAGTCAGCATATGTGTGATCCACCAATCCAAACAGAATATGCTACAACATTTACATTTACATTTACATTTACATTTATTCATTTGGCAGACACTTTTATCCAAAGCAACTTACAAAAGAGGAAAACATAAGCGAATCATCTTAGGAGACAGTGGTATGAAAAGTGCTGTATTACAAAGTATCACTAGCATCATAATAGTATTCAAAACAGAATAAAGTGCAACAGGATTTTTTTTTTCTTCAATGACTGGTTAAGTGCTCATGGAAAAGATGTGTTTTTAGTCGTTTTTTGAAGACAGAGAGTGAGTCATCTTCACGGATGGAGTTGGGAAGGTCGTTCCACCAACGTGGTATGATGAAGCTGAAAGTGCAGGAAAGTGTTTTGGTGCCTCTTTATGTTGGTACAACAAGGCGACGTTCCTTAGCCGACCACAGGCTTCTAGTGGGCACGTAGCCCTGCATAAATTATTTTAGGTATGCTGGAGCAGACCCAGTGACTGTTCTGTATGCCAGCATCAGAGCCTTGAATTTGATACATGCATCAACCGGCAGCCAGTGGAGAGAGACAAGGAGTGGTGTAACATGTGCTCTCTTTGGTTCATTAAAGACCAGACGTGCTGCTGCATTCTGGATCATTTGCAGGGGTCTAATTGCACATGCAGGGAGGCCTGCAATGAGAGCATTACAGTAGTCCAGTCTGGTTATGACAAGTGACTGGACAAGCAGTTGTGTGGCATGTTCAGAGAGAAAGGGTCTTATCTTTCTGATGTTGTAGAGTGTAAATCTACATGATCTTGCGGTCTTTGAGATGTGGTCTGTGAAATTTAGTCTGTTGTCGATGGTTACCCCTAGATTTCTGACCGATTTGGAAGGCGTTACTGTAGTTGCACCCAGCTGCACGGTGATGTTGTGTTCAACAGCAGGGTTGGCTGGAAAGACAAGGAGTTCAGTCTTGGCTGGGTTGAGTTGCAGGTGGTGCTCCTTCATCCAGGCCGAGATGTCCACCAGGCAGGCAGAAATTAGAGCAGTCACTGTGGTGTCGTTGGAGCAGAGCATTGGTAAGAGAAACCATGTGCCTGAATGATGGGTCCCAGTGAAGTTGTGTATATAGAGAAGAGAAGTGGCCCAAGCATTGATCCCTGAGGTACCTCAGTAAGTAGCTGATGTGGCTTGGATACCTCACCTCTCCAGGCTACCTTGAAGGACCTACCTGAGAGATAGGAATTAAACCAGTCAAGCACAGTTCCTGTGATGCCCAGTAAGGAGTGAGTAGAGAGTAAGATCTGATGGTTGACTGTGTCAAAGGCTGCAGAAAGGTCCAGCAGAATCAGGACGGATGATCTGGATTCAGCTTTTGCCCATCTCAGTGACTCAGTGACAGACATCAGGGCAGTCTCAGTGGAGTGTCCACTTTTGAAGCCTGACTGATTGTCATCCAGCAGCTTGTTCTGTGAGAGATAGGCAAAGATTTGATTGAAAACTGCCCTTTCAAGTGTTTTTGCCATGAATGGAATGAGAGAGACTGGTCTGTAGTGTTCTATTTGTGTGGGATTAAGTGCGGGTTTCTTCAGCAGCGGGGTTACTCGAGCCTGCTTAAATGTAGTGGGAAAAGTGCCTGTAAGTGGAAAAAATAATTGTCCATACAAGCAGTCCAAGTTGGAACCATAGCCTCCAAACCATATCCACCAAATGCTTGCCTCTAAGGCACAGCCACATCACCACAAACAACCAGAAGTAATTAGGGAGAGAGCTCAGTGCAATACAGGAGCCAGCCAAGCATCTGCGAGAACTACTAATAATGAGTGAATTTGTTGGGATCGTAGCCAAGAATGTCAATTTTATTGACATTTGTAGTATGTGACAGAAAAAAAAAAAATGATATATATATATATATATAATAAAATGAAAAAGAACAAAACAGAAGATTAACATACAGCTCGAGTCTGAAGCAACTGCAGTCAATAAGCAAACGTCATGCATCCATCAGTGTTAATCTTAAATCCAACCAAAAGCACAGGGAAGAAGAAAAGTCATTGAAGCATTTAAAACTTATTGAGAATGCCTTTAACAACTTAATATTTTGATGCATATATAGATACCTTGTTCTCTTATTAAGAAAAACTGGCAAACATATGGCACTCAATCTGGCAATCTTTCCAGACAAAAGTGTTTATGTTAGCACCGAAAACACTATCCTTCCCTGTGTTTAAATAAATAAATACATACAACAAATATAGATTCATATATTCGACTGTAACAAAGGTTCGTGTTGGGCAGAAAAGGAGGAAGCAGGAACTGGTTTCCACAGTTCATGTGAGTCCATTTTATTCACAAATAACCAGCAATTGCTGTACAGCTTCACTCAAAACACAAGACGGCTTTTCAGCGTCACTCAAATAAACAGTCCGCTTTTCAGCTTCACACAACACAAGGTTCTCTCTCTCTCTCTCAGAGGACAGACACAAAGACTCTTAGTCTGTCTGTGAACTGGCTGTATTTTTTATCTCCCCCGAATCTCTCTGTGAACATAGAGATGGTAATTAGTCACAATTCATCTCAGGTAGATGTCCTTACCACTCTCTCTCTCCCCAGACGGGCACTCGACCATGCCCTCACGTCCACATTGACATGAATATATGTTTTGCATATAAGCATACAGTATATCATTTGTATAAATGAAAAATAAGAATTTGTATACATGATACAGTTGACAACTGTTGATGTGATTCATGTGAATATGTTGCCCCACTGGATATCTTTGCTATTTCATTCCTATTTCTACACTTTCAGGGGTTTAGCAGATTTTTTATTTATTTACTTTTTCTATTAAATCTTTCTTATTAGCACTGTCTATGAAGTGTTGTCTTCTTTTTCCTTTTTGCACGCTCTAATGGACATGCCTGCAGGCAAACTAGATTTGTTTGCCCCTTATCTCTCTTGTTTATTTATAATTTGAACAAAAACATTCACTTTGGAGAAAAAAAGAAAGAAAGAAAGAAACAAACAAACAAACAAAAAATATTAGGCCTGAGTTAATTAACATTTAATGAAGAATCTACTACAAACCTATTATCTCATTCTAGTTTTAACCACCAGCAAATGGGTAGTAAGTAATAGTTTCCTTTCTTAAACACACTTGCTTATTTGTGTGTTTCATATAATTATGTCACTTAATTTACCTCAGCATATTTGTTATATTTTTTATTTATTTTATTTTTTATTTATTTTACCAAAATGCTTCAACATTCATTTTGAGGAACTTTTACAGGTTTTTATTTAATTAACTGGTCTGTCAATGTGTCACATACTGGAAAGCAGTGACTTGAGCCAAGCTAAAATACAATTATTATTTATATCAAACAAGGCCCACTACAACAGAGGTGTAAAATTATGCTTACTTCAACTAAATGTTTACTTAGTAGGGTTGTTACGATACTAAAATTTAAATAGTCACAGCATGAGCTTAAACACAACATTGGTCTTATTTTTTATTTTTATTTTGTCAAATAAAGTGCTCCACAACAAAGCATCACAGTATAAATAGTTATAATTTATTGATGAAAAGTTTAATTCAGTACAACAACACTATTGCTTGCGATATATTGCTTAAAAATTATTATTATTATTACTACTACTTATTAATTATTAATAATAATTATTATTATTATAGTTTTTATTGTTTTTTATTGTTGTTATTACAATGAATAATACATTTTATTCAGTAATATATTTATTTAGCAGTTTCTTTAATTTCAAGCATCTAGCTTTTATTTTGAATCAAGCTTTTATTTTTATGAATGTTTATTTATTTTTTTTATTTTTTTTAGTATCGACTTAGTATTTTGACATACCTAGTTCCTAGCATTCTAAATGTCCTAAATGAGTTAGACTCTGCTTTATAGCCTACCAAAACTTTAATCCCATGTTAATAATGCAGTTTCAACATAAAAACAGGTACTGCAGACAATTCCATTAAGTCTCTTCAAACTCTCTGCTGACTGCAGATGTAGACTTTCACTGACAACACTATAACAGCGAAATTTACATTCAGACACACCCTAGCAAAGCACTAGCAATAATCACTGCTAACAATGCTAATGCTTTTCAATGTTAAAACTAATTAAATAGAGTGGATCGATTACAGTGTGGCCTGAAATCATACAAGACGTGCTTTAGCGATTATTTTTGAAATTTCACCTGATGGATGAGGGGGCTAGGGTTTGTTTACTTGTCTGTCGCTTGGCAATGGGAGCAAAAGGTGGCTAAGCTTTGATAGGATAAAGAACGGGAATGTTATTAGTGTTACAACAGTAGCTGGAAGATGGAAAAAGATGAAAGTGACAGAGAAGCTGAAAACAGACTCACAAAAACACACTCTCATTCCTAATTGTTGAGTGATAGTAAGACAAATATCAAATGACATCTGAAAGCAGATCTGCAAGAGGGAGTGGAGTTTATTGTGACGAAAGACACCAAAGCACCAAGAGATGCAAAGCTTTCTTTCTTGAAAAGAAAGATAGTTCGTCAACTCTGCTGATCAACATTAAAGGTGATGTGCATAATTGTTTCTATGTTTAAATGCTTTCTCCTATCCCAGCTAAGAGTAGATAGACAACTCTAAGTAAGCCAAGACTGATCTCACTGTGAATTCAGAGATAGTAGGTTGAAAGTTCTTCAGCTGAAATTGATCTGTGCTAACACTGCAAAAAAATTATTTTCTTACTAAGTATTTTTGTCTTGTTTTTCAGTAAAAAAAAATTGAAACATTCTTAAAACAAGATCAATATACTTTAGAAGCAGATATTTTGTATTGTTTTCAGAGAAATCTAATAAAATTGTGTGGAGTTTATGCTTATGAAAAAAAAAAATGATTCAAATGTAAAACAAGTTAATTTTCCTTATCCCATCGGCTATTTTTTTATTTTTTTTATTTTAAGAATAAACCCCACCATTTTTTTTTTCCATTTCTCTAAAAGTAAGACTTAATATCTCAATGCAATTCTGCTTCTCAAGTAATTAATTTCTTTTTTATATTTATATATAAATAAATAATTTTTTTTTAATACATTTTAAATCTTTTGCTGTGAATTTGCTGGCTGAAATTTCAACCACTGCCCCTTAAGCGTCATGGTTACTGATGTAACCTTGGTTTCCTGAAAGGAAGGAGATTCTCCTAGTTGACCTTAAAACCTTATACCATTACACCAATTTGATTGGCTGGTGATGCTTGCCCTCCACCCTTTGCTTGCATGGGCATTAGCCCAGTGCCTCACCATCAGGATTTTCTGAATGAATGGAGGATAGCACATCAGCAATTCAGTAGTGAGGAGATTTATATAACTTCAGGATTCTATTTTAGCCATAGTAAGTGGGTGCACAATGAGTCTTTCATGCAACTGAATTCCCTGCCCAGTCAAGTTGCCACAAAATAACTGTCAGCATTTGTACTGTAACATCCTAACACACTTGCAGATCTACAATTCTGAGAAATCTTACCAAATACCTGTGAGTGTAGAATTGGTGCATATTGCACCGGTAAGGTGAAGGAGAGAAAGCCACTGAAGCAAGTCCTTTCTGGACTGTGTTCAGTATACATGTGTATAAGACCCTGTTTTGTAGGTCCCATAAGGATTGCTTGGACTGCCCAGAAGGAACTTTACTGCTAGGACGATGTCCAAGAAGCATCACCTTCTGCTAGGGTCCATGCATTTACTGCCTCATTGGCGACTCTGTCTCACTTTACGGGAAGGAACTTGGTTAGTGATGGCAGCTAACCCAGTATTTGGCTGGATGCTTGTGCTCTTCCTCTTGCCCCAGGAAGGGTGCAAGCAAACTGACTGGGCTACAGAGCTACCCTGCCTTGGCAAGATGTGTCTGTAGGTCAGTGATTGCTTCTTAGTCGATTGAACTCTTGTGGTGAAATCATCAAGAGCCTCACCAAATAGGCCCTGCTGACATATCCGGGCATCAAGCAAGATGGCCTTATCCTTGTCGCTCAGATGTGACAAATTGACCCAGTTATGGCACTCAGCAGACACCAGTCACCAGTCAGATCTGCCTATGGCCTGGGCAGTGATCTTGGTAACCCAGTGTGCCAAATATGTGGTGTGACGCAGCTCTTGAAAGGACTCAGTGTCTGGATCATTCTCATCCAAGTCCTTCAACAGATCCACCTGGTAGGCCTGCAAAACCACCATGGTGTGCAGAGCCACAACAGCTTGACCCACTGAAGTGGAGGCCCTACCCAACAATGTGGATGTGAGCCTACATGGCTTGAATGGATGCACTGTCATAGATTTTCATGGCGGTGCAACAGTGGAGGGGCATAGTTTGGAAGCTGTGTCTCTAAGCTTGGTGATCTAGAGATGTGAAGGCTGCTGCACCGGAGACATGAGTTTGACTACGCCGAGCGCCTTGTCTTCACCAGCTGGTCATGCAGCTCGAGAAAGAACGTAATGCTCGATTAGGCCGGCTCAATAAGAACCATTAATCCAGTCGAGATACACTATATTGCCAAAAGTATTCGCTCATCTGCCTTTAGACGCATATGAACTTAAGTGACATCCCATTCTTAATCCATAGGGTTTAATATGACGTCGGCCCACCCTTTGCAGCTATAACAGCTTCAACTCTTCTGGGAAGGCTTTCCACAAGGTTTAGGAGTGTGTTTATGGGAATTTTTGACCATTCTTCCAGAAGCGCATTTGTGAGGTCAGACACTGATGTTGGACGAGAAGGCCTGGCTCGCAGTCTTCACTCTAATTCATCCCAAAGGTGCTCTATCAGGTTGAGGTCAGGACTCTGTGCAGGCCAGTCAAGTTCTTCCACACCAAACTCGCTCATCCATGTCTTTATGGACCTTGCTTTGTGCACTGGTGCGCAGTCATGTTGGAACAGGAAGGGGCCATCCCCAAACTGTTCCCACAAAGTTGGAAGCATGGAATTGTCCAAAATCTCTTAGTATGCTGAAGCATTCAGAGTTCCTTTCACTGGAACTAAGGGGCCAAGCCCAGCTCCTGAAAAACAACCCCACACCATAATCCCCCCTCCACCAAACTTCACAGTTGGCACAATGCAGTCAGACAAGTACTGTTCTCCTGGCAACCGCCAAACCCAGACTCATCCATCAGATTGCCAGATGGAGAAGCGTGATTCGTCACTCCAGAGAATGCGTCTCCACTGCTCTAGAGTCCAGTGGCGGCGTGCTTTACACCACTGCATCCAACGCTTTGCATTGCACTTGGTGATGTATGGCTTGGATGCAGCTGCTCGGCCATGGAAACCCATTCCATGAAGCTCTCTACGCACTGTTCTTGAGCTAATCTGAAGGCCACATGAACTTTGGAGGTCTGTAGCGATTGACTCTGCAGAAAGTTGGCAACCTCTGCGCACTATGCGCCTCAGCATCCGCTGACCCCGCTCTGTCATTTTACGTGGCCTACCACTTTGTGGCTGAGTTGCTGTCATTCCCAATCGCTTCCACTTTGTTATAATACCACTGACAGTTGACTGTGGAATATTTAGTAGCAAGGACATTTCACGACTGGACTTGTTGCATAGGTGGCATCCTATCACAGTACCACACTGGAATTCACTGAGCTCCTGAGAACGGCCCATTCTTTCACAAATGTTTGTAGAAGCAGTATGCATGCCAAGGTGCTTCATTTTATACACCTGTGGCCATGGAAGTGATTGGAACACCTGAATTCAATTATTTGGATGGGTGAGCGAATACTTTTGGCAATATAGTGTAGCTTGGGAACATTAGGCATGGGCCACTCGAGCTGTAGTCTCTTGACTACCCGACCGAGAGCATTGTCCAACTCAGTCTCTGAAGCAATATAGCATTTTTTTCCACCTTTTGAGGAGAAATACAAAAACCCTGGTCACCCAGTGTGACCAGGTCTCAGTATCAGAGGCCTCCAGTGATATAGCATCTTCCTCATAGTCCTCACCGCCAAACGTGATAGAACCATGTGCATCATTGTTAAAGTGCAGGTCATCATGGGTGAAGTGAGCAGGCAAAGATGCTGTAAATGGAGGAAAAGAGGTGCGCAAGGCTTGTGCTGGCAAAAAACACTCCTCATAATCTCCATACTGTATATCCCGTCCTCACGCACTTCAGAATGTGGTTCCTCTGGAAGTAATGAAGGAGCGAAGCAGGAGGGAGGGGGATCGGCTTCAACTTTCTCAATAAAAGCAAGCCACGAGCACAGCATCCTGAGCTACGTGCATTCACAGTAAACACAATCACACCCCATGAGCACTGCTTCAGCGTGAGCTTGGCCCAAGCATAAAAGAAAGCACCTGTGCCCATCGGTAAGAGGGATATATCATTCACAAGGTGGAAAACATTTGTGAAACAATCCCGTTTTTTTTAAAAGATGTTGTTTCATCAAATCACTCTTTTAGTTTCCAGCGCGTCCTGCTGGATTTTTTTCTCATAACAGCGGAAACAACTTAAAATACTCCGCCATTTTTGGGCATACAGATATGTTTAAGACAGCATTAGAGACTATAAAGGGTCTACTTTTATTTGTGTACACTCACAATAACAACAAAACCTTGAGCTTTCGTAAAATAAAGAAAATAAACAGGGTGCGCTTTCAGCCGTCTCTGTCTCCGCAAGCATCTTTCTGAAACACGTCACAAAAATGAACAGAAACTCCACGAATACTTATTAGACAAACATGAAACAAATGTCTAAAGAAAGCTTAAAATGTCTACTTTTAAATAAAACAATTCAAATTTAAAACAAATATTCTCCTGCAATGTAATCTGTATGAAACAAAGTGATGTACAGTTTCTCCTGGCTCAGCTAATTATCCCTAATGTAATCACATCCACCAACAGAGTGCGCTATTCATACGGTAATGTGCTGAGGCAATCAATGCAAATGGTAAACGCCCCCAACAATGCCTTAAAAAGCATCAAGGTCATTCACTTTTCCGCATGTTTGGAAGATGGTACACTACAGAGGTGAGGAAGCTCCTGGATAGTGACGAAGAGTTCACGTTTTCCTCAGAAGAAGAGCGGGAATCCGACGAAGAACGTTTGCATTTTGAAGAACGACTTGATCCAGCCGAGGATACAATTTTGGATGAGTAAGTCATTTAGTTTTACTTACATATTTTACTAGTTGGACTATTTCCAGACTTGCCAGCCAGGATTCAGAGTATTGAAATTTGAAATATGTCCTAATAGGCAAGTTTTAGTTTCATTTAAATGTTGTTTCAGCTAAAGCAGGTATTTAAATTGTATGCTGTATTATATAAATATGATATGTAATATGATATAAAAATAATATGAATGTTTAGATTATATTTTAACTAGTGTTTATGCTGCCTCATTATCATCAACAAAGCTTGTTCGTGCAAATATGTAAAATGTGCTGTAAATATGCCCATATTAGAAAATCAGCATATTAGAATGATTTCTGAAGGATCATGTGACACTGAAGACTGCAGTAATGATGCTGAAAATTTAGCTTTGATCACAGGAATAAATTGCATTTTACAATATATTCAAATAGAAAACAGTTATTTTAAATTGTAAAAATATTTCACAATATCAAATAAATGCAGCCTTGGTGAGCAGAAGAGACTTCTTTTAAAAACATTTAAAAAAATCTTACAGATCTAAATCTTTTAAATGGTAGTGTAGGTCTAAAGTTTTTAAGTGTTTATGTAAAGAAAATGTATAGTCAGATTACTTCTTTTAACTTAAACTACAAACAATAAATTCAGTCATTAAGTCTCCTCACATTCATTCTCTCTCAGGGGAGGGGTCTTTATCACTGAATCACATCAATATTCATGATCATCCACGCCTTCTCGCATATGGCCTTTCTAACACTAAAAGTGTCTTACAAAAGTTAAATGACTATATTGTTTTGTATGAATGAGTGATCAGGATGGTTTTTACATCATTTTTGTTGCAAAATCTCTAGGCTACAAGATCCAGTTCTCAAAAGTCTTGTGAAGAAATATTTAGTATGTGTTATATGGCCTTATTTCAGTGACTTAAAATTTTTGTTTTTTCAAAAACCACGCATAAATGTTATTTTCTCAAAAATACAAACGTGTACATACATATTGTTCACATATTATTGTAGCCCAGTTTGTGCTGAATACAGATTTTAGCCATTAATATGTTTTTAAGCAACTGAAAAAAGCACAAATGTCAAGGCATGTCAAAACTTCTCCAGGGCCCAAAACACCCTCAGACCCCAGAGGGTTAGTACATTCAGAGGAAACACAATGTAAACAAACTTGCAAACAAGGAAGTGTTTTAAGGATACACTTCTTTGTCTGAGCACACAGGGAGAAGACCTATTTGTTGACCGGGTGCATATTAGAACAAAAAAGCATTTGATTTAGCGTTCTAGCGCACGAGAGATGTCTACGCAACACTGAAAGAGAATCAAATTGGCGTGATGGTGTAGGGTTTCAAGGTCACCACTCCTAGGAGGAGCTCTACAGCATCAGCTACTTACTCTGCAATGAAGTGACTGACTTTAAAGGGATCTCTTGTTTCTGGGTGAAATATCCACAGAATTGTGCCAAAAGCGAGTTGTGAAGCAAGTTTTGTTGTTGTTGTTGTTGTTGTTGTTGTTGTTGTTGTTGTTGTTTTTGTTTTTGTTGTAAATGATGTAATACAACTGGAATACATTTTTATTAACCCTACTCCCTAACCTAAACTCCAACCCTAAACTTAACTGTCAGTGGAAAACAAACAAACAAAAAAAAAACAATATATATATATATATATATATATATATATATATAATAATCTTAGAGGGAAAATGCAACCACCAAATTGTGCTCATCATTAATAATTGTGTGAACATGATTGCTTCCTAGTTTCCATAGGACAAAAATCCATAGCTTTGAGATTGCTTGTGCAACATGCTATCAGTAGGAAAAGGTAAACATATTTGAATGGATGCAAAAATGTCTGATGGGAGATGGCACTTGTCAGTAACTCGGCTGAATGGGTTCGATGTCAGGGTCCCTGAGCATTCAGTTGCAATGTGTTGATTTCCTGTGTGATCATTTTGGGTGCATTACAACATTGCTCTGTTTGAGTATCTCAATTGGCTTAACATGGCACTAGACGTAATATTAACTCAGTCAATGTTGTGAATTTGGGGGCAGGACTATCAAGCCACTGACAGATGGAGAGTTCAGGAAACCTGTATGGAAACAGTTATTTATTTGCAATTCTGTTCGGTGATCCTAGCGGTGCACTTCACATTTAATTTTAAAAATAATGCATCAATTGTCAGTTCTTGAGAAATGCAAATAGTGTCAGCTATGCAGTTCTTCATAGCATATATGTTGACAAAGTCTTTTATGCTTTGCATGTGACAGGTGGAGGTTCTTTAAACATTACTTACAGGAGTCATGTTACTGCCCTTCTTTTCCAGCCATCCACTCATACCTTTATTTAGAGGGGTCATACTTCTAATGTAAAGAGGTCATTGCCTTCCTATTCTTATTGCTACGTTCCTCTTCTTTCTCTTCTACTTATCCCTCTTCTCTTTCTTCTCTTTATCCCCATTTCTTCTCTCACTCTCTTCTTTTGTAAGGTTGCTAAACACATTTGCTCCTTTAGTAATTTCTGCTCCTGTGAGAATCCTTATTAGGTCTCTGCTCTAATTAATCCTCCTTGATTTCCATGTCGTTTGCTCCCTCTCTCTATGTTACAGCCCTGCAAATCCTCACATGGTGAATTATTCTCTCGTGGGTGGGAAGAAGGGTAAAAATAAGGAAAGAAAAAAAAAAGAATTGTTTACAAACCCTTTACAAGCAGCACAATTCATTTCTAAAGCCCACCTTCCTTGACATGAATTGTAACCTAGTGATAAAGGAAAAAAAAAAAATTCATTATCAGATCACACAACATACAAAACGGCAAAACAAAACATCAACCATGACCACTTATGATTGTTCCAGAGGATAAATGAGTATATTTAGGCTGGATGGAGATGAGTGAATGGAGGGTGAGTTTACTCTAGTAGCCTTATGGGTCTCCTCTATGACTCCACTTAATCTTCCAATGGTTATCTGTATTTGTTTCTGTAGAGAATCAGTCTCAGTCAGTCCCTGTCTATCTTTAAAACCCCCTAAAGGCCTTAAAGCCACTGAGAGCCCTGCACTGATGACCTGCTCACAGCTTTCAAAGACGACCATCAACTTCACAGTTACATACTCTCGATCTCTGGCATATCCCCAATTTTCTTTACCTGATGACCACACTGATGTGTGTTTGTTAAACATTTACTTTTTAAACCATGGGCAATACTCCCTCCCATTGCTGCAATAAAAATTTCCACTCTTATGGAAATGCTTTTTACTAGATGTTGGAACATGGCTGCAGGAATTTGCTCCTATTCAGCCACAAGAACAGCTCTGGGCTTTATGCAGGCCGGTCAATTTAGTCTAGACCAGACACAGTAAATAGTTTCTTTATGGACTTCACTTTGTGCACAGGGCCATTGTCATGTTGGAACAGAAACAAGGGCTCCCCAAACTGTTTCCACAAAGCTGGATGCACATAATTCTCTAGAAAGTCATTGCATGCCTTAGCATTAAGATGTGTCTTCACTGGAATTACCAGATTAGCCAAACACACTAATTAAAAGGGACATGTTCTTTTGGCAATGTTCCTCATGTCATCTCAAAGTCTCCAATGGCATTTACACCAAAAAAAAAAAGGCTGTTGACTTCCCTGTTTTCCATAGAGAATTGCTTGGGCGTGTGGTGAATGGAAGCTGACTTTGCGGATTGACCTCCATCCTTCATTGCCAGTCTCATTTTCATGTGAAAAGCTCCAGTTCATGGCAAGGGAAGTCCATCACGCTTAGCAGTGGGATATGTAAATCTCAGCTCTGGACCATCAATCCTCCACATTGAGTGGGACTGCTGGCATGCAATTGAATGTCTTTTTCATTGTAATGTACTTTAATCTTCATAATCCTGAGGTTTGAGGAATACTTCTAATCCATAACCAAGCATTGCCACATGGCACTCAATTGGAAATAAGCGGTATGCTTGATGGCGGCTTTTGATCAATAACCTTCACTTCAAGCCACTGATTAAACTGATGTTTGCTATGGAGTTGTTTCTCTCCATAATGATCTCATTTCATATTCTTGCCTTAAACTGTTCCTCTCCCCCTGGCAGGCAAAAGGCAAGCTGTGTGCATAACGCACCCAACATAATCACACAAGATTGATGGTTTTGGTGGGAAAGCTAGGTAGTTAGCACTTGACATGGGGGATAACCCAACGGAAACCATTATACCTTATCTGTATTTCTCAGGAGAGAATATCTCTGCCCTGTCTTTGGGCTTTCTTTAAAAGGCCTATTTTGGTAAAATAGGCGATGGTTATCTGTGACTTTACCTAAGGGGCAACCACATTTATGTACTGGAAACAGCTCTTTATCTATACTGTATGACCTGCCATAAAGCATCCCTGAATTTCCCAAAAAGTAGCTCCATCATCTTTAATACACTGCAAAAAAAAAACAAAAAACAAAACAAAACAAAACAAACAACAAAAAACAAAACAAATGATAGTATTTTTGTCTTGTTTTCCTGTAAAATTATGTAAACATTCTTAAAACATTATTTATTTACTTGTCAAACAAAATGGGATAAGATATTTGTTTTGTTTTAAGATAAATCTGACAAAATTAAGTGAACTTTAGACTTAAAACAAGAAAAAAACAAAACAAAAAAAAACAAAAAACAAAAAACAAAAAAACAGGGTCAGCAAAATAAACTTGTTTCCCCTTTGAATTATTTTTCTTACACCATTGGCAAACAGCTTTTCTTGTTTTAAGCATAAATCTTACTAAATTTGATTAGATTTGTCCCAAAACAAGTCTTAAAATGCCAGTTTGCTTGTCAAGTAAATCACGTTTGAAGAATGTTTAGATATTTCTACTGGAAAACAAGACAAAAATACTTGTCTTGAAAATCTTTTTCTTTTTTCTTTTTTTTTTTCTTTTTTTTTTGTTGTTGCAGTGTACTGTTGAAACAGCTCATTACAGGGCCAGTAAAATTAAACACCAAATTCTGGGGAGCATTTGTGGACTCCATACACTGTTGGACCAGGGATCAGTGTTTCTTTAATCTAGACAAGATAAATGCAGAATAAAACTGTCTGTTGTTGTTTAGGATTGCTTATTAACAAAACCCCGCCTAAGGCCCAGGCAGAATCTCTTGCGGATGGCATAGCAGTATTTTTTCAGTTGCACTGCCGGGAGACACAAGCTTTTATTGAATCAGCAGGAGAGGCAGTAGTTTGCCCAGGAAGGCCATTAGGCAGCATTGCCAGTGTGGGCTTGAGGCGGTACATATGGTTAAACGTCTCTGCATTGTCCAGGATCTTGTCAAGTCAGCTTACACCCCAATGTGAACATCCATGTCACTTGGTGTCAGATGGAGCTTCAGATGGATATCAGATGAAGCCCATTTATCTGCTTGTAATATTCAAGCACACTTAACTAAACAGCTTCTGTCATTCATCTATTTTACAGATCCTGCAGTGAAAATTCTGCTGTGTGCAGAGGTCTTGACATGACAACTGAGAACTGAAACAAAAAAGATCCCACATTGGCATTTGTGTTCAGAAGACCTAGCAGGTAAGATACATTCTAATCATGCTGAAGACTGGTGTGTGTGTGTGTGGGGGGGGGGGGGGATTGGTGACACAAAATTCACCACAAAACAAAACACGCTTATCAATCATGATTACGTTAAAGGAATCATGACACGTTAAGGGAAATAAAAAGAAAATACCTCATCAATCTCTATGCTTGGGTCTCTGAGTGTTCACTAGAAATTAAAGATGGAGGGATTTCTATGCATGGACTCAGTGGAGGATTTAGGCATGGGTGACATGGGCAGTTGCCCAGGGTGGCAGTTGCCCAGGGTGGCATCTTGCGGGGGGGGGGATTCAATTATTATGGATTCACAACACTATTTAAAAGATAAGAGTGTGTCTGATTATTGCATTAGCTCACTGATTTTAAGGCTGCTTGCGCAAGATGTGAAGTAAACAATTGATGTTGTGTTTTGTAACTCTACACGTACTTGTACAGGTTCTTGGAAAATGTTGCTTCTTATTTAAAAGCTACACTATTTTGAAAACTTCTGAGCTATTGCCTCACTACTGAAAGTGTATTAAAGCTACTTTCAGCTAGTTACCCCCCAAGCATGGTAAAAGCACACTTTGTTGACAAGTAGATGGCTTAACTCGTTGAACAGACACACGTGCCACATGATCACAAGGGAAGTCGGCATGTTGTTTCTGAGAGTTTCTGTACCCTAGGATCGGTCACAGTATCCCGACTTACCGACAAGCACCATCTCCCATCAGACATTTTTGCATCGGCTCTAGTGTGTGTACCTTCCCCTATGGCATGACCAGAAGCAGTGTGGGAGACCCGGGTTCAGATCCCTCATTGAAACCAGGAAGTAATTGTGTTTGCATAATCAGTGACGAGCACAATTCTGAGGTATTACAGCCTGTACAGCCGAAAACAACTCCTTTCACAACATGCTTTTGGTGCCCGTCGTGGATATAACACTGGGAAAATGGAGCAACAACACTTACCGTTTTGGCCACTAGAGGCACTGTCTTGCATTTTGGTAAGCACAGACCAATTTTAACTAAAGAAAAGTCAGCCTATTGTTTCCGATTTAACTGTGAAATCAGTCTGGTCTGTTCACAGCTAATAAGACTGTAACGTGACAAGGGTGCTGTGGCTAAATGCCTTTGCCTAAACTTCTTCTTCATATGAAGAACGGAAGAGTCTTATTTCTCCTCTGTTCTTCTTCCTCCTGATCCACTGTGTCTGGATGACATTTTCTCCCCAAAGGGCACATGTGAGATTAAATTATTTGGAGGTATCAAACATGTCATCTCCACCTGTTTAAAAGCCCAGTTTCAAAAGCCATCTCCCGCTAGTGGACCATGGCATAGCAAACGTTCTGGCCACTTGCATTTCCTGTCACGTTTCTGGTATGTGGTTCACCTAGGAACATGCAGCAGAGAGGCAGCAGAAATACTTAAAAGATTATATTGAATGTGTAGGCACAGGACAACTCTGAAAAAGTTGGAAGCAGGAAAAAATAGGCTTGTTTTTCATGTGTTTTCTTTTCGTGGTTATTTCTGGAGGGAAAACTCATTACCTCCAGGCATAATAAAATTAGGCATTAGATAGCTCTTTTCTCACATTTTTGACCATCTGATCTCTTCCTTAGCATGTGATTTCTCATCTGTTTCATCCTTCCATTTGTTTCCTAGTGTATTAGATGCTGAGAGCTCTCACCCGCCTTTCTTAAGGGCTCGCAATTGGAGTGCCAGTATTCAAAATGTTGCCTCCTAATTTAGCCATGGTAAAATTGTAAACATGCCTGAATGACAAAAGGCACAGTGTAAAATTGCAGAATTGTTACCTTAAGACACTATTTCTTCCTGATCCGACCCATAAAATTACTCTCTTTGGTGTAACACAACCTGATGTTAATAATACTTTTTACATATAATTCCAATTAATGTAGCTATTACCATGTGAAGCACATTTTTATTTTTAGATTACATGACAATAACTGTAAGAAAAGTCACTCCCTGTCTGTCTCTCTGTGTGTGTGTGTGTGTGTGTGTGTGTGTGTGTGTGTGTGTGTTTGTGTGTGTGTGTGTGTGTGTGTGTGTACATTTAAACTCTCTTTAGAAAAATTATTCAATTAAATTTGAATTATTCAAAAAAAATTGTGGCTACACCACATTTAGCAGTCAACATCATCACCCCCCTCCCAGTCCCCCTCTCAATGTTTCCCTTTTTTTAGTTTTATTATTATTATTATTATTATTATTATCATATTATTATTATTATTATTATTATTATTAACAGATGTTCTGGCTCTGGGACATTTGCTTAACATAACCAAAATAACTGGCCTCATATTTGTGTGACAAATTGTGTTTATTTATTTTTTTCTCACCAATCTCATCCGTCTTTCACAGACATACACAGCAATGGCAAAATATTTTTTTGAAATATTATGCCCTGTATGTTTTAATGGATCCAAAATTGAGGCATGATTAAGCCATTAAAGACACATCTTCCATCCTAATTTCTATTAAATTTGGAGAGGCTGCATTCTGTGGTAGCCCGATCTGACATTTTAATTATATCAGGTCCATGAGAATGATTGCAAGCTGAGAGAGGGTAGACCTGGCTAAAGACTTCCTGTACCGCACACAACAAGGAGTTGCCAGAGACAATATCAGGAGAGTCCAGCCTTACAGTTAACAGAAACAATCGCCTATTTGTTTACTTTAGAATGTGCATTGGCTAGCCAAGACTGAAAGATACTTTTGTGTGTGTGTGTGTGTGTGTGTGTGTGTGTGTGTTTGATTGATTTGAGCCAAAGAAGCAGGATTTTACCAGATTTTATTTCTTATTTGAAATAAGTTATTTGAACACAATCTTAACAAACAATTTTGAAGATTTCGGTCTGTCCCCATTCAGGTAAATAGCTACCGTGACATAATAGCTACCATGATGTCATACTGCAGGGAATCGCACGGATTCTTTAGAGTATGAGCTTTTAACAGTGGAATTGAGCAGAACTGTTTTAATAATCTGTTAAGCATTCAATAATGTAATAATATTGGTTAATTTTAATAAAAGTTATTGTAAACTGATATCTAAAATATTTATAGTGTAGACATGTATGTAGGTTATTTTTGAACTATCAACAAACCAGTATTACAGTAGCTTGTCTTTAACTTGCCGTTATGTAACGGGTTAATAAAGCCTGAGAAATGTTGCGTATTAGAATGAAAACTACCATCAGACATGAAATATGTTTCTTTACTCCTTTAATTATTGGTCTACATACTCTATAGTATATAATAATATTTGACTTATCCAATATTTAAAATTAATAACAGCCTGTTTCTACTGAACAAGTAATTGCATTCAAAATAAATACAAAGACACATTTTAGAAGTATTATATTATTTTTATCGACACATCCTTTCACAGCCAGTGTGCACTGCGATGATGGAGACATTGTCTGGTTCATCCCGTTAGATCTTAAATGGTGGTTTAAGATAATATACATCATATTTTGTCTCATATCTGTCACAGAAGTTGCACTTTGATAATTTAAAACACCCTTTTGCAATTTAAGTTTGTGTAATTTCTTCATGAAAGGTTCCAATCCACCAACAGCAGCTGCAGGGCAATCGGGTCTCATAAAAGCTGAGGCGAAAACAATGAATGTGAAATATCATTGATAACATATGACATAAATAAATAAATATTATTATTTATGTCAAATCCTAGGTTTTGTTGTGATCCACTGATCCTGATGGAAATGTTAAGAAGCCAAAATTTCCAGTAATCCCTTGAAAACTGGGTGTTTCACTCCATAAACCAAACTTTTGGGATATTTACATGCTCAATTTAAGTGATGTTCACCATGAATGCTGTTCTTTTCTGTGATGCTTTAGGAACCCTGAAGCTGAGTGATTTTTTGTAAACAGTAAATTTATCTATAGGAGCTGTACTTGCATGTCTTGAAATAGCTACCGGGAGGTGTTACCAATATGTCCACCCTCTGACTTGCATTAAAGTGGGGTTAAAATCACTCTCTGAATCTCCCTCTGCACCTGAAAGCTACACTCAAGACAGTAAATCACACGAATGCAACTCTGTTCAGCTTCAGTCCCACAATAAGAACGCTTGTATCACGGATAGCAGAGCATACTTTGGCCATGATTATTCACCATGTAGGGCATGATGGCTCATATTTGCGCTTCGCAAGGTGCACGTTTGCTCAATTTTTGAGGGGTTTTGAAACAAATAATCTGGACACCACATCACAACACCATTAAGATAAGAGTAGATTTCCAAGCAATTGTGTGCGTCAAATTTGTGTGCATTTGTGGGCACTGACAGTGGCAAAAGGAAAGATCAGAGATGATCCTCTGTAGTTCATAGAGAGTGTGCTGAGAGTCTCAAGCTTTGCCGTACACCTTTGAAATCAAGGACCACTCTGGCAGAATGACAGGCAGACATAGCTTTGCGGAAACAAGCAGCTGATGGATATATTGAAGAACTTTGTCCTTAAAATCCGAAGAGATGTTTCTGGAAGGCAAAGCAGAGTGAAGAAAGGAAGCTGAAATCTCATTCAATGTCAGGAGCTGTTTGAAAACCATCTCAACTTCAGAGCACAATTAAAAAATCTCTGCCACAAAGGACAGCTCAGTGGTGCTGGCACATGTGGCCTCGCTATTAGCCACCTGATGCAAATGCAGTTTTAAAGAGTTGATAGAAATTAGTAGTCATACCTTTTGCTCCTGAAAAATGCAAATAGCTATAATGTGCTTTTCTATGGACATACAAAGTAATACATAAACGATGAAGTGGTTAACAATTAATGTGCTCAATCAAAAGAATGACACATCACAAAATGAGAATGAGACCATGTCGTCAATAATATGTTTTCATTTGAAAATGCATTAATTTTGCTATGTTTACACCTCTCATCCACACTAAAACGTCTAGAGCATTTTCCTCTACCGAAACCAGTGTTTTGAAATCGCTTTCATGCTTTCAGCGAAAACGTTTAGTGTGGATGTGTGTGGATGTGGCCTAAAACTAAATTAAACATTTTAAAAAGTCAAGCAGACATGTTTGGAGGATTCTTCTAACATTGTCTTAACCAGGTGTAGGATTTAATAAAGCACCAAGCAACACATGCAATCTTTTTAAAGTAAATTTGAATTGTTGTCCTAACCAGCCGCAACCATGACAAGTGCCAAGTGACGTACATTCTGTCGGCCGCTTGGTTTCTACAGTATTTCTGTTGTGTCAGGCTGGGTAGCTCCTCCCACAGTAAATCTCATTGGTCCAAAATAGCACTCCATATATCTGTATATTAAACAGATATGTTCTAATTGGCTGTGATAGTGTAGCAACACACAGCACTTTTGTTTCCAGTCTGGACAGACAAATTACTTGTTGCAGGAAACTTGACGTGCTGCATTTGGTAAGGGCATGTTGTAATAAACCAGAATTGTCCAAAAACACACTCTTCCATATGACCAGAAGCACTTTCTAGAATTGAAAGCCTAGTTTTTTTGTGGAAAGATAGAGGCTTAAAGTGGTGCTGCACCTCCACATTCAGTAAACACCTAAAGCGTTTCAGCTTTCAGCACTCTGGACAGCTCCTGTTGTTTTGTATAGTGGGGCTCTTAGACATCACATCTCTGCTCACTGGCTTGCTGACCCGTATGTGCCTTTCAGAGGGGGGCGTGAAAATAGCCTGAACTCCAAACCTAATAACCAGCATGAACACAACTTGTTTCTCAGTGCTACTGGCAGTTGTTTTCCAACTAAAAGTTGACCTGGTGACCTGATGCCCACTGCTTCCAACTCAAGTTAAATTAAGCTTTGGAGTTTAACTCTGTTGTATTTCTACAGGATGTGTGACTGCATAAGATTTGGAAAAATCTGATTAAAAAAAAAAAAAAAAAGAAATCTATTTTCCTTATTCTCTCTCTCTCTCTCTCTCTCTCTCTCTCTCTCTCTCTCTCTCTCTCTCTCTCTCTCTTTCTCTCTCTCATGTTTACACCTCTCATCCATACTGGAACAGCTTTTTCCTTCACCAAAAACTCAGACTTTCAAAATGCTAGTTATGTAACAGAGCTGCAGGATGAGGTAATGTAGGTATAAGAGCTCTTACTTGACTATAAATACACCAGCCCACTATAAAACAGGCATAGCCAGCAAGGTGATTGTATTGTGACAGAAACATTGCACAAGTCAATGCTTTTATCACTATTTATAATAATGTACTTATTAGAATGGGCCATTTGCAAGGCTGATATATTGTACTCGCCAAGCTGGTTAATGTTCACATAAGCAAATTACCATTTCACTTTTTATTTATATAGTCTAGTACACTGTATTATGTACTCTACTGATGAAAATAGCATTATTATTCTAAGATGTTGAATAACAAATAAATAAATACATAAATAAATAAATAAATAAAAAGAAACACAAACTTATAGCTGAATGGTTTACAAAAGGGCCCGGGACGTCAATGAGACCTTTAAATGTAGTTCATCTGCTAAGAGACAGGGGCATTGCATAGTGTCATAAAGTGCGTGTGTCATAATGCTTTGAGTCATTGAGAGTTGAAGTTCATGATGCTGACAGCCTCACTAACAGATGGGGTCATGTCACACTGTTTACCAGGGGCAAGCTTTTTGTCCCAATATTAAAAAGATAGTTCACCCAAAAATGAAAATTCTCTAATCATTTACCCACCCTCATGCCATCCCAGATGTGTATGACTTTCTTTCTTCTGCAGAACACAAACAAAGATTTTTAGAAGTATATCACAGCTCTGTTGGTCCTTAAAATGCAAGTGAATGGTGACCAGACATTTGAAGCTGCAAAAATCACATAAAGGCCATAGAAAAGTAATCCATAAAACTCCAGTGGTTAAATCCATATCTTCAGGAGTGATGTGATAACTGTGGGTGAGAAACAGAACAATATTTAAGTCCTTTATATATATATATATATATATATATATATATATATATATATATATATATATATATATATATCTACTTTCACATTCTTTCACATTTTGAAAGTGTAAGTTAAATTGGAGATTTATGATAAAAATGGACTTAAATATTGATCTGTCTCTAATATATATATATATATATATATATATATATATATATATATATATATATATATATATATATATATATAGTTATAAAAAGATACAAAGAATATCTGAAATTGTGTATTCTTTGTTATTATTATTTTTTTTTTTTTTTGCCCAAGTAAGTGTCATAAAAATATTTGAAAGAAATATAATCTCAGAAATTGGTTTATTGATCAGTGCTGCTCTCTCCAGTATGAATTACTATTCTCCTCCTTTTGTCATATGCTAAAAATGTGGGTGTTGTTTTTTTCTTCTTCTTCTTCTTTTTCTTCTTCTTCTTTTTTTTTTTTTACTTTGCAATTGGGAATTGTGTGTTTTGCTTCTAGTTTGGCCCTAAAAGACTCAATTGTTAATTATGGATAACACCAAAATATAATCTGACATCACCATCACTCAGTGGCAGAACCATCTGCTGGCTACAAGATGCAAAATGACACCACTGCTCAATGGCTCCATGTTATTGACTGTTGATCTGCAAACATGATACCAAAAAATGTTATTTTAGCATGTCATTATTTATGTCTTTGTTTATTCTTACTTTCTTTATTTTCACTGCCGATGCAATCCCCTTCCTTATATTCACAGTGGAATTACATTCTAACGCCAACAAGCCATTTTTTGACAAGTGTGAATTGTACAGGTAATTGTATATTTATTTTTCTGCCCTATGCTTTTAGTATGTCTCATTTGTCAGTGCCGCTGAGCTCTCCATGTTTCCATTAGTAAGAACAAAGTGCATTATAGGCCCCATTATCACATACTGGGCAAGACTGGGCCGAGAGGACATTTCTCTCTTCCTGTCTCTCTCTTTCTGTAACTCACTTGCTCAAACACATAAACACATATCTATATTTCAAAGGTGAAGCAAAGCTTAGACAAAGTTAATTGCATTCCACAAAATACACTATTGTATTCTTGTAAGATTGTGTATAAATGTTCACTAGTTGTACTATCAATTTTCCTTAGTTAAAGAGTTTGTCTGGTTAAATATATTCTTCAAAGCTAAGCATGCTTGCATTATAAAAAAAACTATGCATTTCAAGACAATGTGGTGACAGGTTGACATGTCGATTGTTAGCATGAAAATGTTCACTTTTACATCAAGTGTAAATCAACTGACACCTGACAACACATATGACATGACAGACTGCTGATAACAGGCAGTTCTGATACTAATATTTCAGTGACTGTGCTCATACATTTTTTTTCACTGTATTAATAGTACTTTTGTGGCAGACAAGTGAAGCATTGATTAGACAATAGAAAAAGTGGCTTTAGACGTATATTGGTCATTCTACAGAAGTGGTGCAAGTTCAGGGTTGGATGAGTTTATTTATTTATTTTTTTATAATTTCTTCCCAAATTTAGTTTACATTTGTATTGCATTGTAAACTAAATTTATAAATTCACTATGGGTACATTGAAATCATTTAATGAATTTTCACAATTATTCCTAATTTTAGACAGTGTCCCTATGTTTGTCAAAACTAAAAAAAAAAAAAAAATATATATATATATATATATATATATATATATATATATATATATATATATATATATATAATAACAATAATAATAATAATAAATAGGAAACAACTAGGAATTCTTAATTTGTGTTGAGTCAACCTAAAATAATCAATAAAAAAAAAAAAGAAAATTGGTGCCTTTATTAACTTTTAAGTAATTTCGTAACTATTTTCTATTCCTATTATATTTTATTTTGTCAAAATCAATCACTTCTTTCTTTGCTAAATGTTGAATATTGAAGATATCGTGTTGATATTCATAGAAAAATAATGTGAAACATGTCCCATCCTGGTCACCATTTAAAAAAACAGAAACCATGGTATAGCATTTATACAGTGTTTTCAGTTGTGACCTTGATGTTTTGGTAGTGACCTTATTCATGTTAAGGTTTCAGGTATGTTGTGGTCTGGTGTATGTTCACCTTCACTTGACATACAAGGTGGAGTTGTTTCCCTGCAGAAGGTCTCTAGCTCGTTCTGTGCTTTCTTCTGTGCCCTATACTGTTTTTGACTTGCACTCCATCTTGCACGAATGTATCTCTTTTTGTTTTTCGCACCATTCTCTTTAAACTGTAGAGACTGTAGTGTGTAAAAATCCCAGGAGATCAGCAGTTACAGAAATACTCAAACCAGCCCGTCTGGCACCAAGCATGCCACAGTCGAAATCACTGAGATCACATTTTTCTCCATTCTGATGGTTGATGTGAACATTTGCTGAAGCTCCTGACCCGTATCTGCTGATTTTATGCATTGCACAGCTGCCACATGATTGGTTGATTAGATAATTGCATGATTAAGCAGATGTACAGGTGTTCCTAATAAAGTGCTTGGTGAGTGTATGTATTATGTATATGTATAAATTATGTATATTTTTATACATAAAATATGAAAGATCAACTTAATATCACTGCCAAAACAAATACGTCAATACCAAAAACAACCATAGCTTGTTCGTTAATGAGAATTTTTTTTTTTTTCAGTATTGACTGTTTCGGGTTTGACAATTCAAGTTAATCTTGCCCTTATATTAAAATGTCAGCACAGTAGAATTCTAGACATCACTCATTTGAACAGAGGAAAGTCACAAAAAACAATCTTTTTTTCAAACATCACATCCTGTGTTTTAAAAGAAAAACAGCAAGTTCGGTAATGACACTTTTTAAAAACACATCCAGGTTTTCTGACTTTACAACACTATTATTTAAAATGTTAAAATACATCTACTCACCACATGGTCCAGCAAGAGGAAATTGCTTAACTTGTCTTCCTGGTCACATGGTTTGGGGTGTGGCCAAATATGAAATATGAAAAAAATAAAAATAATAATATTAGGTATTTAATTTTTAAGTGTATTTTTCGGGGTTATATTAGGGGACATGTGCCACCCAATAGAAAAAAACAACAACATATAAACCACTATTTTTAAAGATTTGTAAAGTTATTACATTATTTATTTATATTGCCTCTGTTAGAGCTCAACATGACTTTTATAAATATGTGTCAGTTGCCTTTATCTGCCCTTTTAAATATATTTATGCAGGGGACAGCATTTTGTACCACTCCTGTAGAATGGCCCATTTATAACATAAATATAACATATAATATATGCTGTGAGAAGTGATTGAGGTTTTAATGGCTCTGTGTCTTCAATTGCAAAACTGTGGGAGCAAAGGGACTGTGCCTGAGTCATGAAACACTACTCACTGTTTTTACGTTTGGTAAGGGCTTATATCTTAAACCCTCCTGCTTGATAACTCAATCCACCGCTCTTATCTATCAGTGGGAGCTTAGATTTAACACAGGGATGGGGCGTGTTTTCTTAGCTATGTGGCTGAAATACACACACACACTCCCACAAACCCTTGCCAAGGAAGTTATAGTGGAGAACAATCAATAAAATCATGGCAAGATCACAACAGAGATTTAGTTAAAACTCTTTCTGATGTCTGACTGTAGATGAGGTTTTATTGATTAGTTTCTCAGAGGAGGGTCCCAAAAAGAAATAAGTAAATAAATAAATAAATAAATAGGTAGGTAAGTAGGGGGCTTCTATTGTAGTAGTTGGAATAGATTTTAACCTTGATATTGTGACTCTTTACGAAGTTCTCAAGTAATGCATTTAAGCTTTCCTCAAAAGACAAATCCTTTTTATACATCATCATTGGAATAATATCTTGATTCAGAAGTTCCATCCCATTAATCTAAACTCGCTCTTAAGAAATGTGATTTAGCTGACAGTATTTCCATAGTTTGGCCATTTGCTGAACTAGGGATGGATGTGGAAACATCCATTTAGTAGGTCTCTCTGCTCTGATAAGAGCACGGGTGCCATAGCTTAGTGTGAGCTACTGCCTGTTAAGTAAGATTGAAGGCAGGTGCTTTGAGTGGAGATTGCTTTCGGGAAAAGGGCATTTTGTCTACTAAACAGCTGTCTTGATTTATTCCTTACATATTCATGCATTTTTTATTAATGGCTAGCCAGGGACCACTTGGGCCCTCCCGTAAAGCATTTCATCTTGATGAATACATGTATGGATTCAAAAAAATCAGTATGATACATCTTTAAATAACAACTTGCTATAGGTTTATGCCGCTGGTACGTATCTCAGATGCAAAATTTCTCTCGATTGTACTGTGGGAATGGAGTCATTTCTCAAAGGATTAGTCTAGTGATACACTTTTTTTTTTTTTTTTTTTTTTTTTTTTTTTAAGAGATGTAGTCGATTTATTTAATATTCTTGCCAAACAGATTGGCAAAGAGTGAGTCAAAGTTTTTCTCACTAAATGAGACTCATGCTGATCTACAAAGGCAAAATGCAGTAATTTTGCAAACACTGAAACTGAGAAAATGTATTTTGATTGTCCAACAAATTGCATTATATGCAATTTTCCCATTTTGTTTTCTCTGAATCTGACCATAGTTGATTCAAATTCATTTGTCACAGGATAGGTACAATTATAGTCTAACAGGCTCAATTTCACTCATGAGTTATAACTTAATGTGACATGTAGTTACTGCTTTTTGCTTCTGCATGGCAGCATGGAACCTCTTATTTAAACAGCTCTCACCTGAAGAGACACATTACTTGTAAACACAGTCATACCATAATGAAAGCATTGTTTTACCACCCTTCAAATATTAAGTATGAGTGACTTGTGGGTCTTACCAAATACTCTGTTTATGGAGGGAAAAAAATAATCACCTAAGATGTTGTTAATCTTAGCATTGGCCTCTTCCACACTATCAAGTGAATAAAGAAACTGACAGCAGTGGTGAAAGAAAAACCAGAGGTTTGGGGTCCAGTGAAGTGTAATGTCTATTACAAAGAGTGAATGGTGATCCACTCACAAGAGGTCAAGGGCTGAACGTCTGAGATTATACAGGGAGAGGAAAGTGCGTTGTGTTTCAAAGTTAAGTGCTTAGAAACAATAACCTGCTTCTGCAGCAATCTCTCAAAAGATTAAAAAAAATAATAAAAAAAATAAATAAAAGTGAAGTAATCAGAGGCAGTCTATTCAAGACACTGAACTACCTAAAGCAAATAGCTGCTGTCAGGACTGACTTTCAAGACCTCTACTTGCTTCCACCTTCCAGGGTAGTGTAAAATGTAATTTTTTAGAGTAAAAATGTCAATGTTAATAAATTGATCATTCAATAAAAATAAAAATAAATTAAAATTCTGTAAAAAAAAAAAAAAAAAAAAAAAAAAATTGTCACCCTCGTGTTGTTTCAAACCTCTATGCTACTTTTATGACTTTTTCTTTTTCTTTTTGGAGCTTCACAGACTCTGTAGCTATTAAATGTTGTTTAATGGAAAGAGCTATGTAGTGATTCCTCAAAAAATAACAGCATATGGTTTTGGAACATAATGTGGGTGAGTCAGTAATGACAGAATTTTCACTTTTGGGTGAACTAGCCCTTCAAAATCTTCCCACCCCATGCCCTGATGCTATGCCTGTTCTAATTCATGCAGACGCCTACTATTATATGTATGCAAAGATTTCTTGAGTCGTTGTTCTATTATTCAAAGTTCTCTCCATAGGCTTCTACCTTTCAAACTGTGATTACACATTTCCTTTCTTCCACTGTATGTATAGACTGTGTAGTCTACAAAACTCCTGCTTTGCTCAACAGCCAAATCAAATAAAGGAGAGACACATTTATTCCTGCAGCATGTCTAGCCTGTTTGTGTTTGAAGTTCTTGCCCTTTTTTGTTGAAGCACCAGGCTTTTCCTCACAGATTTGTCCATTTATTTGTTGTCATACACAATTTACAAAAAGCCCGAGTTTGTTTGCGTATCAGTCCACAGGCATGCTGGACGGCGGTGTATGTGCTCTGCTGCTTGTATTAATTTTTGGCTAGCTTAAGTTGCCTGTTTTGTGCCTGCAATGGAATATGGGGGGACTGACCCTAGCACAGTGGCAGACTCTGAGACGTGGCTGTTAAATGGCATCTGTTGTGATTTTCCTTCAGTATAGTCCCACTACCTCGCATTCAATCTCTGATGTTCTCCCCTTTGTGGTTGCTTAGACTTCTCACATTGCATTATTGTGGTCAGATAGCCTATGGTGTGTAGGCAAAAAAAGTTCTCTTTCTAGCCATCCACCCCCTTTTTGGCTCCCCAATGCTTTGTGAAAGATCAGCTCTTTACCGCATGACAAGCCAATGAAAAAAATCCACATTAAACCAGTTTAACAGAAAATTTAATGCTTTTGAAATGTTAAATACATTTTTCTTCTGTATTAAGGCAGCTAAGCCCACACTCTCACTGTGAACTAAAGAAAGAGAGACAAAAAAGCTAGATACTTCATCAGTGGAGAGTAAATGACTACTGTGGACTTCATTGTCTTTTATTTTACATAACTTCATAAGTTTTCAGGCAGCCCCAACCAGATACACAGAGGTTTAAATGTCAAGGATTTCCATGTAAACACCACTGCAAGGCCCCGGAGCCTGTCTGTCTTTCTCTCCTTTCATTTTCTTCTGTCACATTCTCTTTTCTCATTTCTTCTTCCTTATAATTTTTTTGTGCAGTGGCCGTAGGACCTTTTCAAACAGGTCTTTGTTTCCTCAAAGTGGCTGGAACTTGATATTCTAACTGCAATCGGTTTTACAATCTCATTATCCATTGCTCTGTCCTGCCCTTTGGGGGAGCTATCAAGGGTTGAAGAGAGGGTAAACAGTGTCCATCCATCACATTGAGAAACGGTAGAGGTCACAGAAAGCCGTTTACTGTTTCTCAAATTTTAGTGCTGCCATGACTTGCGCTTTTCAAAGAACATTTTTATCTATAAAATGTCCGTCAAAAGGATGTTTGAATTTGCTGTTTGACAGCTTGTTATCAGGGTGGTTGAAGCAGAACAGGAAGAAAAGAAGCATAAATATTTTTTTCTTTCTTTTTACTCACAAGAGTCATTACAAGATAAATTATCTAAATAGTATCATTTTTAATAACATTTTAAAGTTCTGTGCATTTTGTTTCAGTATTATCAATGTTAAAGAACACCAAAATGAAGAAGTAAATGAACAAGTAAATTGGCAAAGATGAAACAAATGTCTTGGTTACTGATGTAACCTCTGTTCCCTGATGGAGGGAACGAGACGTTGTGTCGATGTAGTGACACTAGGGGTTCACTCTTGAGAGCCCCAATCACCTTTTCTTTTTTCAGGAATTTGCATACCACTCTCCGCCCCGGACATACGGGTATAAAAGGAGATGGCGTGCACCACTCATTCAGAGTTGTGCTGAGGAGCTGAGAGAGAGTCCCGGCCATGTCAGCGGTCGGTTCACTGCCGCGGCAGGAGGGACACAACGTCTCGTTCCCTCCATCAGGGAACAAAGGTTACATCAGTAACCAAGACGTTCCCTGTCTGTCACTCACTCGACGTTGTGTCGATGTAGTGACACTAATGGTTCCTATACGAAATGCCGCAGGCGCTGAACCGTGTCACGAGGTACAGAGGAGCAGACACGGGCAGGCTGCTGCGTGCCTCGCAGTGAGTGCTCGACCACGTCGTGACCTTCCAGCGAGTTAGGTAAGGCATCTCCCTGGTCCCGATAAGCGTGGGAGGAGGCACTTACCCGAGGAGGCTACAGGCGGTGGCCTTTCCTGATTTTTGTATTAAGCAATTTCCTGCCTAGCACCTGCTAGAATAGCACTGTGGAAGTGCTCTTCCCTCTCCAGGAGGGAGAGCACTACGGAGACCACATCCTACCAGAGGGAGGTTAACATGTGGAGAATACCTCACATGGACTTACCGACGGGGAAGTTCACAAATGGAATGATGCCACTGGGGAGGACCCTATCTATGAAGAAGGGAACACAGCAACAGTGGCTGAGGCAGAGCAGAGCTCTGACGAGGGGAAACACAGGGTTCACCTGAGGGGAATCTGAACGGTGGAAATGGCGTAACACTTGGGTCGAAACCAGTTCTATGCGCAGGTTGTAGAACCTCGCAAAGGTATTGGGTGTAGCCCAACCAGCTGCTCTGCATATTTCTGCTAGAGAGGTGCCCCTCGCCAGTGCCCAGTAGGACGCAACACCTCTGGTGGAGTATGCTCGGTCTCCCAAAGGGCAAGGCAGGCCTTGTGATTGGTAAGCCAGAGAAATGGCATCCAAAATCCAATGGGGCAACCTTGTTTGGAGACAGCTTTCCCCTTCTTCTGCCTTCCAAAGCAGAAAAAGAGCTGCTCTGAGCATCTAAATCTCTGCGTGCGGCCAGATAGATGTGCAGGGCACAAACTGGACACAGCAACGAGCCCAGAAACTAATCATCCAGCCACGAATGCTCAGGGCGGGGCAGAGGGTTCCACTCAAGCCTGATGTTCGCAGCCATCTGGGCAAGCATGGCTGCCAACTCAGCGTCCGCTTTGTCCTGAGCTCTACTGCCCGAGAGTGGGAGCTAAGTAGAATTGTCCGCTTCCGAAAGCAGGAGCCCACCCTCTGATGCTGCAACCGATAACTCAACCTCATCGCAAGCCGTGAACGAGACATTAAATCCGCCCTGAGGCGGACCGCCTGCCTCGCTCGTGAACTCTACCAGGCAGAACGAGCGTGCTGGGGGATGGGAGGTCCGCGGGAACTGAGCAGGCGGAGCTCCCATATCCACATCCAAATCACCCACGGCGCTTGCCAACCCAGCAGCCTGAGTTTCAACGCAGGATGGACCGGGTCGGGAAGCAGCCGCGGTGGCTCTCTGCTTCACGGAGAAGAAAGAGAGCCGCGACCGCAACGTTCTCATGGGCAAGTTCTCACAGTGTAAAAATTAACCCATCCACAAAAGCTGCCTCGGCGTGCTGGCAACCCAAGCATTCGAGACAGATTTCGTGACCGTCCGGTGGGGAGAGATAACAGCCACACTCAGTAGCACATAGGCGAAAGGACATCTTTAAAAAGATGCCAATGGTTTGTGCAAGCTCTTTTAGAAAAAAATATACTCTTTTAAATATACTCTTTTTTACACCTGTGGACTCAGCTGCCGAAGTGCCCAGGGGAAGCACAACACTCCACCGTGCGAGGGTGACCGCTGATATGCGCCATAAAATCTAGCAGAGATAACACACACATGCACTCGGCTCCGAAGAACAAGTCTGAATGAGTGGTGCACGCCATCTCATTTATACCCATATGTCCGGTGCGGAGAGTGGCATGCAAATTCCACTCGCCAATTTTCATTGGCCTTTTCTGAATAAAGCAAAGGTGATTGGGGCTCTCAAGAGTGAACCCCTAGTGTCCCTAGTGTCACTACATTGACACAACATTGAGTGAGTGACAGACAGGGAACTAAAAAACATTGTTAACAATACAATATGGTTGTATTTGTTAACATTAGTTAACTACATTAGTTATCATGAACACATAATGAACAATCTTTTACAGCACATATTAATCTAGGTTCATGTGAATTTCAACATATACTAGTACAGTTTTAAAGTAAATATTGTATACATTAACATAGCTATGCATTATGAACTAAAAATAACATTGAACAATATCATCATAAATTAAAATTAACCAAGTTTTATAAATACTGTACTAAAATACTGTGCATTGTTGTTACTGTTCATGATAACTAAAGCATCAACTAATGTTAGCAAATAGAATCTTGTTGTAAAGTTGCCAATACATTTTCATTATATATTTTTTAAGGTTTTTAATTCAATCAATTTAAAACAGGGTTAGGAACAGTTTTTTCCCTCAGGCTATCCATCTCATGAACAATTAAAACTGCCCCACTGAGCAATAATTATGTGCAATACATAGCTTGGTCTATTTATATTTATCCAACATACCCTACCTCTTCTGCCATACATTCCCGTGCATCTGTATATAACAGATTTGTATTTGTACATACATGTACATATATATATATATACATATATATATATATATTTTTTTTTATTTTTATTTTTATTTTTTTCTCTGTCTTGTTGTTTTATTGTTTGTGCACTGGAAGCTTCTGACACCAAGACAAATTCCTTGTATGTGTAAGCATACTTGGCAATAAAGCTCATTCATGATAGTCTTGAAGTGACAGATAAAGTATGACAACTGTCTTGATGCCACATATTTTAATGACACATGTCAGAGAAATGCACCAGGAGCTTGGCAACCTCCACAATCTTTTATTAGACAAGCCACACTGTTAAATGACTGCAATAACTGAAATTCAAACATTTTCCTTTCCCACATATAATCATTCCGAGCTGTATGTGTGTTCATTAAGCCCAATGTTCTACTCTTAAACTCATTAATATTTCAAAATGGCTCATGAAATTATTCTTTAATATATGAAATTACGCTATACCTTTTAGCTACTATAGTGCACTGCAGAGACTTTGGAAAAATCGACCCAAAAATGTACCCATTCACTTGCATTGTACTGACCTACAGAGCTGAAATATTCTTCTAAAAATCTTAATTTGTGTTCTGCAGAAAAAAGGAAGTCATACACATCTGGGATGGCATGAGGGTGAGTAAACTATGAGATAATTTTCATTTTTGGGTGAACTACCCCTTTAAAGTGATGGTGCAGCCATAATTTAATATTTTGTCATCATTTTCCAACCCTCATGTTCTTCCAAACCCGTGTGACATTTTGTATTCTGTGGAACACAAAAAGATATTAGACAGAATGTTAGGGACTGACAGTCTCAGTCAACATTCACTTTCAAAATATATAGAAAAAAAAACAAACAAAAAAAAAAAACACATTCACTGAAAGTATATAGTGACTCAGGCAAACATTCTGTCTAATATTCCTTATTGTGTTGCATTGAAGAAAGAAAGTCATGTGGGTTTGGAACAACATGATGGTGAATGATGACAGAATTACCATTAATATTAATAATAATAATAATAATAATAATAATGTAATACATGTTAAATGTGTATTATGTAATGGAATGTAGGAAGTTAACGTCCATTATGTAATTTGTGAAAGTAACTACTTGAGCACTTTTTTAATTGGATACTTTCTTACTCTTACTCAAATAATCATTTATGATAGCACTTTTACTTCTACTTGAGTATTTTTTTTATTTATTTTTTATTAATTAATTTATTTATTTTTTAATTAATTGTACTTTTACATGAGTACAGTTTTTGGCTACTCTACCCACCTCTGGTTAATACAGCAGATGAATCTGCTGAAGTAGACATGCTCAAACTGGAGCCCCAAGCAACGGAGCTCTGACAGGACCATGCAAGACATCTAATCACAGTCTTTACCATAGGCTCTGAGTTTCTAGGGTGTCAGTGAAGGAATGAAGTGGGGTAGGGGGAGAGAGAGAGAGAGAGAGAGAGAGAGAGAGAGAGAGAGAGAGAGAGAGAGAGAGAGAGAGTGTGTATCGATCACCTGTCTAATCAAGGACAAATTCAAGTTAACAAAAGCTTGGCTTCTTGTGGATAATCAACCAGACAGTTATTTTTAAACGAAATATATTCTTCCCAACTATTGCCGTCATGTCAGTTAAGACTACACAGTATATTAAAAAGGCATTTATTTAAATTTTTAATATATGTAGGGAGCAAGCATTCATTAAATGAATAAAGTGTAAAGGATCCAATGACCATTTCCCCCTCTCTATAAATCCAATGACCATTAACTTTTATCTATTTATCATCCTTACTGCATGTTAAAATATTATGTGCATTCAGTCATGTATCTAGGTCATAGGAACTATGTTTTGTAGAATTTTAACGAATGATCATGTATATTTCATTATTCAAAATGTTCTCTAGACTGCCACATCAACCAAAATCACAACAGCTTAAAAAAAAAGGGCACATTTTCCATTTTTCATAATGAATCTTTAAATTCTAAAACCTAGACACTGAGCAGTAAAGGAATTTGTGTATTAGCTGGAATCTACACCACAACAGGGATACATTTTGTGATATTTCTATTAATCACTTGCTGCTTATGATGAATGGCCTGTTGTAAATTCAGGTATGGATATTTAAAAGCATACATCCATCATTGTTTCAGTCAACTACTAAGATGAATCGGTAACACTTTACAATAAGATTCCATTTGTTAACATTAGCTTACAACATTAGTTAACATGAACAAACAATGAACAATACATTGTTTACAGAATTTATTAATCTTTGTTATTGTTAGTTAATAAAAATACAATTGTTCATTGTTAGTTCATGTTAGTTCATTGTGCATTAACTGATGATAACAAACACACATTTGATTTTAAAAAAAATATTAGTATAGCTTGAAATTAACATTTACAAAGAATAATAAATGCCATAAAAGTATTGTTCATTATTAGTTCATGTTAACTGTAGAAAATTAGCGACTTTGTGGCAGAGTACATTTACAACTGCCAGCATTCATCACCTTTAATATGTAAGAATGGAATTAGCCACATTCGACCACCATTATAAGAAGGAAAAATGACAAATGATCAGATTTGAAATCTGAATAAAGATTCTCTACCATTTAATATGTAATGCAACAGGCTTGTTGTATCCGCTCACAATTTATATGTAAGGAATCAGTTTAATAAGGGAATTATGATTAATTCACTTATTGTAAGAATTACGGGATACGTCTAATCACTCGGCAACGCTGAGTTGATATGACACGTCTGTTAACTCTTTAGAATAATACTATTCTCACGGCTATTGAAAATAATATCACAAATATGTTTAGATATGGTTCGAACTTCGGAGCGCAGATCTTTTAAAAATTCAAGTGACAAGATTATCAAAATATACCAGTCAAATTAGCTTTGAATACAAACAAGACTTTATTGCTAATCTAAAACATCAAACTAACTAACACCTAGACACACATGAAAAACAGTTTGGTGAGTGACCATTAACAGAGTAAACTGAACTTTATGGAGTCTATAGACAATGCCTTGAGAACCATCGATATTTCATATAGTATACCTCTATTTGCCATTGGGTTACCCAAAGTATTTAAATAAAACACAATCACTTTCTAGCAAAAGTCTGGAGATGCATTTCCTTGCGTTGCTTTGGTTCTTTGGCTGTGTCAGTAGAAAGTTCTGGTAGTTCCGTCAATGTTTTGGACCTCTGTAAAGATCATGGACTGGAATGATGAGGCAGGACTGTGAAACAAGGCCTCCCGCAAGGGAGACTCACGACTCCCCGTCACGTGTGTGAGTCATAGCGCAGAGAAGAGAAGAGCTTCCTTGGAACTTTACATTCTGAACTTTACTGGCTTTACATTGTGCAGATCCTGGGCCCAGAGGGAAGAGGGCAAGAGCAAGAGGAGAGCAGAAGAGAGAGAGAGGCGAAGAAGAAGAGAGCGTTCGTCCTAGTTAGGGAGGCTTTGTACTGTTGAGGTTGGCCGCACCCCAAAGGTGTCTTGAGCCAGTCAGGAGTGTATTTTCAGATACCATATGATCATCTCCCTGTCCCTCCTTCTGAAGGTGATTAATGAGTCTTTGTGAAGATTCCTGTTTCCCGCTCAAAACAGGGCAATGTTAAATCATGACCTTTCATATCTTGGATACAACTGAATATCAAAAATGTATTAACATTCCTGAAATGCAGAAAGTATCTCAACGATAGTAAACATAATGTGCTTTATCATGAGTGGTTACCATTCTAGTAATATGACATGAATAAGACAAGATTAAAGATTATAATCATCAATTTGTCAGTTATAAGTGATTACAAATCACTACACATATTTTAAAGGTTACATCAGGCTACAATCATTTGTGTAAGATTAAATTTTACTATCAAAAATAGACTGTGTTTTGTGCAGTGTAGAACAATACAGTTAAGTCTTTTGATAGCATTATATCTCATAATACATGTATATGCATTGTTAAAACCCAAGAAAAGTTAGTTTTGCGATTGTGTCAAAGTTCCTGTAATAAGATGAGATGTCCTGCTAAAAAGGGATCAAAGGATCCTTACAAAGACAGTAAGACAGTTTTCAAGCTCTTTCTTGTCTTGTACAGAGTTTTAGCATGTGTCACAGGAAATGTCTCATGCTCCCTTATTGGCCTAATTTAAGTGTAGCAAAAAGTTTATATTGAAGGACAAAAGTGACTTATGGGGGCATGGGGTGTTTCTTCAGAAGAGTAGTCTTCAAGTCATGTGGATAATTATTATTAACATGAGTGTTTTCGGGTATGTGCTATCTGGACAAGTCTCCTTTGTTTTATTGGCCAGATGTGGGTCATCTCAGACTCCTTGGCACCAGCAGAGCAGAGTCTTTAATTTATGATGTTGAGGACTTTCCAGTGTTGATCCTGGATTCAAGTCATTTTGCATAGCAATTGTTCATTCTTCTGTTCTTATGTATACAACATAAATAATTTGATAGCTCATGCTGACAAATGGAACCGTATTGTAAAGTGTTACCACATTTATTAATCTTGGTTAATTTAAACATACAGTTTAAAAAGTTGCTTATATTATCATTAGATAATGCACTATGAACTAATATGAACTAACAATTAACAACTGTATTTTTTTAACTAACATTAACAAAGATTCATAAATACTGTAAAAATATATATTGTTTATTGTTAGTTCATGATACCTAATGCAATAACTAATGTTAACAAATTAAACCTTATTGTTTAATTCCCTTTTTACTATAAATTCTCCTCTCTGCTCAGTAGGTGGTGATATGCACAAAGAATGTGAATCACCAAAACAAAAGAAGAATGTAAACAGTGAAAGTGAATGTGGAGATTGATAGTAAAAAATAACTTAAATATTGATCTGTTTCTCACCCACACTTACCACTACAGAAAATATGGATTTAACCACTGGAGTCTGATGGATTACATTTATGCTGTCTGTATGTGCGTTTTGGGGCTTCAAAATTTTGGTAACCATCCACTTCTATTGTATGGACCTACAGAGCTGTGAATCTATTCTAAAAATATTTGTTTGTGTTCTGCATTATAAATAAATTCAACACATCTGGGATGGCATGAGGATGAGTAAATGATGAAAGAATTTTCCATTTTGTGTGAACTATCCCTTTAATGATTCCGGATTATTCTAAATGAAGGGGTGAGTACCTATAGTTTGTCATTTGCATAAAACACGCACAAACCATATTCAAATAATGACTTTCAGCACCACCACACCTGTACAGTTGCAAATGTTTAGAGAAAGATGTTGCTGAAGCCAAAAGCCAAAAGCCAAAAAAAAAAAAAAAAAAAATCACACTATTAAAAGAGGGCAGTACAGCATTACAAATTATTTTATAATATGTACCACTGTAGACGTTGGATTAACTAATGGTGTGCTTGAAGTGCTGCTTGTGCAGGGGCATTTATCTGTGCCTCATCTTCCACAGGTCATACTGCACATGTGGACATAAGGCTGTCCTTGAAGTGAAATGTTTGTACGCAGATTTCACACATAAATTTGTGTGCACACACGGTAAGTGAATGAGACCCATAGTTTTTGTGTGACTGTAATTCTTAATTCCATGGAAAATGTGTGAACAGTATTATTTGGTTATTTGGAGGTGGAGGCCACGTAAATTAAATCAACAGATCTGCAGCTTCATATTTGCATACCCTAAGATTTAGCCACAGTCTTTTTGGTGCAACCCATGGATTTTTACTGTCTCCATCTGGCCACCCCATTAAAAATTTCCTGGATGCGCCACTGTGTTTGCAGATCATAACAACAAGAAGTCTTTTCTTTTGCGATGGATGTGTAACAATGTTTCGAGAAGAATAAGTTACTGATCCAAATAAGCAGTAAAGCTTTCAGAAGAGGATCTTTTCATTTTCACATCAGGATAAAGAACGGCCGCAGAACTAACGAGGTCAGCCATTGTGACTGGCTCGGCTTGTCATTCAGACTGATAAGACTTCTCTCGCAGACTTCTTGAAGACACTTTTGATAGACTTACTTTATTTTTGTCATTGATTGAACACTCCTGTCTTAGGGAGACGGAAGGTTCAGTTGTCTCCACAGCCTTCAAGAACAACACCATTAATAACTGCAGAAATTTATATACGTAGAGTGTCGGTTACATAACATTTATAAAGTCATAAAAAAATTAATCAGTGCTGATGGGGGGTTTTCTGGAATTCCTCTCTTGGGCATAAAGGCATGGCTGCAATTCTGCGATAATGAGCCGGCCCAAACCCCAGCTCTCCCTGTTAAGTTGTGCTTTTGCGTGCACTGGTTACACAGGCATTAATGTGACAACCAATGCGCAAAGCTGCAAGCGCCATTCACAATGCCTTCTGATTGCAGTGATTCTCCAAATTAGTGACATTTCTCTTAATGTGTGTCTTACTTCCAGCAACAAAAGCCAATTTCATATTACAGTCCACATGGCACTTTATGTAAAATGACTGCGCCTACGCAAGAATAGCAACCAGGGATTCTGATCGTCACAGTCATCCACAATGACAAAAAAGCAAAAATAAATGGAGCGCATGAAAGAAGTGCAGTAAATGAGATTAAGATTACACAAAGTAGGCAACAAACCTAGATGCAACACAGACAAATCTCATGAATGTGAAATGGAAACAAGTAAAATCATTATGTGACAGTGAAATCCATTTTCAGTGTTTCTATAGGCTGGGAGCATAGATGTATGCAGGGTGCTGATACATGCAGGTTGGACTGAGAGAAGCAGCACAGAGAAACTAAAGTGCTTCAGTGAACTGCTTGACATCTCTCATTATCCACATGGCACACATACAGGGGAGGGTACCGGGGGCACCTTACATCTTAGTGTGCAAGTCATTTCTCCTGCTATGATTCCCTCCTGCTATGATTCCCTCTCCATCTAACAACACAAGGAGCCAGGAGTGAAAATCAATTCCTTTCAATATAACATTTGTTTAAACTCATCATTTGAATGCATAGCATTGAAATCAATTCTCAATTACATGAATAGTACTTTGTAGGGCTTTACTGGTTGTTTAGATCAGTGTTACTATCAGAAATAATTAATAATTATTTCTTTAGTTATTAATTAATATTTAAATTAATTAATTGAATCTAACTCATTAAAACCTCATATGGGGCTCCAGTAAATGTAGTGTGCTACGTTTAGGAGCAAGTTTGGTTATTAGCAATAATTAATAATTATCAAAGATAATTATTAATTATTAAAATCAATAGAACATTGATTAGAATCAATGTTAGCTTTTTTAAATCCTTTAAATCAACAGTTATCAAAGATAATCATTAACTGTTAACATCAATGAAACATTAATTAAAATGAATACTAGCTTATTGATCATTCAAATTCAATCATCAAAGATAATTATCAATTATCAAAAATCAATAGAATATTAATAAGGATTAACATTGACGGGGCACCACCCTGAAATCAGGGACTAATAACCGAATAGTAAAACAGTCTCAATATTAAATTGTTTTCTTAGGAAAATCGACATCCGAAGAATATCGATTTTCGGGAAAAAAAACAATGAATGAAAGTTTGAATCCGAGCACTGACATCCCGTCAGCATGACACAGGTGTATGCAAAACAAACCAAAACACTTCTCTTTGTAATATAAACAAAAGTTTATTTATGCAGTAATACCAATTAATAATTAATACAATGCAGTCAATAAACTTCCGACTTACAGTTACAAACTAAACAGTGATATGATTAGATATGGAAATCAAAATAATCCTATAACACATAAGGTGTGTGTGTGTGACAGTGTGTGTGTGTGTGATTAGTAAGAGAGAGAGAGAGAGAGAGAGATGATTAAGTGACAGCCCTAAAGCCGATTTCGCGATAACGGGAGAGAAAGCAGCTGTGTTCATCACTCAGAGACACGGTTTTACGAGCGGGGCTCGTAGAAGTCCTGCGTTATTTGACTCTTTAATGGATGAACTCAGTTTCTGTCTCACCCGCGATTGCGAAATTGCACAATCCAATTTGGTTGGACCACAATACAGCAAATCAAATTCGTGATAATTAATACCCTGAGTATTAATAATGAGCGGACATGGCGGTCCGTAAACTGTACAAGCAAAAACCTTGAAACACAAGAATAACACACTATAATATTCTATCTCTGCCCAGACGTAACCTCTTACTTGAATCGCATGAGGACACAGGTAGAATGTGTTTTCCTCCGTCCTTTAACTTTGACCCGGTTCCTTGAGGCTCGTGTGATGATGGGAGGTCGTTTCCTCGCTCTGTCGGCGGGCGGTACGGCTGTTGATTGTCAGCGGGCGGTATGGCTGTTGATTCTCGGCGGGCTGGCGGAGAACTCAGAAATGTCGACTTGATTGAAGATGGAAGAGAAATCTTAATCTCTTCACTTCTGTAGGCAAACGGATGAAGATGCGAATTGCTCGGCGGTCTCCTTCGGATCCGTTAGAGTGTTTGGTTGAACACAGAGTAATCTCAACTCCTCCAGCGAGATGGAGATTGTGTGGCTACAGTTTCAAGTCGGACGTTACTTCCTTGTGCCACGAGGTTGCACCGGAGAGCAGCAAAAAACTACGTCTATATTCGGTGAACAAAGTCACTGGAAGCAACTCATGAAACATTTCAGAGGTATTTAAACTCCTGATGATGTCATGTTTGAGGGACGTTCTGTTGTGTGCCTCATCCAATAGGAGTTGAGAGTTCGATCCTTTAGTGAGCAAGGCTTCATGGATTTGTAGTCTGTTTTGGACTCCCTTTGTTTGATTTTGGCGTGATTTTTATCAGTAAGATTTACGACATGGAATGTGTGGGGGCTGAGTTAGGTTTTACGACTTGTGTTAGGCCTGCCTTTGTCTTCTATCTGAATACATGCGGCCCAACATTTTCATGTAAAAAAGCGTTTAAAATTATATAAAATGATGAAGACTCCAGTTATATCAGTCAACATGATCACACGGGAAGTCAACATACTGGTACCGAATGTTCCAGTACCATGGCATCGACCCCATTCTGCTGAGAAACTCACAAGCTCCAGTCCCATCAGACATCTTGCATCAATTCAAGTGTGTTTACCTTTTCATGTGGCCCAACTGATAGTGCTTTGTGTCAGCACCCTCAGAGACACGGGTTCTAGTCCGTGTTGACACCAGTAAGTGATCACAAAATCAATGATGAGTTCAATTTGTAAGTTGAATTTTCCACTGAGTGTTAGGTTTAAGGTTGGGGTTTGGGGGTAGAGTTAATAATAAAAAAAAAATAATTTCTCTTCATTGTATTACATCAAATGACAACTACAACTCATTTTACATCTCACTTTTGGCACCCTTCTATGGACATTTCACCCAGAGACTCATGTAGGTATAGCTGCAGGCTATATCTCCAAATGCGGTAGAATCTCCAAAAGAGGGTGGGTTTACTTTAGAAGGGACGGGGTTACTTTCAAAAGGGGGTTGCATCAACTCAAAAAGCAGGTGTCAATTTCTTTTAAAGTTAGGGTTAGATTAGGGGCTCTCTATATCTTTGCTGATGATTTGGAGCTCCCACCCCTTTTTGGAGCTTTGCCTGCAGCTATAACCTTCTTCAGAATTTAGAGTTCACAGTTGCCAATATATTAAAAAAAACTCATCAATTTGGCCACTGGGGGCAGTGAGTCAAATTTCATAGACCGAGTTTAGCTGAAGAACTTTTGGCCTCCTGTCACCAAATTCACTGTAAGATCAGTCTCTATCAGTAGACTAATTAGAACCGTTTTACTTCGGTTCTAATTATGTTTTATACGGGTCACATCATAGAGGCCAACATGCAGTATTAAGATATGACCAGCCGAATGCAACTCACATTATCTCGGAAACCCTTCTGTTATTGGACACTTTCACTCACAAAATAAATTAATAATGGCTAACTGTGAATAGCATTTGTAAAATAGCGTTGATAACTGAAAACTTTTGCTTTTGTGTGATGCTGAATCTGTGCTGCTAGAAGCCAAAACAAATGCCACATCAGCCAGAACAACATAAATAAAAAACTAATGACTGCAAAAGGATTTATGGGTCCAATACATGTCCAATACATGTCCAATACATAAATATCTCTCAATAGCTCCCTTCCGTCTGGCATTCCTGCTTGCCTTCACTCTCTGGTACTGCTGTGCTAATGCATAGAAATAGCCAGCTTTATAGGCCCTAACAGAATGGAACCTGGCATACATTTCATCCTCCCAGTAAGACCATGCCTGGGTACTGGCTGTGTTTCCAAAAGGGAACTCTCTTCTGATTCTTTCTTGCATTAACTCCAACATAAGGTTGTTTTCTGGAAGTTCTAAATAGCTTTGTTTATTTTTGGGTGTAAAAAGCAGGAAGGCCTACATTTTAGAACTTATAGTCAATGACCTCCTTGATGAAGAAAAGAAGTAGAAGAAGAAGAAGATTAAAAAAATATGTTTTAACCAGCCTAATATGGTTTGCTGGTCTCCCAGCCTGGCCAAGCTGGTGATCAGCATGTTTGAGTGCTCCCAAAACTCCACTAAAACCAGCCTGCTCAGCTAAGGCATTAAGATGTTAAGCCAAGTTTAGCTATGATTTTTTTTTTTTTTTTTTTTTTAGCAAGGGGTGAGGCAGTTGCTGACTATTCAAATGCTGTGCTAATCTGCTAGTAAATGTGGTAGTTTACATCACATGGGGCTAAAAAACAAAGCCCTCCTGACATTTTTATCAGTGTTGCCCACAAACGTACTGTATGACTTTTGGATAATCTTCACTTACTCTTAACCGAGGGGGAAAATATGGGACCACACACTGTCGCTGCCTACTTGGTGGGCTTTTCTTTTTTTTTTTTTTTTTAATGAACAAATTCCAATTAGATGACTATGACCAAGGCAACTGGACTTTCAGCATGTTGTTTCTAGAAACGTTTTCACCTATGCCAAGGGTCACTCCTTGGGAAAATTTAATCAGAAGGTCCCCTTAGGTTATGTTGGATGTGAAATTTCTCCAAGCACCCCAATTACTCTTCCCACAGCCATTGGATTTGCAATCTCGGGTCACAAGATATCATGTCCATAATGCTGTTTGACAAATCCAGGTTTAAGCTATATAACAATTAGCAGTTCATAGTACCATAATTAACATTTCAATTAAATTGAGATTCTACTGTGGATTAAACAAATTAAGATAAATGTTTTTATTCAAATGTTCAGTGACATTTGGTAAAGACACGTTTAGGAGGAAATACTGCAATCAAAGATTACTATGATCTTTATGCTCCTAATATATATATATATATATATATATATATATATATATATATATATATATATATATATGAAATAAATAAAAATAAAAATAAAAAAAAGAATAGGCCAATTAAAATAAATCTGTTCTAATGTTAGCACCAATGTGTTCTGTCATGTTTTCTAAATTACATGCACATAATCAAATTAAACTGAATTGGGACACTGAATGATATAAATATCATGCCATTGCAGAATGTAAGATTGTGTAGACAAATTGAATCTGTTTGTGTTTAAGATTAATGGCAGCAAAAGCAATTAAGCATATCTAACGCTGATGTTTTTGTAATTACATATAGCATCAGAGACAAAAGCTACAGTGCAGAAACAATCCATCAGTGCACTAGACTAGAGTGATAGAGAGAAAGAGAATTATGAGTTTTTACATTGAGCAGTATGAATGCACTGTATTTAATTTTGAACACTCGTTGCCAAATTTACAGAGCAATTTGCCTGTATTTTGAATGCACTAATGTGTTACAATCTGCCGACCGCGTCTGTGTGGAGTGTTTACTGAGCTGTCTAATGTACGAGGAAAATTCCAGAATACCTCTCTGTTCATCAAGCTAAAGCTAGTGTAGCGCTGTGGCTAAGTGCAATGTTCCAACTTCTAAGACAACCCTTGCACTGTACAGTGAAAAGCAGACACAATTGTTTTGGCGTTTCAAATACTAATGCTAGTGAAAAGAGAAACAAACAATAAACAATCTTATAAGAGTATTCCTTGCCCCTGATAGCACACTTTCTTTAATGATATCTGTTTGCATTGTTTACATCTACAAAGCAATTTGTAGAGCATTTGCTCTACTGCAGTATATTGTCAAGAAATTCCCTGTCAGATATTACAATGACATCCAGCAGATGTTTATGATGTAGAATACAGTATATGTTTAATGTGCTCTTTTAAGATGTTTATCATATGTTTGTACACAAATAACACAATTACAACAGAATGTAATGTTTTCAAAAAGATGTGCTCTTTCCAGATCCATTTTTTAAACTAGTCATTTCACTCTGCAGCCATTTTGGTAACAGCCCTTGGCGGTATTAGTACTGATAAAATAAGTAAAGACCAAAATCTCCAAATGGCAAGATTTTATCACCAATTAAATCACACAACAATTATACTATCCTAGATTTTGCTCCTGTAGCTTAAATGAGGCAACAAAACCTGATTGAAAGGCAGGGCTTCCTTTCCTTCAGCCACTATATTAAACATTGTGATCTCTCCCATTGATTTTTCTACAAGTGGTCTCTCTCCTCCTCCTCAGACTGTACTGTCTCTGCATTCATAGACATCCTTTTGAGGTATTTCTTTGCTTACTGTGACAGTTTGTGAGGAAATATCTTAAGCACCACAGATATTTTGTGCTTATTGTCTTTTTTATTATTATTATTCTTTAGTTTGACAACAGCGCATCCAAATATATTGGACACATGCAGTTTTTGGTTTCTAGAGGCTGCCCGAATCGATGTGCGCTCCGTAATATGCTTTGAACTCACTTGAGGATATCAAGTCTAGCATTGTCTCCACTCCTTAGCCTCATTCTACCTTCACTTTTCACACCACCTTACCATACATTATTTCTGAGGATGACATGGCATGAGTGAAAAATCCAGTAAATATTGTGTTTTCAAGATCAGAATTATGTGTGATGAACACTATGGAAGTGAATCCTTATTGTATTTAAGGCTGAATCTCAGGGTGGGAGGTCTTTTAGTGTCAAGGTGAAGCTCTGGGATCAATTAGATCCTCAGATACATCCACAGACCTGACAAAACCACCATTCCATTTCAATTGCCTCAACTGATATTTATGAATTTCACATTCTGACTGCAGAAAATGTTGTCTTTAGCATTGACATGCTAACTGTGGAAGTAAATAAATGACAGACAGACAGACAGACAGACAGACAGACAGACAGACAGACAGACAGATAGATAGATACTGTAGATGCCATGAACTCTCGATTTTCTTAAGGGAACAAATACATAATCAATCCTCACTACAACGCAAAGAAAGCATTTTGAAAAAGCTCCATTTTAGCTGTCAAAAACATCTCAGTGTGTAGAGAAAAAAGATGCGTCTTCAAATGAAAACTTTTTAGTGTGGACGTGGCCTTAGGCTGGTGGACAGAGTTTCAGAGGAGGAAAACGAGAAGAGAACAAGGCAGTTTAGGGCTTTATTTAACCAACAGAAGATTGGGGTCATCATCCAGGGTTCTCTAGGCTTCATCTGATCTGAGTACTTAATTACTGTCCTACCATTCATTATTTATTTGCTGGACTGGACCTGCTTAACCTCTGTACCCTTTAGTAGAAACTGAATTAAAACCATTGAGATTAACAAGGAAAAACATTAAGTGAAGATGAAGATTTACACACACTATTTTTTACATTGCTTCTCAAAGGCACAATTTTAAGGTGTAAAATTATTTAGGATGTTTTAAAATGATCACCTGGGTATTGTCCAAGTATTATCTCTTAATGTTAGTCCTTGACATTGCCCTAGAATGTTTTCCCAGCATGATATCTTAATTTTTTTTTTATTTATTTATTTATTTATTTATTTTTAAATGTGTTTGCCCTTGATGTTGGTGTCTATTCAGCCTCTAAGTGATACAGTTTGTAATGTAACACCCATCAGCCACACTCCATTGCACAAATGCAGCTGTTTCCTGGAAGCCCTTGATGTCTCTTTGTTATGCCTTCTGTTGGAGCTCTTTTATGGTTAAACTTTCTAGCTGATGCAAAGGCAATGTCAACAGTGGCTTGACTGATTAACTTTGCAGGCCGGTGGTATTCTTTAATGTAACAGACTGAAAAATACATAAGAATGACAGCATAGAAAATGGATAAGTGGCATGGTTTGTCTGTTACAATTTCCTGAAAATAAATAAATAAAATAATACAGATGCAAAGAGGTTTTGCATTAGTGTAAAATAGCAGCTAATTCTAAAAGGTCATTAATTTCATATGTATGTCATATGTATTCATATTTAATCCACGTACATGCACATAATATATAAGATAAATGCCTTCGATGGAATCTACCAACATCGAATGTTTTAACATGTAAAAAGTAACTATAGATTCTGCACAGCTTTTCCCTTTATTTTGTAAATATAGCTTTTGTAGATATTAATGATATACTCTTAATCTTGCTCGCACCCATTCAAGACTGCTGCTTAAGATGAGAGTAAGCTGCTAAAATCAGTGTGGACTTTTGAACATGACACAGACTGTGTCTTCACTTTTGTATCTGGATGAAAAATGGACAAGCCACAGGCTTATGTTTGTGCGTGTCTAAGAGAAAAAATGGCACTCATCAAACAGAAAAATTAAGCAGCCCTGGAAAAATTGGGGTCATATGCAGTAGGCTTTAATTTGAAAAATAAGACAAAGTATAAACAGCTGTGTGATGGTGGAATATTATGAAAATCTGAAAAGGAATGAATGATTGTGAATGTGTGTAGTGTGAGAAGTCTATGTCATTACTTTCTATGTGATTATTTAGGTAATGTAAAAGCAATTGCTGCAGCTGCTCTTAGGGAGATCTAGAAATGTCAGATGACATTCACTGCTTTGAGGAAATTCTTGTAGTGACTCACTGTATACATTACACAATACCACAGGTAAACTAGCAAATGAGATAAAATCCTCCATTCAGTCTCCTATCGGTTCACAATTGATGGCACTTGTAAGATTGTGACCCATCAGTCTGTTTCTCCATAAACTGAAATGTAATGGGAAAAGTTGCCATGAGGAAAAGCATGCATACAGACATAAAGATATAGGGTCTCATGTATACAACTTTTGAGTAGTTTTCATCATAAGTTTGAGTGCGCATACACAGCTTAATCTGTCTACCCAAAAATGTTTTAGATTTTTTTTTTCTGAGCTACTTCTCTGTGTATGAGTGCCAGCAAAACAAACAGAGGAAAAGGTGGCTCATGGTGTTTTTTTTTTTTTTTTTTTTTTTTTTAAATGGTTAGATTGATGATTCTGACATTAGTAGATTCATTTAATTTAGTTTTCTATTTCCTTTATGTCTACTGGGGTCATGAAAGACTGACCTATCAATCCCATACATATCAAATCCATATTAATCCCACTGAAGCAATCACTACTAAAGTCACAAAGTTATTTACTCAAAAACTGATGAGAAGAGCCTCTAATATAACTTTGGACTACAATGTAAAAGAAGACAATCTTTCCCTTGTGCTACAGGGCAAAATAGAGGAATACAACTGCCAATCTGATATATAAAAGGCATTGTAAATCCAAATTCCACAAGCAAGACCAACATGCAACATACAATAGTTGGCACAGTGAAATGAGTAGTCTGTATTAGGTGTCAACAATCAGGCATGCACCATGTATGGTATTAAAAATGAAACAGCAGTTTGTGTCTCTTTGTCTCTGTGCCTCTTAGTGTTTGTAGTAGCCCAGTGATTAAATATATATCTCTGGTTTGTCAGACACTGACCAAGGCTGTTGCTAAGCTCATTGATTTATTAATTAGCTTGAGGCTAGCCTGAGTAACAACTCTTTAAAAACATGTGGAGGATCTGTGCTGAATGGTGCTTTTTTAACCTGTGTTTAACAAGCTTAACTTTTAGGCCCATAAATCTGTTTCGATCTAAGAATGGAACAGCCTGCTCCTTTCATTGTTTCAAGATGGAAAAGACAGCTGCCCTTAAACACACACACACACACACACACACACACACACGCGCGCACACACACACACTTCCTCAGCTCTCTTCCAAGCCAGCTTCAATTTGAATAGAAGGCTAAAGGCCATCATCCATTTGTGGTAATTGCATGTATTTGCATAGCTAATGAGAGGAAAATTCAAAAGGTGAAGCTCCCCTTTAATACTGCAAATGATGACATTGCAAATAGGACTCTCAACCATTACAAATTATTGGGTGGAATGGAGGTAATTTCCCTTCAACCATATCAATCACATGCATAGTTATGAAACCAGCCATGCTGAAGTTTAGTGTAAAGGGTGAGTCTCAAGTACAATGAGTCATAATTTCCATTTGTAATTATAAAACATGCAGTCAAATAATACACGATATGAGTGTTATGGCGGATGGGGACACTAATTGCTGCAAACAGGCTTAAATTTGGATCTGTTCCTCACACAACAGCATCACATGCCATGGGAAAATTCAGAATAGAGAACACAAATAGAATGGATTATTTTTAAGATATTTTTTAACGGTGCTTTTATAATTTTTTATTATAGAAAAATATTTTATTTGCAACTCGGACTTTCTGTAAACTCCATTTGTGTCCAACTCCGTCTATGTCTAATATCAGTCTTGGTGAGAGGATTTCTTGGATAACCAGGTTGCATGTGGTCTTATCCACTAACAGATTCATTCCTTCACTGTAAATGTTTTGTGATGTAACCTAAAATCAAAAATGTTTTTTTTTTTTTTTTTTTTTTATCTGACTAAATGTACCTGACAAATTGGGTTAAGCAAACAAAAGCAATTGTCATGGGTGAAATCAAGTAAAAATAGATCCTTGAGGTAACAATTGCAGATTGACACTTTTCCGAATGTAGATGTTTTGTCTGCGACCTATGCTAAAACAAATGTTGCCATATTTATCGCATTTAAATGGAAGTTGTCCAGGGGCCGGTTGCACCAGCTGTGCGTATGTTAAAACTTAGCCTAGTTGTGGCGTAAACAGGGTTGGGAGGGTTACTTTTTAAATGTATTCCACTACAGATTACAGAATACATGATGTAAAATGTAATTTGTAATGTATTTCGTTAGATTACTCAAGGTCAGTAACGTAATCTAAATACTTTGGATTACTTCTTCAGCACTGCCAAAAACTCTGCCAGTACAGTAAGACAAAATACACATGTTAAAAATACATTCCCTGAAAAACAGATTGAATAAATCAGATTGATCTTGTTTTAAGGATTTTTAGATATTTCTTACAGGAAAACAATACAAACATTATTATCAAGAATAGGATTTTTGCCCTAATATCAAAGGTCTTACTAGAAAAAAAGAAATTATGATCCAACGTGAATTTTCTTGATATAAAAATATGATCGTGCCTGGTAACATGTGCATGTCCTAAATTGGAAGCACTCTTTATTAACTGTAAGCCTTTCTACTCGCTGCGGGAGTTTTCCTCATTTGTTCTGGTGAGTGTGTATATCGTGCCAAACGCGTGTTTGAATGCGCCGCTGCAACAGCTGGCTGATCAAATCACAGACACGGAACAACAATACCCGGACTCAGTTATTATTATTCTTGGGGATTTTAACAATGCAGATCTCACATGTGAACTGCCCAAATACAAACAGCACATCACATGCCCCACCAGAGACAGAAATATACTGGATCACTGCTACACAACAATAAAGGATGCATATCGCTCTGTTCCTAGAGTAGCTTTGGGACTATCTGATCACTGTCTGGTTCATCTTCTTCCAACCTACAGGCAGAAATTAAAATCAACCAAGCCAGTAGTAAGGACTGTAAAGAGATGGACCAATGAAGCAGAGTGGGAACTACTCAATTTAGTCTAACACAGTTTAGTCTTTTTTTTATATTTATCCAACACATCCAACCTCTTCTTCCATTTAATTCAATTCAAAAAAAAAAAAAAAAAAAAAAACGTTTGCACTGTACATAACAATTTGTATTTGCTTGGAACATAACAAATAACAGATTTGTATTAGATTGCACTACGTATGTGTATGTGTGTATGTACGTATGTGTATAACTATTTTTTATTTTTTTTATTATTATCTATGTCTTGCTGCTGTTTTTGTATTGTTGTACACTGGAAGCTCTTGTCACCAAGACAAATTCCTTGTATGTGTAAACATACTTGGCAATAAAGCAGATTCTGATTCTGATTCTGATGTAAAATGGCTAGAAATAGCATTTTAGCTTAGCATAAAGCTGACATTTACACAAGGTTTATTTCTATTTCTTGTGCTCCAAACTTACTTCAAACTTACTTCTCTGTCTGCTTGTATGAATGTAACACTTCATAAGAAAGTGTCTCACCGCTGTTCAAATGCACTTTGGATCACATCATTTATATGTATATAATACTAAATATTAAATGAAACAAATGACAATAAATTGCAAAGTAATCTCTTCAGTAATCAAAATACTTTTTGAATGTAACTGTATTCTAAATACCAATAATTTAAATTGTAACTGTAGTGGAATACAGTTACTTATATTTTGTATTTTAAATACGTATTCCCGTCACTTGTATTTCGTTACTCCCCAACCCTGTAAATGCGTACTGTAAATGGGCACTAAGTCACAATTTACGCACTACTAAATATTTGAGCGTTGCACCATTAAACTTAGATAGAACATAACCCTACGTATAAGCTAAATATTTACGGAAGCCTCCGACCAGGAGTAATGGATGGAATAAAAAAGCAGACTGATATTTTCTGAAAAGTTCATGTTTTGCGTGACAGGTTTTAATCCTTTCGACATACAGTACGATGTTGACATTTACGAGAGAGAGAGAGAGAATAAAAAATTACTTTTAAGCGGCTCTTCAGCATGAAACCGATTGGTGCAGTTTTCAGGGTGCGTCGCCCGGTGTCAATTTTCAACACATTCCAAATATATATATATAGGATATTAAAATGAATAAATGTCTGTTTTTCCAGCCTGTTGTATTAGTATTTATTTATCACCCCTCATTTATTTTAGGTACAGTTCCTATAATATTGTTATTTACATAGGACAAATATACCATTTATTAAATCTAATTTTATTACGTATCATATCATATTTTAATGGGGATTTTAATTCATTACAGATGACAGTTAAGTGAACAAACAAGGTTTGAACATCAACCGTAACAAGATCAAATTGAAGTTCATGGATTTTTAACACTTCTGTGTATAAATAAGAAGGCTGCTTATTGGATAAATACAGGTAAACGTCATATTATGTGACTACGCATTACTTTACGGAGAGCTTACGACCTACTAGTTAAGTTTTGCCTTAAGAACAGGTGGCGCAACCAAATTAAGCACTGACTTAGTTGCAAACTAACTAGTAGTTACTAAGCCCTTAGTGTGAACTTTACGTCCTAACTTACGTGAGAATTTATGCACAGCTTGTGCAACCCTACCCAGATGGTTAAGCACAAATGTGCTAACATCTACTCAGTTGCAGGGGGTTTGCCTGACAGTATCTAAACATGTTAAATATGAGTGAGTTTGTCACACTTACAGCTGTATAAGCTAATAAGCTAAACTATGTAATTGACTGGAATTTAATTATAACCTCCTTTATATTTTTAATAAAGCTAGAAAGTATTCATGTAAACTAAATTGCTATAAGATTGTCATTTTCTCCTGTAAATACCAGTGTAAATACCGAGGATGGTTATTAATAAAGGAAATGTATGTTGGCTTTGTTAGCTTTAGCTTTTATCTAATAGGGCAGGGGCAATGTTGAAAACTCCACATTATGTATCTCCAAATTATCAAGTGGGCAAACAAACAGATTTAAACAGGGTGTAAGGTCTTGAACATCCATCACATAGCACTTGTAATAGTGCTTTTATGCCTTGCATACAGTATGTCTCAGTGTAATGTGGACCTCAAAGTCATGGTCCATATGTGTGACTATTAAACAAGTATTCATGGTAGGGGCTGATGAAATCATCTCAATGTTGTTAACTAGGGAATTTGCCACTCACTATTTTCACATGCAAATGAGCTTGTCATTCACCGCAAATGTTTGCCAGAAGTTTGCAGCTCTTTGCCGTTAGTGGTGAACCTGCATCAAACCTTTGGCAACAATGGACAATTTTCTGCAAGTTTGCCACAAAGCTCATTTGCATGTGAAAATGATCAGTGGCAAATTTTGTGGCAAGTTTGGATCAAATTTGCCATAAACTCTCAATTTTTGTAAGGGCAATGCTTTCAGCACTCTTGAGAAAGCATGCTTGTGCTTGTCACGCTCTATGGCTCCGTTCGCACAGTCAGTGTTTGGGATTGACAACCGTATTTACTTACAGGTGTGAGTCTTGAAATGTCCTGTTCATAAAAGAGCTTACAGTAGCGGCTTGAATACTGTCTGTATGAACGAACAACCAAAGTAAAGCCCGTATTCTAACATCTTTAACCATAGTAACAGTTACTAATATAAATATCAAAGATGGCAACGTCCATAACACCGGCATGTTTTATCACAATTGCCGCCGTGTTATTAAATAAATTATTCCAATCGAGGCGCATGTTTATCCATTAGATCATAATTAACCAACAGCGGTGAGTGAAGAGCACAACTTTTGTGTCGCATGGCTCGCTCCATCTCGAGTTAACAAAATCCCACATAAAACATATGAAACATGTGTTACTGACAACTAGTTGTCCAGTACAGTTCCATTCACACAGCACAGGTTTGTCGAAAATACGGTTGTGAGTCCTGAAAATTTGCAGTTGTCAGTTCGGTTATAGAATGCGGTTGTCACTCTCATAAAGTAAACGACCTGTGTGTAAGCGTAACCGTATTAGGCACTCAAATACAGGACTGTCAACCATATTATTTTGCTGTATGAGCATGGCCTATTATTACTTTTGTTTTCAAACAGCAAGGACAGTGTGATGTAAAGGTGTATTTCTATAGTTTTTTATCTTATTTTGTGGCATCTTTCTCATTCAATTCAATTTAGACTGTATCTTAAAACTCAGATAATACTATTTATTTTACTGTGGTGCTGTATTTTACTTTTACTAGACTTTCCAGAAGAGTACACAAAACTGAACATCATGAAAATAATTTGGTTCTGATATCAAGAAAAATAAAATCTGGAACCAGATTAAGAGCTGGTTCTCAATTCCCAACCTTAGTGTGAATCTGAATGTACTGTTGAGTGGTTCATAACTTTGATCAGGTTTTCTTGCATATTCAGACCTCTGGCTTCATAATTTCCAAAAACTGTGCTACTTTTCTTCAACTGTGAGCAAAATCACAGATCCCCATAGACCACAGCACAAATCAGTCAAACATCCAGTCCTGACAAGCTTAGATAAAGTGAGTTCTCATCAGGTTGAAACCTTCAATCGACAACTTATCTCGAAACGCAAGTGTAGTGGATTTCTTAGGTTCGGAGGCTCGATTTTTAACAGCATTGCAGAAAGAAAAAGTGTGATGAATTCAAGGAAGTGTAACCAGGAATAACATCCTCTAGCAAGTAAATGAGCAATCTTAGCAACTCTCACTAATGCTAGACCTCTCAAGGACACTCACATTAGGGAGAAATTAAGCAATGCACACCCCATTAATATGGAAGCAATCAGCCTGGATTGATGAGCAGGGAAACATGTAAGTAAAAGAATCTGTCACCAACCTGCCATCTGGTGGGGGAAGTGACAACAACCAAAGCATGTAACCAACCAAAACAACAACAGAACAAATGCTAAGGCAAACTCAGTAAATTGCATGATGTCTGATAACAAATTTACAGTTTATGGTCATTAATAAAGGTAATATTCAATGTAGATATGCTTTGGCATGCAGTGTGAAACAGGAACAGAAACGTTCCTGTATCTACAGCCCTTAATTCCACCCAACTTTTTTAAAGAGTAGTTTCAGCCACAATGAGTAATTCTACCAGTGTTAAAAGGCAGATTGGACTTTCCTCCACTGTCTGCCCATATCTCAGTATCCCCAGGAGGTGAATAGAGAGTTTGAGTAAGGGATAGAGGGAAAAATTGAGGCAAAGTATGCAACCTGAGTGAGGTATCACACCATGGGGAAAGTGGATGACTCAGCAGCTCTACAGTTTTTTGATGAGTGACGCTAGCCAGGACCCCAGGAGAGTACTCAAAAGGGATATTTGAAAAGCTTAGAGGGTGAATGATCTTCAAAACCTGAGCACAGATTCAACACCTTCATCTCAGGCCGACAACCAGGATGGCCTTTAGAAGAGTGCAACACAGCGTGCCTTAGGTTTTGTAGGGTGTTTCCCTTATGGCTGTAGAATTTTGCATCGCTATTATATGTGATTGTGGAAAATCTGATTTTGGTCAGACTGAAAGCTGACAGTAAAATGCTTTATTAAAAGTATTATTATGCTGTATTATGTAAAATTATCTTCTATAAATTTTGATTTTGGAATGTTTACAACCATAATTTAAAGTTAATATCTGAATTATTTAACTATGCTATTAAAATAGAATGAGGCATTGTGCATAATAGGGCAGATCTTTGGTGGGCTCTGCTTATACACAAGTGCAAACAGTTCACTTGGGAGTTCTTCTATGCAAATGTCATTCTTATTCAGGGGGAAAGCATATGCTTAAATTGAATAATGACAAGTAACATGCAGACATGTAAAAGGAGACATCAAAAAAGCATTTATTATATTAGGATTATGCATATATTATTTATTTCTCAGCCTCATGTGAGTCCCAGAAACAGGACAAGATGCCACACCTGAATCTTACCTGGTTCAGAATCTACTCTTAAATCCTAGTCAAAATCAACCTGCCCCTCAGAACGTCCTGGTTATTTTCGTAACCTCTGTTCCCTGATGGAGGGAACGAGACATTGTGTCGATGTATTGATACTAGGGGTCACTCTTGGGATCCCCAAACACCTCTGCTTTTTTGAAAAAAGGCCAATGAGAATTGCTGAGTGGAATTTGCATGCCACTCCATCGGACATACGGGTATAAAAGGAGCTGGTATGCAACCACTCATTCAGGTTTTGTGCTGAGGAGCCGAGACCAGGTCCTGACCATTTTAGCAGGTAGTTCAGCATTGTGGCAAGAGGGACACAATGTCTCATTCCCTCCATAAGGGAACGGAGGTTACGAAAGTAACCAGGACGTTCCCTATCTGTCACTCACTCGACGTTGTGTCGATGTAGTGACACTAGGGGTCCCTATACAAAACGCCACAACTAGCTGAACTGTGTTGCGTGAACTAGCAGTGTGTAACAGGCAGACTGTTGTGTGCCTCATAGCCAGCGCACCAGGCCGTCACATAACCTTCCCCAACACTCTTATGAGCGTCAAATGGTCCATCAGGAACAAGTCGACTGCCCAACTATAGGGACAGGCTAGCCCAGCCGAGGCCTCTTTTCCCTTCTGTGTATAAATAAGAAGGATGCTTATTGGATAAATATGGGTAAACGTCATATTATGTGACTACGCATTACTTTACGGAGAGCTTACGACCTACTAGTTAAGTCTTGCCTTAAGAACAGGTGGTGCAACCAAATTAAGCACTGACTTAGTTGCAAACTAACTAGTAGTTACTAAGCCCTTAGTGTGAACTTTACATCCTAACTTACGTGAGAACTTATTCACAGTTGGTGCAACCCTACCCAGATGGTTAAGCACAAATGTGCTAACGTCTACTCAGTTGCAGGGGGTTTGCCTGACAGTACCTAAACATGTTAAATATGAGTGAGTTTGTCACACTTACAGCTGTATAAGCTAATAAGCTAAACTATGTAATTGACTGGCAATTTAATTATAACCTCCTTTATATTTTTAATAAAGCTAGTAAGTATTCATGTAAACTAAATTGCTATAAGATTGTCATTTTCTCCTGTAAATACCAGTGTAAATACCGAGGATGGTTATTAATAAAGGAAATGTATGTTGGCTTTGTTAGCTTTAGCTTTTACCTAATAGGGCAGGGGCAATGTTGAAAACTCCACATTATGTATCTCCAAATTATCAAGTGGGCAAACAAACAGATTTAAACAGGGTGTAAGGTCTTGAACATCCATCACATAGCTCTTGTAATAGTGCTTTTATGCCTTGCATACAGTATGTCTCAGTGTAATGTGGACCTCAAAGTCATGGTCCATATGTGTGACTATTAAACGAGTATTCATGGTAGGGGCTGATGAAATCATCTCAATGTTGTTAACTAGGGAATTTGCCTCTCACTATTTTCACATGCAAATGAGCTTGTCATTCACCGCAAATATTTGCCAGAAGTTTGCAGCTCTTTGCCGTTAGTGGTGAACCTGCAGCAAACCATTGGCAACAATGGACAATTTGCTGCAAGTTTGCCACAAAGCTCATTTGCATGTGAAAATGATCAGTGGCAAATTTTGTGGCAAGTTTGGATCAAATTTGCCATAAACTCTCAATTTTTGTAAGGGCAATGCTTTCAGCACTCTTGAGAAAGCATGCTTGTGCTTGTCACGCTCTATGGCTCCGTTCGCACAGTCAGTGTTTGGGATTGACAACCGTATTTCCTTCAGGTGTGAGTCTTGAAATGTCCTGTTCATTAAAGAGCTTACAGTAGCGGCTTGAATATTGTCTGTATGAACGAACAACCGAAGTATTCTAACATCTTTAACCATAGTGACAGTTACTAATGTAAATATCATAGATGGCAACGTCCATAACATCGGCATGTCTTATCACAATTGCCGCCGTGTTATTAAATAAATTATTCCAGTCGAGGCGCATGTTTATCCATCAGATCATAATTAACCAACAGCGGTGAGTGAAGACCACAACTTTTGTGTTGCATGGCTCGCTCCATCTCCTTGAGTTAACAAAACCCCACATAAAACACATGAAACACATGTGACTGACAACTAGTTGTCCAGTACAGTTCCATTCACACAGCACAGGTTTGTTGAAAATACAGTTGTGAGTCCTGAAAATTTGCAGTTGTCAGTTCGGTTATAGAATGCGGTTGTCACTCTCGTAAAGTAAACGACCTGTGTGTAAGAGTAACCGTATTAGGCACTCAAATACAGGACTGACAACCATATTATTTTGCTGTGTGAGCATGGCCTATTATTACTTTTGTTTTCAAACAGCCAGGACAGTGCAATATAAAGGTGTATTTCTATAGTTTTTTTATCTTATTTTGTGGCATCTTTCTCATTGAACTCAGTTTAGACTCTATCTTAAAACTCAGATAATACTATTTATTTTGCTGTGGTGCTGTGTTTTACTTTTTGTTGCATGAACTGGCAGTGTGTGACAGGCAAACTACTGTGTGCCTCGTAGCCAGCGCACCAGGCTGTCACGTAACCTCCCCCAACGCTCTTATGAGCATCAAACTGTCCATCAGGAACAAGTTGACTGCCCAACTATAGGGACAGGCTAGCCCAGCCGAGGCCTCTTTTCCCTCTCTTTTCTCCCCAAAAAGAGTGGAATTTGTTAACTGACTGGGAGCCATAAGTGTCTGTGTCGGGGGGTGTCCCTCCCAAGGGGAAGACACTGCGAAAACCACACCCCGCCCAAAAAGGGGGGGGGGTATTTTGTGTGGAATATGTCACATGGTCTTACCGAGTCTTGTCAGATGTATGTCATGTGGAGAGGTCCCATGGTAGGTCCTACCCAAAGGTGGAGGAGTTTTCTACAAAGCATGGCGACCGGGGCAGAGGAGCCCCCGCCCAAGGAAAATGTAGTTTACCGACAGGGAAACGATTTTGTGAAAAATATCACATGGGGTTGCCTTCGGGGAACCATCGCATGTGGAGTGCCTACCTCAGTACAGGGCCTCATTAGCGCACGTACTGAGCCGGCAGCGACCTTCTCCGCAAACTAAGCTGCCAGAGGGCTAAGGAGGAAATTCATCCAGGGATCACAGTCTGTGAACACGACTGGGAGTCAAGAGCGCACGTCTTCACCTCAAGGGAGGGGAAAGGTGCTATGCGCAAGCTGTACACCCGGCCAATTGTCCCGGAACTTACCTGCTCATGCCTGCCAATACACGGGATGAGACCGGCTCAACCCGGATATTGTAGAACCTCACAAAGCTGCTCTGCAGATGTCTGCCAAAGAGGCATCACTGGCCAGGGCCCAGGAGGCTGCCACACTCCTGGTGGAGTGGGCTCGTAACCCCGCAGGGGATGGCATGTCCTGAGCCGGATCGCCTGATGCCATCGCCAGTGGGCGATCCTCTGTTTGGAGACAGCGCTTCCTTTCCGCTGTCCACCAAAGCAAACAAAGAGCTACTCGGAGCTTCTAAGGCTTTGCGTGAGATCCAAATAGATGCGTAAAGCTCGCACCAGACACAGCAACGCCAAGGCTGGGTCTGCCTCCTCCTGGGGCAGCACTTGCAGGTTCACCACCTGATCCCTAAAAGGAGTTGTGGGAACCTTGGGCACATTGCCCGGTCGGGGTCTCAGGATTATGTGAGAGTAACCCAGACCGAACTCCAGGCACGATTTGCTGACAGAGAACGTCTGCAGTCCCCTACCCTTTTGATGGAAGTGAGCACAGTCAGGAGGGCAGTCTTAAAAGAGAGTGCCTTAAGCTCAGCTGACTCCAAGGGCTCAAAGGGAGCTTCCTGTAGACCCCGAAGGACTACGGAGAGGTCCCATGAGGAGACGAGGCGCAGTCTGGAGGGTGGACATTGCCTGCCCGAGAGACCGTGCCATGGAGAGCGAGGTCGGTCACCGAGCGCAGTTCCTGCATAAATCCCAGGTCAGAACTACCCTCGTGCAGTTCTTTTAGCGCCTTGGCTTGGTGTACTTGCAGGAGAGCCATGGCGTGCAGCGCGGAGGTGGGGCTTGTCTAGCGGCACCGTAGGCTCTAGCCATCAGGGATGACATAAACCTACAAGCCCTGGGCGGGAGTTTCGGGTGCCCACACCAGGTGGCGGCACTCTGTGGACACAAATGCACCACGAGCACCTTATCCACCTGGGGGATCACCGAATACCCCCTGGCCACTCCACCATCGAGGGTAGGGAGAGCGGTGGAGCTGAAAGACCGGGACCGGGCAGTAAAAGGTCTTGCCTCACACGATCTTGTCAGCTCCTCATGCACTTCCGGGAAGAAAGGAACGGGGGTGGGGTGTGGCCGTGGGCGGCGCCCCGAGCCCAGGAACCAATCATCAAGCCGCGAGGGATCAGGGGAGAGTGGAGGGTTCCACTCTAGCCCGATGCTCGCGGCCGCCCGGGAAAGCATGTCCATCATTTCCACGTCAGCCTGGGACTGGGCGACCACTCCCGAAGAAGGAAGCCCAGTCGAAGCCTCTGCATCTGACGGATGAGCCTGCTCTCCAATGCTGTGCTCGATAATTCGTTCTCTGCACTCCACGGGTGCAGAGGGGTAGAAGCCGCTGAAATGCACCGTAGAATCCAGCAGATGAGGTGAATGCATACCAGCTACTTTTATACCCTTATGTCCGGGGGAGTGGCATGCAAATTCCACTCGCCAATTTTCATTGGCCTTTTTTCAAAAAAGCAGAGGTTTTGGGCTCCCAAGAGTGACCCCTAGTGTCACTACATTGACACAACGTCGAGTGAGTGACAGATAGAGAACCTATTTTTCAGCAGCCAGTGAACTAAGTGCTCTAGTGGATGAAGAGAAGAGTGAGGGGAGGGAGATGGCTGTCCTATGGTTGGTCCAATCATGGCTGGCTCTGGATTGTCAATTACCCCATGTGGGAACCGGAGCCGACTCTGTAAGCGAGACACTTCAGCCTCTGCTGGCATCAATATTGCATTTTTCTGTCTCTCCATTTAATTTGCACACAACCCACCAGCTCGCGTCACCGGCTCTTTTAAGACTGCAGAAAGCAAGGACATCTGATATGAAGAGAGAGAGTCATGATATACACTGTACCCCAACACCAACATACACGCACATGCTCATACTCTCTCTCCTGAACCCCTGCCCCTCCCCTTCCTTCCTCCTGACAAATGTATTCTTTCTTAATGTGCTCCTGATGCGAATGCATTAAGAAAAGAAAAAGGGAAAACTGAATGAAGCAAGAGGTGATTAGAGTAAGGAGACGAGCTCTGTCCAGATCTCACGGAAATGAACAAGCTCAAGCAGTCGATCAGACCTGCTTCTAATTTCCTCCCTAATTTTTTCCTTACTTTTGTTGCATTGAAAAAAAACTTGCAAAAAGATGAAAGAAGCTCACCTTATCTAGTGGATTACAATGGTTATACTTGGCAGTGAGTGACCAGCCATGATTGACCTGTTGGGAGGCGAACAACAGGATAAACCACGTGGATACGTCAAAGGTGGGTCATCTGATACAGCAAGGTCTGTCTAGGTCACTGCATTTAGAAAGCAGGAAAGGCTTGTAGAGTATAGTGCAGTGAATGTATAGCTGACTGGTTTGTGGTCTTTTCTGTCTGCCAATTGCGTAAACATGCTGTTCTTTTAGAAAATGCATGTTTAAAGAGATTGCTTGGTCAAGTCACAGGTCAATGGTGTCTGGAGAGTTGGGTCCCTAACAGTGACCCTCAAGTCCATCATACTATTTAAAATTAATAGAGGATATGAAATAATAATTCCCATGATGAATAGCTCCACTAAGTAGGTTCAGACAATGCCTTTGAGGCACGGAGGATGGTGATATATGAGAATATATATAAATACAGCATGTTAATGTCATCATATTGTATGACGCATTTTCACTGGATTCACACAATTTCATCTATTGTGCTGGCAGGTTCTCTAATGACCATATGAATATAGAGTGAGAACAAGGTGTTGCTCAATCTGGATTTGAACACAGCTCTTGTGCTATGTTTAACAATATGTTTAACAAAATCATGTTATATAAATGGAGAGTTATAGTGACTTTTAAAAACAAATCATGTAAAAAGATATGTTAGGTGCAAAGTAATTGTATTATGTTAAGTCACAATGCTTGTTATTGCTGTTGTTTTGTGTTTCTTTGCTAATGACATTCTTATTTACCATTAAATATAAAAGTCATAAAAATAGAAAAGCAACAGAAATAGGGGTTCTGAAGCCGTGAGCTCACCCCTGTGCCTCTCAATGGCTCTGCCTGGGTAATCCACTGGCCATCTGGCCTTTATGTAATAAATGGAAAGACACTTTTGGTTATTTGGCCAAGAGAGACTGAGCCTATTGATCTGCACTCTCACTCATCGAAAAAACAATCATACCTCATCAGCAGCTTCACATAAATGTGCTATTAGGACATCATCAACCTGTGCTCAGGAGAACTGCACCGATTAAACAGCAGCTAGACTCCTAGCCAAGCTGTGAACAAACAAGCCCGGCTTTGTACAGCGAAAAGGCAATTTACCTAGAACTCAATCCTCTGCTTTTCAGACACCAGAGCTGATTCTAATCTTTTATCATACTCACTTTTGCCAATTTTCAAGGTACGCGCTTACATTAATTGCTTATTAAATCAACATTAACCTTTTTACTCCATTTGCTGCCAAACCTGAATAGCTATGCTGCAGCTAAATAAATTACACTGAAATGTGTTGTTTTTTTCTTGCTGTTATCCAACTCCCTTCTCTCTCTCTCTCTCTCTCTCTCTCTCTCTCTCTCTCTCTCCTTTCTTTCTTTCTTCCTTCATTCCTTTCTTTTTTTTTCTTTTTTTGGAATATGGAATTATACAACAATTGGTTTAGGTTCTACACTCGGATTTGATAGGCAGTGATCGGGAATGCTGATATTCAGTATAACAGCATCCGTATGATTCACTGTTTATATCACTCCGCTTATCTATGTTCGTGGCATTCCATACAGGCTGTCAGTTTGTTGATCAGTGTCACGCAGCGGTTGATCCGTATTTGGCTTAGTTTGGAACACTTTTTGTTGGAGGAGCAAAGATACGGTGGGTACTCAATGAAACGGATCCTCTTTATCGCGGGAAGTACTGCTGTGTAAAAACTTTAAATTCTCACATGTGAGACTCGTTCACAAAATCACCACCAGGAGGCGCAAAGTGACATTTTTGTCACCACTGTGTAGTAGTGTGAAGAAAGAGAGTGTTATTATGATTAAAATTGTTAATATTATTATTTGTATTGTATTTTTAAAATTTTTATGTGTAGAAGGTGATCTAACAATGCAAAATGAATGGCAATATAGAAAAACATTTTAGGATGTCAGCCTTTTTCAATAAATAAAAAAACGGTTGCTCATAGATATTAGTTATCTAATTATCTTCCTGGAAATAAAAATAAAAATACATTGTGAACATTCATAATTGTATTTGTAAGCCGTAATGAAAAACAAAACAAAACAACAAAGTGTAATAATGGTGTTAAACATGTTATAATTGACCTGGCTATTTGGAAGTGCTAGACTAAAATAGAGTGGTTCAAATAAAACCCTTCTGATGAGCATAATGAAATATAAATGTGCTAATTATTTTAATATTATATATTATATGATTTGATGTGATTTATAGTTACAGAGGATGGTGTGGAGTACAGAAAAGCTTAAGTTCTTAATCATCATATATGGACTGATAGCCTGGTCGTAGTGTGTTTGGTATGACAGTTTATCATGCGCTGCAGGTTTGAGAACTGGTTTTCTGATCGAATTGTTTGTTTGGATACACGTGGTAAGTTAAATATATCCAGCAGATTCATATAAACACATTTTGCGATGTGGCTGGCACTACCTGGGTTTCCATCCAACTATTTTTATGTGCATTTTGAAATTAGAAATCTTGAATAGAAACGCTTGACATGCAAATAAATTCTCAAAATTCACTTAAAATTTAATGTGCTAGGAGGAGCTGGATTTTGTAGAGTTTCGCATTAGATCAAATATGCATTAAATGATGGAAACACAAAATGATGATGTGTTTTGACCATTCGTGCAAGTGATATGAGTGTGTGGTGGCTTGGTGTTACTGGCCCAACGAAATGACAGACCTTGGTACACAATTCTTCAAACACATCTCTTGACATTCGGAAGTGTTTAACCCACAGCTGGTCTTCAAAGTGTGTCCTCACAATCCACTTGCGTGCCCCACTGAGTCCCAGGCATGCGGAGGGATTTCAGCCGACATTATATCAGATTGTTCTGCGGTGTCTCTGGGCAGCATTTAGTAACCATTAAAAATAAAAAACAGATTCTCTTTAGCCCCTGCATGTCAACTACATCTTCATTCTTTATATATAAATTATTATTAAAATACATTGTGAATATTCATGATTTTATTTAATAGCTATACTGGAAACACAACAATGATAGACTAAAGTGTTTCAGCTGAAACCTCACTCATAAGCATAATGAAATAAATATGTGCTTATTTTATGTGTACTTATATGTACTTATAAAGTTCTTTCTAGATTTTAATTGTAAAGGTAAAGAGGATGGTGTGTAGTACAGAAAAGCTTTACATACACACATTGAACTGATAGCTTGGTGGTAGCATTTCTGGCTGAGGAGCCAGAGGATGCAGGATCAAAACTACCCTTTTTGTATTTTGTTTGTTTGTTCATGTGAAAAAGTAAAATGCAACCAACAGACAAACAATATGCCTTTATTGCACAATACACATTTCACCACATAAAAATAGTAACATTTTATATTGCTGAAGTTAATTTGAACATTCAAAACAAATGCAGACATTGTTTCAGCATTGCATGGTTTTTGTTTGCATTTCATTCCTTTTTGCGCTGTGCCTTGTACAGACTATGTGTCCTGTAAGAATATTGTTGGTCATTTGGTTTTGTTCTGCATATTATTTATACATTTACTCTTATATTTGTTGCTATGATTGTGTTTTAAAAGGTAAAACCATAGTACAGTAGCATAGGGCGGCAGCGTTCATGATTACATGATAAAGATTATGATTCAACTTAATTACATTAATACAGAACAATAGCATGAGGGTACATCACTTGTCATTTTTCCAAAAATCCAGGTGAAAATCTAAACAGCCAAATCTCCTTTCACCCACATCACATTAGTATGTGTTTGCATGAAGGATGGGAAACACCAAAAGTACAGATGATAGCCCACCTTTAACACCCACATCGAGCGTTCAATTGTGACATCAGAGAACTTTTACCTCAACTTAACTTGAAGTAAATTGTAAATGTAAAATGTACTCAGTGGTGGGAAAAGTACTCAATTTCCATACTTAAATAAAAATATAGATACCACACAAATGTATTACTTAAGTCATCCATAAAAATACTACTTAAGTAAAAGTAAAAAGTACCTGGTTTTAAAAATACTTAAGTGTTAAAAAGTAAAAGTAAATACTGCAAATTCAATTCTGTTCATCTTAAAAAAAAATGTGACCCGTTCATGTTGTTATTTTTAAAGCCATATAGTAATATTGAATACAATAAGTGATAGTTTAGTGTAATAAGTAAAGCTTAGTCGCAGGTGAATAAGGACTGGGCATTTTATGCAGTAAATAAGCTATAATTCATGGACATTAACATGAACAGCACATAATTAATATCAATCATTTTATAATGTATAAGTTTAAGATATTTATTTATTCTGTCCCTGAGCAATTTAGAGTTAAAGCTATACTCTTTAAAAAATAGTTACTGCACTACAAGCTATAACAAAAGGGCCTAACGCCACTGAAGTGTTATCTTTATTAAAAATATATACTGATATTATACAGTTGTGCTCAAAAGTTTGCATACCCTGGCAGAAATTGTGAAATTTTGGCATTGATTTTGAAAATATGACTGATCATGCAAAAAAAATTTTTTGAGGATAGTCTTTTATTTAAGGATAGTGATCATATGAAGCCATTTATCATCACATAGTTGTTTGGCTCCTTTTTAAATCATAATGATAACAGAAATCACCCAAATGGCCCTGATCAAAAGTTTACATACCCTTGAATGTTTGGCCTTCTTACAGACACACAAGGTGACACACACAGGTTTAAATGGCAATTAAAGTTTAATTTCCTACACCTGTGGCTTTTTAAATTGCAATTAGTGCCTGTGTTTAAATAGTCAATGAGTTTGTTAGCTCTCACGTGGATGCACTGAGCAGGCTAGACACTGAGCCATGGGGAGCAGAAAAGAACTGTAAAAGACCTGCGTAACAAGGTAATGGAACTTTATAAAGATGGAAAAGGATATAAAAAGATATTCAAAGCCTTGAAAATGCCAGTTAGTACTGTTTAATCACTTATTAAGAAGTGGAAAATGAGCCAAGGTCAGGTAGACCAAGAAAGATTTCAGCCACAACTGCCAGAAGAATTGTTCGGGATACGAAGAAAAACCCACAGGTAACCTCAGGAGAAATACAGGCTGCTCTGGAAAAAGACAGTGTGGTTGTTTCAAGGAGCACAATACGACGATACTTGAACAAAAATTAGCTGCATGGTCGAGTTGCCAGAAAGAAGCCTTTACTGCGCCAATGCCACAAAAAAGCCCTGTTACAATATGCCCGACAACACCTTGACATGCCTCACAGCTTCTGGCACACTGTAATTTGGAGAGACGAGACCAAAATAGAGCTTTATGGTCAAAACCATAAGCGCTATGTTTGCAGAGGGGTCAACAAGGTCTATAGTGAAAAGAATACCATCCCCACTGTGAACCATGGTGGTGGCTCACTGATGTTTTGGGGGTGTGTGAGCTCTAAAGGCACGGGGAATCTTGTGAAAATTGATGGCAAAATGAATGCAGCATGTTATCGAAAGCTGCGCATGGGACACTCTTGGACTTTCCAGCACGACAATGACCCTAAGCACAAGGCCAAGTTGACCCTCCAGTGGTTACAGCAGAAAAAGGTGAAGGTTCTGGAGTGGCCATCACAGTCTCCTGACCTTAATATCATCGAGCCACTCTGGGGAGATCTCAAACGTGCGGTTCATGCAAGACGACCAAAGACTTTGCATGACCTGGAGGCATTTTGCCAAGACGAATGGGTAGCTACACCACCTGCAAGAATTTGGGGCCTCACAGACAACTATTACAAAAGACTGCATGCTGTCACTGATGCTAAAGGGGGCAATACACAGTATTAAGAACTAAGGGTATGCAGACTTTTGAACAGGGGTCATTTCATTTTTTTCATTGTTGCCATGTTTTGTTTTATGATTGTGCCATTCTGTTATAACCTACAGTTGAATATGAATCCCATAAGAAATAAAAGAAATGTGTTTTGCCTGCTCACTCATGTTTTCTTTAAAAATGGTACATATATTACCAATACTCCAAGGGTATGCAAACTTTTGAGCACAACTGGATATAATATCAGTATTAGATAACATTTTAAGAGTTAATTTAAACACATTCATGTAAATAAATGAGTCGGAAACAGTGGTGAACAGCAGCATTTAACTAAATATTCAACAACAAATAATAATGGTAAAAATAAGGTATTCTGCATGAAACTCAAATGAATCCTTTAATACGGTTCATGTAAATTAATCCTCTGAACAAACCAGACATTCTAAAGATTCATATGAGAGAGCAATTCAGCAGAGCATGTTTGACCAGTCTTCTTGAATACTGTGCACATAAACAACAAGTATTTATATGGGTATACGCATCAGGAAAATATTAAAATTCCGGGACATTGTGGGATTGGAATTTTATTTTTCCAGTACAGATGGACAAAAACCGTGACGATCCCAGGAAATCATGGACGGGTGCAACTCGACATGAGTGCTCTTTACAGCACACGCAGACATAAGCACACATCATGTGAGAGTTTGAAAGCAGCACCTACTGCCATTATTCCACTGCATCTTAGAAGAGTCCTCCAATGTTTCTGTGTTCCTCATTTTCTGTGGTGTATCTACAGCGTTAAATATATTTAGACCGTAAGGTTTGGACACAGCTAGGGTAAGCTGCATCTTATCTTCTGCATCTTAAATTCAGACATTCGCTAAAGTCCTTCATAAAAGCATGCATCGCTGGTCTGACACAGACTCCATGAGCGCATGCACTGTGTCTGTGTGCTTGCGCTGACTGCCAGTCAATCACACTGCGCTGTTTATTTGCGAACTATTTTCGCAAATAATGAACCAAAATTTATTTAATCTGGGTAACGAGTAACGAGTTTACTCTGTATCTGAGTACAAAGTATATATTTGGCTAAAAAATGTGACAACGTTAAAGTTGCAACAAATTTAAATACTCAAGAAAGTACAAATTCTGAAAAAAGCTACTTAAGTACAGCAACAAAGTATTTGTATTTGGTCACTTTACACCACTGGAAACAAACCGAAATATAATGCATTATTTAATGAAAATGGTCACTGACTTTTGATATCCTGTGACCAATCATGATAGGGCATGAGAGCAACAGTTCACGCAGCCCCCTCGCAAAATTAGGGCGTTCAAGCGAAAACCCGTTTTGTCTATCTAAAAACAGGTCCTCCACAGCGATAGCAACAACAGTACACAGTAATTAGTTGAAGAATTGATGCATTTCTATGCCCCGCCTTATTTGTTTAAACGGAGTACTCGGAAATCAAACAGAAACATAGAGGATTTTACATGTTGACCCGTTACATGTTAGTGTTACTTAATTGTCAAATGCACAGAAGGGTTAAAGAATAAAGAACACACTCACCCATTTGGTTCCAAACATAGAAATACATCTGACATGACGTCTTGTCAAAGTAACTCAAAGCACTCAAGCAAGGCTCATGGCCAGGGGTGTAAAAGTACTTAGAAAAGTATGGATACTGAGTGAAAAGTTTATTCAGTTAAAAGTCCAAGTATCTACCCAAAAACATGCTTGAGTGAAAGTATTCACATTAAATTGTACTTAAGTATTAAAAAATTAAAAGTAACTTTTTTCCTAGCTAGAATGAAATCAAGAGAGGAGATTGTGTGAGAGAGGATGTTGTTTAATTCAGTTGGTTTGTTAAGTCGCCTTTTTACTGTCTCTGAAGACTGTCATATTTCTCCCCAAGTGGCATTCGCAACCTGATCATAGAATCATTTTACAGTAACTACATGTTTGCAAAATGATTTTTATGTGGCCTGTTGTATGTAACACTGCAATTTCCTGGTGGAATGAACACTAGAGGTGCTAAAACAACAATTACTTTTATCCCCTTTCACTCAAATCACGAGTAAAATGGCATAAACACTTTTCATTCTGTTCCTTACACAATGTTATATTATGACATATAAACACTTTTATTATAGCACAGGACTAATTGTAACATTTGCGTTGAATAACCAACTACATTTACAAGCTTGTGTAAGTGTGATCAACTTGTGCAGTAGCTCAACTGATAGAGTGTTGCATATGTGATATAAAGACTCGGGGTATGAGTCCTGAAGAGGACATGATTTGAAACGTGAGCTGAAAGTGTCATAGATGCACCACAAAATTATGTGGTTGTGTTTTTCCATCTCACATTTGCTTTTGTGACACTATCGGTTAGGTTTAGTTTTAACCCTCTATGGCATGGTGTTGCCCTCAGGAAACAAACTACCTTTTTGGACCTCACACTGCCCCTTTAATTTTTTTTTATAAAAAGAAAATATATAATATCACCTGACATGTCTGTGTTCAATGAAATGAGGGGCTGAAGTGGGTGTGGCCCTTTGTCTGGGGGTGGAGCAGTCCTTTCAGGAAGAAAAGCTGCATGGGACACAGTGCCACCAATTGGTAAGATAAATATCACTTTTTAACATGTTTAAATTTAAATAACTTTATATGAAATATATATATACAGTGCATCCGGAAAGTATTCACAGCGCTTCACTTTTTCCACATTTTGTTATGTTACAGCCTTATTCCAAAATGGATTAAATTCATTATTTTCCTCAAAATTCTACAAACAATACCCCATAATGACAACGTGAAAGAAGTTTGTTTGAAATCTTTGCTTATTTATTAAAAAAAATAAATAAAAATCACATGTACATAAGTATTCACAGCCTTTGCTCAATACTTTGTTGAAGCACCTTTGGCACCAATTACAGCCTCAAGTCTTTGAGGATGATCCTACAAGCTTGGCACACCTATTTTTGGGCAGTTTCTCCCATTCTTCTTTGCAGGACCTCTCAAGCTCCATCAGGTTGGATGGGGAGCATCGGTGCACAGCCATTTTCAGATCTCTCTAGAGATGTTCAATCGGGTTCAAGTCTGGGCTCTGGCTGGGCCACCAAGGACATTCACAGAGTTGTCCCGTAGCCACTCCTTTGTTATCTTGGCTGTGTGCTAAGGGTCGTTGTCCTGTTGGAAGATGAACCTTCACCCCAGTCTGAAGTCCAGAGCGCTCTGGATCAGGTTTTCATCAAGGATGTCTCTGTACATTGCTGCATCATCTTTCCCTCGATCCTGACTAGTCTCCCAGTTCCTGCCACTGAAAAACATCCCCACAGCATGATGCTGCCACCACCATGCTTCACTGTAGGGATGTTATTGGCCAGGTGATGAGCGGTGCCTGGTTTCCTCCAGACATGACGCTTGCCATTCAGGCCAAAGAGTTCAATCTTTGTTTCATCAGACCAGATAATTTTGTTTCTCATGGTCTGAGAGTCCTTCAGGTGCCTTTTGGCAAACTGCAGGCGGGCTGTCATGTGCCTTTTACTGAGGAGTGGCTTCCATCTGGCCACTCTACCATACAGACCTGATTGGTGGAGTGCTGCATAGATGGTTGTTCTTCTGGAAGGTTCTCCTTTCTCCACAGAGAAATGCTGGAGCTCTGTCAGAGTGACCATCGGGTTCTTGGTCACCTCCCTGTCTAAGGCCCTTCTCCCCCGATCGCTCAGTTTGGCCGGACGGCCAGCTCTAGGAAGAGTCCTGGTGGTTCCAAACTTTTTCCATTTATGGATGATGGAGGCCACTGTGCTCATTGGGACCTTCAATGCTGCAGACATTTTTCTGTACCCTTCCCCAGATATGTGCCTCGATACAATCCTGTCTCGGAGGTCTACAGACAATTTCTTGGACTTCATGGCTTGGTTTTGCTCTGACATGCACTGTTAACTGTGGGACCTTATATAGACAGGTGTGTGCCTTTCCAAATCATGTCCAATCAACTGAATTTACCACAGGTTGACTCCAATCAAGTTGTAGAAACATCTCAAGGATGATCAGTGGAAACAGGATGCACCTGAGCTCAATTTTGAGTGTCATGGCAAAGGCTGTGAATACTTATGTGCATGTGATTTTTATTTTTTTTTTCTTGTTTTTTATTTTTAATAAATTTGCAAAGATTGTCATTATGGGGTGTTGTTTGTAGAATTTTGAGGAAAATAATGAATTTAATCCATTTTGGAATAAGGCTGTAACATAACAAAATGTGGAAAAAGTGAAGCACTGTGAATACTTTCCGGATGCACTGTATATATATATATATATATATATATATATATATATATATATATATATATATATATATATATATATATGCATGTGCATGAGTATGAGTATGTAAAGAAGTATGTTTGATTGTTTAATGATTTATTTTGTTTTTATTTATATACTAAAACTTTGTTTTTTTGGTTTGTTGCCTCAGGGCAACATTGTGCAGTTAGACCACTTTTGTTCGGGCAATATCATGCTAAAGTGTGGAGATGTGCTCGGATGCATAATTAGAACCGTATCACTTGGCCGCTCTACCGAAGAGATTGTGAAGGCAGTGGCATGAGAAAAAGGAACAAATGAAGCTGAATACCATCAAGTCATACATTGCTTAAGGCCTATGCAACACACACACACACACACACATACACACAGACACAGTCATTTGGATGTTGGTTTATATGTTTATATGAAATGTGAGAAGCATTTATACATGAGGTGTTAGTTGTAATTAGTAGTATTTGTTTATTTGATTGTTTGGAACCATTTGTGATTGAAGTTTGTCAAAATAAAAGTTTTTCTAATGCATATATTGCTTGTTTTCCTTATTCCACTTATCATATGTACTATAGAAAACCTTGGTGTTTCAGTACCCTCGTAGCACATTGTTGACCTGAGGCAACAAACCAATATCTGGTTGGGGGGGTGGGTATGGACAGACACATTTTATTATAGATATATTATCAGGCTCCCCCAAGCTCCCAAAAAATGGGGTGAAATATTTTTTCCCCCCAAATAAAAATTAATGCCATATAGGATTAAAGTTTAGTGTAGGTGAGATCTGTTTTGTTGATTTAAAACTCGATAGAGCATTAAACTTAAAAACCTCATCTGTTCGGGAGAACATTTCACTTGCTTTTTGCGCCACACAGTGAACATTTCACTTTGGAACTGCTCTGAGACGCGTAATAAGCCACATCAATTTATTTTGCAAAAATGTTGCCACAGTCTCGCGATATTTGCTACACGTGAGAAGGCATCCAGCCCCTTGAGACATAGAGAAAGATAAATAAATAAAATTAATCAAATGAAGCTTTGAAGAAAGTTAGTAATGTTGTTGGTTTTGTGAATTGTTTTCTGAGGTTTGCTACCAAACCTTGCACATGGATGAATTCAATACAATTCATAATTAATATTTACTCAGATTCCATTCGTTTTATTATAATTATTATTATCATTGCTGGTTTTATAGTTATAATTATAATTAATAGTTGCCTAACAATAATTCAACAAATAGCAAGTAGAAATCATAGATATGATTTAAATATGAAGGCAAGTGTACACATTTAGTTACAAAAGCCTTTTGTTTTTATATAAAACTCAGCAAAAAAAAAGAAACATCCTCTCATTTTCAACTGCTTTTATTTTCAGCAAACTTTACATGTGTAAATATTTGTATGAACATAAAAAGGTTCAACAACTAAGACATAAACTGAACAAGTATCACAGACATGTGACTAACAGAAATTGAATAATGTGTCCCTGAACAAAAAGGTGGGGGGGGGGGGGTAAAATCAAAAGTAACAGTCAGTATCTGGTGTGGCCACCAGCTGCATTAAGTACTGCAGTGCATCTCCTCCTCATGGACTGCACCAGATTTTCCAGTTCTTGCTTTAAGATGTTACTCCTGTTGGGCCTCATGTATTCAGATAGAAGACAAAGGCAGGCCTAACAGTCGTAAAAACATAACTCAAGCCCCACCTTCCAAGTCGTAAATCTTACTGATAAAAATCGTGCCAAAATCAAACAAAGGGAGTCCAAAACAGACTACAAATCCATGAAGCCTTGCTCACTAAAGGATCAAACTCTCAACTCCTATTGGATGAGGCACACAACAGAATGTCCCTCAAACATGACATCATCAGGAGTTGAAATACCTCTGAAATGTTTCGTGAGTTACTTCCAGCAACTTTGTTCACCAAATATAGACGTAGCTTTTTTGCTGCTCTCAGGTGCAACCTCATGGCACAAGGAAGTAACGTCCAACTTGAAACTGTAGCCATACAATCTCCATCTCGCTGGACGAGTTGAGATTACTCTGTGTTCAACCAAACACTCTAACGGATCCGAAGGAGACCGCCGAGCAATTCGCATCTTCATCCGTTTGCCTACAGAAGTGAAGAGATTAAGTTCTCCGCCAGCCCACCGAGAATCAACAGCCGTACCGCCCGCCGACAGAGCGAGGAAACGGCCTCCCGTCATCACCCGAGCCTCAAGGAACTGGGTCAGAGTTAAAGGACGGAGGAAAACACATTCTACCTATGTCCTCATGTGATTCAAGTAAGAGGTTTACGTCTGGGCAGAGATATAATATTATAGTGTGTTATTCTTGTGTTTCAAGGTTTTTGCTTGTACAGTTTACGGATCGCCATGTCCGCTCATTATTAATACTCAGGATATTAATTATCATGATTTTGTTTTGCTGTATTGTGGTCCAACCAAATTGGATTGTTGTGCAATTTCGCCATCACAGGTGAGACCGCAACTGAGTTCATCCATTAAAGAGTCAAATAACACGGGACTGTTTATGAGCCCTCCACCGCATCTCTGAGCGATGAACTAAACAGCTGCTTTCTCTCCCACGATCGCGAAATCAGCTTTAGGGCTGTCACTTCTCTCTCTCTCTCGTACTAATTACACACACACACACGCAGGCACGCGACCCCTCACAAACATTCTGGCACACATTTTGGCTCGTAGATAGCTTAAATGCTAAATCCCAGCTTTCTCCCTAAGCTATCGTACAAGCGGATATACGCGGTAACTGGTAGACGCCACCTCCTCCCCATTCGCGGTCATATTCCCTGGCCAGAAGTCTCACGTGACATACTCTCCACGAGAGTCACGTCCGCTGTTTTGTGCGCGTCCCTCCTTACACACACACTGTCACACACACACACACTGTCACACACACACACCCTATGTGTTATAGAATTATTTTTATTTCCATATCTAATCATATCACTGTTTAGTTTGTAGTTGTAAGTCGGAAGTTTATTGACTGCATTGTATTAATTATTAATTGATATTACTGCATAAATAAACTTTGTTTATATTACAAAGAGAAGTGTTTTGGTTTGTTTTGCATACACCTGTGTCATGCTGACGGGATGTCAGTGCTCGGATTCAAACCTTCATTCATTGTTTTTTTTTCCCAAAAAGTGATATTCTTCGGATGTCGATTTTCCTAAGAAAACAATCTAATATTGAGACTGTTTTACTATTTGGTTATTAGTCCCTGATTTCAGGGTGGTGCCCCGTCAATGTTAATCCTTATTAATATTCTATTGATTTTTGATAATTGATAATTATCTTTGATGATTGTTGAATTTGAATGATCTATAAGCTAGTGTTAATTTTAATTAATGTTTCATCGATGTTAACAATTAACGATTATCTTTGATAACTGTTGATTTAAATGATTTAAAAAAGCTAACATTGGTGCTCATCAATGTTCTATTGATTTTAATAATTAATAACTATCTTTGATAATTATTAATTATTGCTAATAACCAAACTTGCTCCTAAACGTAGCACACTACACTTACTGGAGCCCCGTATGAGATTTTAATGAGTTAGATTCAATTGTTTAATATAAATATTAATTAATAACTATAGAAATAATTATTAATTATTTCTGATAGTAACACTGATCTAAACAACCAGTAAAGCCCTACACTCCACTCTTCCACCAAGGCACTTGCAAATTCCCAGACGTTCCTGGGGAGAATGGCCCTAGCCCTCACCCTCCGATCCAACAGGTCCCAGACGTGCTCAATGGGATTGAGATCCGGGCTCTTCACTGGCCATGGCAGAACACTGACATTCCTGTCTTGCAGGAAATCACGCACAGAACAAGCAGTATGGCTGGTGGCATTGTCATGCTGGAGGGTCATGTCAGGATGAGCCTGCAGGAAGGGTACCACATGAGGGAGGAGGATGTCTTCCCTGTAATGCACAGGGTTGAGACTGCCTGCAATGACAACAAGCCCAGTCCGATGATGCTGTGACACACCGCCCCAGACCATGACGGACCCTCCACCTCCAAATCGTTCCCGCCCCAGAGTACAGGCCTCGGTGTAACACTCATTCCTTCGTCAATAAATGCGAGTCTGACCATCACCCCTGGTGAGACAAAACCACGACTCGTCAGTGAAGAGCACTTTTTGCCAGTCCTGTCTGGTCCAGTGAAGGTGGGTTTGTGCCCATAGGTGACGTTGTTGCCAGCGATGTAAGGCAGGTCCTTACCAGACAACAGGCCTACAAGCCCTCAGTCCAGCCACTCTCAGACTATTGCGGACAGTCTGTGCACTAATGGAGGGATTGTGCCTTCCTGGTATAACTCAGGCAGTTGTTGTTGCCATCCTGTACCTGTCCCGCAGATGTGATATCACTATGTAACACCATTTTTGTTCCTGGGTAGTAAGTGTTATTTCCTAATTGCTTATGCCTCAAAAGTATAGAAAATGGCTATTATTCCCCACAAACTTTGCTTTTGTGACCAGGACAGTGATATTTTGAAATTGACCTATTTCCAATGAGAAAATGGGCGAATTTGTGTCTTTTCGTTCACATAAAGTCCGAAAAAACAACATATGAATCCAAAATCCTTCTTTATCTCTGGTCCGACGAAGACACCGGCTTTGACCTTTGCCTCAGACAGCTTAGGGAAGCTAAGCACCTTCCGGGGGTCCACCAGTGGCTCCTACTTGACGCTGTTCCTCCCCACAGAGAACTCAGTCTGCTGTGGCCAGTCCCACCTGTGGTAGTGCACCTTGGCCAAAGATATCAGGGAAACTTGGTAAAATCGCCTTGGAGACCCATCAGGAATGCCACCATTTTGAAGTCCCCTATGACCTCCCAGCCGTACTCATCATACTTCAAGGTGCCCAGCAAGGTCTTGATGCTGTTGTAATCCTCTTTGAGGTGCACTGATTGAGCCAGGGGAAGAGACGGGTACTTGTTACCATTATGGACCAGCACGGCTTTAAATATTACTTTAGTATTAATACATGTTAATTTGGATTCATATGTTGTTTTTTTCTGACTTTATGTGAACGAAAAGATACAAATTCACCCATTTTCTCATTGGAAATAGGTACATTTAAAAATATCACTGTCCTAGTCACAAAAGCAAAGTTTGTGGGGAATAAAAGCAATTTTCTATACTTTTAAGGCATAAGCAATTAGGAAATAACACTTACTACCCAGAAAAAACAAAAAAATAAAAAGTGTTACACAGTGTATTCAGGTGTACCAATCCTGTGCAGGTGTTGTTACACTTGGTCTGCCACTGTGAGGACGATCAGCTGTCCTTCCTGTCTCCCTGTAGCCCTGTCTTAGGCATCTCACAGTACGGACATTGCAATTTATTGCCCTGGCCACATCTGCAGTCCTCATACCTCCATGCAGCATGCCTAAGGCACGTTCTCGCAGATGAGCAGGGACCCTGGGCATCTTAATTTTGGTGTTTTTCAGAGTCAGTAGAAAGGTCTCTTTAGTGTCCTAAGTTTTTATAACTGTGACTTTAATTGCCTACCATCTGTAAGTTGTTAGTGTCTTAATAACCGTTCCACAGGTGCATGTTCATTAATTGTTTATGGTTCATTGAACAAGCATGGAAAACATTGTTTAAACCCTTTATAATAAAGATCTGTAAAGTTATTTGGATTTTTAAAAAAAATTATCTTTAAAATACAGTATCCTGAAAAAGGGACGTTTCTTTTTTTGCTGAGTTTATGTATATTTGCAATGTGAATGATCATTTTTGGCTTCATATTCTATTCCAATCTGTAATAGTAACCACCAGTGTTTCTCACATCATGCTCATAGTTTTGAATGAATAAATCACGGTCACATACGGTCTAGTCGCACAAATATTTCAATGTATCTGACGCAAATCAGATTCGAAATTCCGCCTCTACAGATGGTCGGAACTCCATACAGCCGTCACAACACTCCATTTAAAATGACTGACCTCTGGTCTATCGTCTGTCGTTTGTCAGATGCAGTGAAAAGGCGGCTTCAGTTCAATAAGATGAAAGAAAATGATCTGCAAAAATTGTAAGGAGTAAAAAGTATTATTTTTATTTGGAAATGTAATTAAGTAAAAGTACAAGTATTCCACTTAAATTGCACTCGAGTTAAGTACAAATCCAAAAAATAATAAGTATAAGTATTTTTACTCAATTACTACCCCTGACCCAACTGACATGTCATTATTGCAAACAGTGTACACGCATTTATTCACATACATTTTAATATTTGATATAGATGTCTTAAAAGTCAATTAAAACATTCAAAACAAATGCTAAGACATATTTTCAGCATTTAACGGTTGCATTTTATTTTATTTTTTAAGCCACATTTTATGTTAATGATAATTAAAGAAAGAGTCTGTCTTCACTGCTGACATGACATGGGAAGAAAAGTGGTTTGGGAAAAGCTGGATCTGAACCAGCCTCACAATCAGAATAAGCACCATAAACCTATGCTCTACTGATCATGCAGTGTCTAAGGGTACGTTTACACGACAACGATGTACTAAAAAAGGAAAGGTTTTCGATCCCCGTTCAAACGGATCCACGAAAACGACAAAAAAACACTGTATTATGCATGCCAGGCCAGTAGTTGGCGATGTCACTTTGTAAAGAAACACTACGCGCCTGCGCACATAAGCATTCTTCCACAGAGCGGTGAATACAAACAATGAAGATGGCGAAAGCATCGAGCAATTTTGTCTGGACGGACGATGAGGTTGCTTTATTACTACAATTAATTTGCTGGAGAAGCGTCAATAAACTCAAAATCTTGAGCAGCACAAACACAGTCCTGTAGTCCGCCATTGTAGTTTTGAAGTACTCGCGTGCATGCCTATAGACTGAACTCTCAAGATTATTCAATAAACTCTGCTCATTTTTACCATCATTTCGTCTCCTGCCTTCTTCTGTATTCCCCCTGCTGACTCTTGGGCTGGTAGGAGAGTAAGTTAACATAACAAGCTGTTGATGTTGACTGGTTTTGGATATCAGACAGAACTCTGATATATGGATATCTTCTTACAGAGAGAGAGGTCTTGTATACACTGGATCTAACATGCATTTTCACTGCCTCATGTTTTCATATTCTATGCATATCATTGAATACTGTACATGGCATCACATCTCTGTCTATAGGCTATATACATAAGCGGTGGGTGAATTCATTGCAGGGCAAAGGTACATCAAATAAAATTAAGTAAATAAATATAACATATTTATATTTTAAATAACATTTAAAATACAAATACATTTTTCCCATCTGAATCCATACATTAATTTCAAGATTTTCAAATTGCAGGTTCTGCCTAATATACAATGTTCACACTCCATGCAAAACACTCCAAATGAATAAATTGTTGATTATTGTTATTTGCACAGACACCAGTATTCATATTAATAATTATACATCTCAAATTGATGCCTATCAATCCATCATTCTTTATATAACGCGTAATACGCGTGCGCATGACATCATCGTTTTCACAGATTCGTGTTTTTGTATGTTTACACGGAGACGATAACGGCATCATTTTCAAAAACTTGCACTTTGAAACCCGTTTTCAAAAGTTTGCGTTTTCAGACCCCAAAACGCCATTGTCGTGTAAATGAACAGTCAAAACGCATAAAAAGTTTTCCGTTTTTAGTTGAAAACATTGTTGTGTAAACGGACCCTAAATCTGACCAAGATGCTGAGATCCCGAGCCAGAGAAAACGCCCGCTTCACTCCCAGTTTCCGATCACCGTGAGAACAACAGCTCACTCCCTTCTGACATTTTATTTCAACGGTTAAAGTATGTGTCTTCGATGACATGAAATGGGGATGAAACACAAATCTGTCCTGACATCCTCTACAGATACAGTAACCATAGTATCACCATGGTGTTTTGTAGTACAATAATTGTAACCACAAAATTAAACATGGTTAATAGCTATATTAAAACCATATTACTGTAGTAGCACCATTTTTAATTGCATCAAATCTATGTTTTCTGCTCAAAAACATGGTTAATACAATATTACTAAAGTAAAACTACCCTTACATTCATTTTGTGTATTATTCTAAGTAGTACTAAAAAAAATATTAAGAGTAGAAACAGGAAACGGAATGTGAAAAAATATTAAACAAACATGGATTCAAACCTGGACAGAATAGAAACAGAATCATCTGCGTTAAGCCCTGAGCTACTGCAACAACACACTCAATGCACTGTTTGCAGGTATTATTTAGAGGTGGGTGCAAATAGTCTCTCCAAAAAATAATATAGAGCTTTTGGGCAACATTGAATAGCAAATATTTTCTACTAATAAAATACAAGACAGATTACGAATAACAAAGCACAGTTTTTTTGCTTTTGTCTTTGGTGACAAGAATTTACAGTTTTGAACTGAATAGCTTTTCTGGTTGTTACATGTAGCGTAAAACTCACGCATATTGTAACAAATATTATACAAATAATGTGGTCACAATACTTCCAGCCTTATTCATGTAATGGCAAATTGCGATTCTTATTAAAATAGTTTACAATATTTAATTTGATGCTCCCATAAAGAATAATTGGGTTCGCTTTTTCTAACGTTTTTATTGCCAGGGGAATATAACATATGGTACAAATAAACATATATATTATACATATATAGATATACATATAAATTAATTAATTCATACAATCCTGTTTAAAAATAGCAAATATAGCTTGCCTATTGGCATATTAAATTAAAGAAATGGCTCAGCATCTAGACAGTTTTCGGAAGTTACAGTTGTTTGAATATGCTACCTAATGATGCTCGCTAATAACGTCAGTGTATATGTATAAAAAATACTCACAAATGGTAATTCTCTCTAATGAAATGTGAATGAATAAATGGAAACAAATAAGTCATGATGCGTGGGCATCCTTGTGAACACTAAATGTTGCAGAAAAGTGTTTATCATGGACTTCATTGCTGCGTCCCTCCTGCAAATCAGTGTTTGTTCTTGTTTCTTCTTCTTCTTCTTCCTTCTTTTCTTCTTCTTCTTCTTCTTCTTCTTCTTCTTCTTCTTCTTCTTCTATTTTATGTCGGTTGGCAAAACAAGCATTACTGCCTCAAACTGAATGGTTGCGACATTGCGAGAAAGAGCTGTGAGGCATTCAGCTCTGGACTGTTGAAATTCTATGGTTATAGCACCCTTAGCGGTTTAAAGCAGCTAATGATTCATTAACGCGGTGATCGCGACAGCAGAAAGCTTATTCTGGATGGATACCCACTGTAGGTAATATACTTGCAATATACTCTCTAATAATAAAGAACTGGTCATATTGTGTCAATAATTTAAGTTACTTGATATTAACTTTATGTTTATAGAACTGTTAAAAAAAAAAAAAGCAATATAAGAGCAATATCACAGTCACAATCATACTGTGTACTGATATACTCAATATCACCACAGCTACAACTCAGCCTGTGCGTCAATCACAGTGCTGATTTTAAATACAACAGCACTCTTGCTTGTGTGATATTGCATATCACATGACTTGATTGGTCAATTGTGCCACTTTCTTATATTTCTGAATGATGACTGCAAATCCGAGGATAAAGTGATATCAGAATGGTCATCGAAGTATTTTGTTCATCAACAGGTTCATCCAAACTCTGACACAAACCTGAAATGGTAATTTTGGAGACTCTGTGGTCCCTTTCTTCTCACCTGATAGCATAATTTCAGTGAAAATCAATATTTCACATCCTTTTATTTATCCTTTAAATGTCCTATTGCGTTCACAATCTGCATACACCTTTTGCTTTCACAGGTCAATTTTAACCCGGTGGAATTCAAGCTTATAAAATCATTCATACCCGATGGTTTTCATCTAAAACTATACTGTAAGTCATTAATAGGTTTTAAACTGTTCATACATGTAAAAATATTAATATTTTTGTCATATTAACTGACAAATATACATTATTATTATGCTATTGTTTTAAATAATACAATTTTGAAATTATTTTACATTTAAAAATATATGTTAACTACAACAAAACCAGTGTGATACATGAGGAGACATCTTTTTTATCAACATTTCTGTGAAATGTTATCTAAATATAACATAATATACTATTTATATTAACATCTAATGTGAGGATTGCTAGTAATTTCAATGAATTTCCTATTACTCAAAACTGTTCAATACAACTTGGTGGTCAAAAGTTATTAAACCATCGTATTCTTTTTCAATTAAACATCATCAAAACAACTGTACAACTCAAGTATACAACATAAATAGTTTTTTTACTATGTTTTTAAGCTAAATCTATTCTTTTTACTTGCATGAACTGCCGAATGTTGATGTGTGAGTATTTTGTATGCTGGTTCGGCATTAGATGGCTGCAGAGTAAAATGTGGACAATTTCCTCTTTGAAGCTCTATTTACACTAATATTTGCATGAAATTTTGCTCTTGCTACACCCACTTTAGACAGTAGTATTTAGTTTATTTGTTATGTTTGTTACATCATTCATGTCTGTTTTGTACAGGAATGTGTGTATTTGTGTGCATGCATGTAAACAAGTTGCAATCCCATTGAGGGTGCTTTTACACTAGCACTTTTGGTGCGCACCAAGGGTCAAATGATGTCAACGTTTGGTGCGATTGGATAATGTGAACACTGTTTTCCGAATTTGGGTGCGCACCCACAAACCGCATGCAGGTCCGCTTGAAAAGGTGGTCTGGTCTGGTACGGTTCATGTGTACTCCAGTACGGTTCACTGCTGATATGAACGTATAATTAGCGTCTTTGCAGGCTCGCGATCGCAATTATTGTGGTATAATGCATTTCTCATACCTGCTTGTCTCAAATAAAGTCCCTTCAGAGAGCAGCTCGCATTTTTCACATCTCTTGCAACGCATCCATGTCCTTGCTGCAGACAAACTTTGCACATTCAATGCATCCGCAGCAGATAAACACAAGTGTTCTTCTGTGCATGGCAAGTTTTCATGGTTAATCCAAAGAGACAAACTTTAATACTTAATTTAACACAGTGACATCTTCTCAAGTTTTTATCTAGTTTCAGTGGTAACAGCTGCCGCTTGTACGCATGTTGATGACACTTGATGTGGACTTATGGTCTTGTGGCCTTGATTTGTAATCGGACAGTGGTTCGGACACAAATAATATGATGTGAGCAGAGACCAGCATTGGCAGCAGGATGGGGAGGAAACAAACTCGGGTTTGGTCCGAGCAATCGAACCAAGTGTGAAAGCAACCTGAGAGAAAAAAAAAGTGTGTGAGACAGTGTGGGAAAGATGCAAAATGTAAGTGAAATGTTTACAAGTAAAAATTGAATTCATAGATGTAAAAAAAAATCTACATATTATCATGTATAAAGCCACAATTGATGCCCAGGTCAAAACTGACCTGCGAGCGCAAGATGTAACTTTTTATTTTTTTTCAGTGTTGTATCTCTTAAACAATTTTATTAAAAACATCTGAAAAAAAAAAAAAAATTTGTATTTTCATAGTCTTGACAAAGATTGCTTCCCATACTAAAAACTATGTGGTATTTACAAATGATTATCTACTTCTCCCGGGTCAAAAATTACCTGAACACAATAGGAGGGTTAAGCAAGTATTTGTGTAATAAGTAGCATAATGAGCAATGAGTTGGTAATCTTTGCAAAAAAAAATAAAAAAAATAAAAATGCCAACAGGTCCATCCGAACTCTGACGCAAACCCGAAATGGTCTTACTGGAGACTTTGCGGTCTCTTTCTTCTCATATAATAACGTAATTTCAACGCAAAACAATATTTCATATAAATGTATTTTTTTATTTGGTAGGTAGCAATGAAATAAGCTATATAATGTACAGCCAGTTGCTCAAAAATTTAACTCTGCATGTTTCTCACCCATGATGGTTCTCTCATAAAACCTGGGTTATACAACTATTAGCACAGAATACAATGGAATACAAGTGTTAGCACAGAATGCTCTTTATTGCATCCATCGCTAAGATTAATACATTATTTATGTATTATTTTTTCAATGCTGCTTTCACTTGTAGCTAAGCTAACGGCTAACTATTTGGCTAGAGGTTGAATGCACAAGTATGTGTGTGTGTGTGTGTGTGTGTGTGTGTGTGTACAGGTTTAACCTCCATTGTGGGGTAGGGTTAGGTGATAGAAATTATCGTTAGATCTGTATAAAATCCATAGAAGTCTATGGAAAGTCCCCACGATGATATAAAACAAGACGCGCGCGTGTGTGTGTGTGTCACTGATAATGTTAATTGACCAACAGGTCAGGGCATTAATGAGAAGCTAATCAGTGCAAACAGCCATCTTTAATCCATTAATCTGAGCTAAGCCTCTCCATCAACAACGTGCTTTAAATCCATTTATCAACAGACTAACATGTGTCAACTTTCCAGGCTAATAAATGCCAAAGCTTACAAAGTAACATAAGAAAGAAACAAAAACAAGCATGTACAAACTTCCTCTTTTAATCCCCCTCTCTCTCTCTCTCTCTCTCTCTCTCTCTCTCTCTCTCTCTCTCTCTCTCTCTATTTTTAACAACACAAGTGCAATTTTTCTGAACTGATGGAACCCTGAAGCAACTCCACTGTTGTTTATGTTGTACCATCTACATGAAGAATGATATGCAGCACGTTATACCTGGTGTACTGAGAGTTATGAAGAAGCTTTAAAATGCTGGACAGGATGCCATGCTCATCAAACTTTAAACATAATAGGAACAAAAGGAAGGAGAGAGAGAAAGATTATTCTGCAATGACAGACTGCAAGCCTCAGCAAACATCAGGCACAGAAAATATATTTTTCATTTAGAAAGTTTCATGCATTTCAAAATTTCCATCAGGACTTTTCAGCTGTCCAAAATGAACATATTCCAAAAGCAGTTTTAAAGCTCTTAATTTACCATTTGTTGGGGGGAAGCCAGATTGGAAATCACTCAGCGATGGAAAGACAAGGGACTTTTTGGGGGCTGATTATGGCTTATAAAAGAAGAATCCGCAGTTGACAACTTCACAGAAACCCAATGAATCTATGCTCATTTGTTCAAACTGCAGTTAGTTTCAAAGTTAGCACTGACTACCCTACTAAAAAGACCATCATAGCTGAACACCAGCATATGTTGTGTTTTGTATGCTAGTCTCCCGCATGGAATGCTGGTTTGCTTGTGTCCCCACCGACCTTTGTAATTATCTTAACCAGCAGAATTCCTTGGTCAGTTTCACTAATAAGGTTTTTGCTGGTGAACAGCAGAGCAGCACCAAACAAACACTAACCATAAACCAACATGGACAAACATTGAGATTCATGTTGTTCTAAACTGGATTTTTTGAAGATCATTGGTAAATTTAATATTAGAGTCATCGAGATATGTGTTGCACTTGGTGTTTTCATCATTGATCATGCTGAATCATGGCCTCTTGTTCCTGTGCACCAGAGCATGTTGTGCATTATCACTGGCATTGACCTCTGAGAGAGATCTGATATGCTCAAGATTGGGAAGTTAATATGTCCGTGTAACCCCACACCAGTGATCTGCTGAATGGGACCCACACAGCGGACCTCTGAATGGGAGGCATGGGGGTATAAGGTGTGCTTTTCTTCTCTTTGAGTAGTAACCTTTCTGATTAAAACAAAATCGGTTTGTGGTCATGTCATCTACTATGTCCTTGGAAGCCGGAACTGCAGTGGTTACACAATCTGGCCCTGTCCCAAATGGCACCCTCCACCCTTGCGGTCTTCCTCTGAGTGCAGACTTTGGTGACGTAAGCAAGTGCAGACTGATGGGGTGCTTATCTGCAAGTCCATGAGGGGGCATGAGTGGTAAAAATGTGCATCTGAGACAGACTTCAAGAATTCAATCAGATGACACATTTTTTTTTACATTTTGTTTTTATATACATGCAGTTTTACAAATTATTATTTGAAAAAGTCATGGCATTGATAGATAGGGTAATGGAACACACTTCAAACTCACTTTTGAATATTTGTTTTTATTAAATTATTTCAAGCAACACACTGACTATAAAACATTAGATAATTTTTTAAGAACCTCTGAAAAACAAAGCACACATACAACTTCAGCAACTAAAACCCATCGCTTTAAATATTTAGAAAACAAATAAACATTATTCAGACACATGGATGGTTACAGGAAGGTGCTTAGAACACAGTAAAATGTATAGAAAGAACATACTGCCATACATTCACAAAAGTATTTATAAAATACACAGAGCCACACTTCTGCAGGTATAAATATCACTGTTAGACCGAATGTTGCTTTATCAATAAATAAATCTTACAAGCTACAGCCATGTGCATTAAATTATTCTTACTTGTCTTGATATTTAAGAGAATAATTATAAAATCCTCTTTGAAACAACAATAGCAAAGGTTTATTTTTATGTTGATTAATTATATGAATGTAAAACTTCAAGCAAAACATTTCAATAAATTGAATAGGAGTAATTCCATATCTCTGGAAAATTAAATTGACAATCAGTAAAAAATGATTATTAAAATACATTTTTAATCCGTGACTGATCATTGCCTCATTGACAATCAGTAAAAAACTATTATTAAAATCAATTTTTAATCTGTGATTGATCATCGCCTCGTCCGCCATGTTTTTTTCATCCTGCAGGGAAACTCCAGTCTGCTGTGATTGGTTTAGAGGATCAGCAGCGGTGACTGTTGGGTAATAGTCCGCTGTGGAGCCCACACTGATGCGGGCTAAGCCGAAGGGCGCATTGAGGTTGCAAAGGGGGCGCTCGCCAGCACCCCTCAGAGAGCTAAAATGTCAAATGGGACATCCTACGGTCTTGGGACAATGCGAGACCGCACAAATTAAGGCCACGAGACCATAAGTCCACATCAAGTGTGCCATTCGGGACAGGGCCTCTCTTTCTGTCATTATTCACTGCTCAGTGCTAAATGTCAACAATGTATTCAATCTGAAATCACACTCATCCATGGATTTGTATCAGATAGCCATTTACTTTCAGCCTTGTTTTCTACAATGTCACAATGTCGTTTACTACAAAGGAGGCAGGTTATGGCTGCATATATAAATAATTCACGCAAAATTGTTAATGTTGTCATTATTTAATCACTTTCACATTGTTTTAAACCCATTTGATATATTTTTTAATGAAGTAAAAGTTGTAACAAATGTAAATACTCAAGAAAGTACAAATTCTGAAAAAATCTACTTAAGTACAGTAAAGAAGTATTTGTACTTGGTAACTTTACACCACTGGAAACAAACCAAAATCTAATGTATTTGTGGCAGGGCAGAGGGCGGGGCTGGGTCATGATTCCACACACCCGGCCACAAATTAGGTTGATTAAGCCCGAGAGGGATAAGGCCGACCGGAGACGACAGTGCGACAGAGAAAGTTATGGACAGCTGTCCGACACCTGTGTGTGTGTTTGTCTTTTTGGTTAAGTTCATTATTAAAATATTATTTATATTGTCAAGCCGGTTCTCGCCTCCTCCTTTACAATGACTGTGTTACAGTATTATTTAGTGAAAATGTTAACTGACCGTTGATATCCTGTGCCCAATCATGACAGGGCATGAGAACAACAGTTCACGCAGCCCCCTCACGACATTGGGGCATTCAACCGAAAACCCCTTTTGTCTATCTAAAAACAGGTCCTCCACAGCGACAGCGACAACAGAACACAGTTTTTAATTGAAGAATTGATGCATTTCTATGCCCTGCCTTATTTTTTAAACGGAGTACTCTGAAATCAAACAGAAACATAGAGGAGGTTACATGCAGCCACAGTCACACCATGTCCTAACCCACAAACCCTCACCCATCCATCCACAAAGACACACAAGCGCACACACACACACACACACACACACACACACACAAAACACAAACATAAACACATATTTGTAATAATATTCTTAGCTCAATGTGAAAACAATGGTGGTCAGTGGGAACAAATTGATGATAAAAAAAAAATTGTTTTTTGGGGGAAATGTGCACATTGAACTGCAAATTGTGATTTAATGACCCAGGTCCGTGATACTGTGTTACTTAATTGCCAACTGCACAGAAAGGCTAAAGAATAAAGAACACACTCACCCATTTGGTTCCAAACATAGAAATACATCCCATTGTTCTTGAACATCTGACATGACGTCTTGTCAAAGTGACTCAAAGCACTCAAGCAAGGCTCATGGCAAATACTGAGATGTTCATCTCTGCTGAATGAGTCATGTCAGTTCTCCTTCCCTCTACTTTTCTATATCCCAATTTTGTTTCAGAAATCCATTTCTGAAGCAGTTTGGTGCTCTACCTAGGACATTCACTCATTAGTTGTGACACTAATATATTAAAAAGGATTGGCTGTGAGGCTTAGCAAACAAATCCCTTAAAATTGGTCTTTGTGAGACGATATTGCAAGAAGAAGAAAAAAATAGTTGCTCCGATGAACATAGGCTAAATGAAGTGTGGGTATTGATTGTCTTTTTAAAAGCTTTAAAAGTAATGTTAGTGATTTTTTTGTCCCTATTATTGTTCCTATAGCAGCCCACCGTGTTTTAACCAATCAGAAAATGTAGCGAGTCGCTCTCTGCCTGTCAGTCCATTTGCACTTCAGGTTTCTGATATTGTGTTAGCTCACATGTCTTTAGAGGGCAGGGTTTTGCAGAGAGGGCGTATCTGGTGGAAGCAATCTGGTAGAACAAAATTGCTCTCAGAACCTTTGAAAATGATGTGAGAATATTTAGGAATCCAATGTGACATGAATATAGAAAAGGTCCATGTTAGTACAGGTCAAACAAGCAAATTTTCATGAGATGATGGTAAGCAAATAGGCAAACATATGAGCATCTAGTATTAGCATGAGTTGGAAGGTCACAGGATGTATAAACATTCAGAGTAACCCTGAAGTTTTTATGGATGATTGTTGGATTTTGAATATATTTGACATGTTTGTATCAGGCGTTGTTTGAGGTGGAGCCATACAGAGAGAGGGGAAATATGCATACAAAGAGCAAAGGCATTCTGCAGACAAGGTCATGTCTGAATTGCATGAATGCTTTTTAATGTGATATGAATATGCCAATGTTATTTGTTTTTCTTTTCCTGTATTCCTTGTCAAGGTTTGGTGTCATGCCTTTGTTTGTCTTCTATTTTTTTCTTTGTCATAATCCTTCCCCTCACCTTTCAAATCACAGCATGCTAATAATAAGCAAAAGTCTGACTAAGAGACTCATGCACAGAAAAAAAAAAAAAAAAGAAAAAAAAATATGGAGATGTTTTATTAATTTCTCCTTGCATGCAAAGAAACATTGAAAAATCTAAAACTGGACAGGGAATCCAGTTTCACAGAGGGGGGCATTGTTTAATAGCTTCTATTCTGCTGAATAAGCCTCCAGGCTTCAGGAAGTTGATGTTATTCTCTTAGCAATGGCATTGTTGCCGCCCATGATTTTCAGTGTGGTCTTTTTGTGCTTACCTAAGCAGTATGTGTGCTCATTTAGTCCAACTCCCCTGAGTTAAAGGTGCATCTCAATCTTTGATGAGCTCTCTTGAGGACAGGCAGTTAAACTTTCCCTGTCCGGCTTTAGCATAAAATAGGACAACATCCTAAAACCCATTAAAGAGAAACATTCTTTATGTTCTCAGGTTAACACAGAAATCATGAATGTCAAATATACGCTCACCGCGCACTTTATTAGGAACACTATGCTCCTAATAAAGTGCCCAATGTGGTCTCCTGCTGCTGTAGCCCATCCGCCTCAAGGTTCGATGTGTTGTGCCTTCTGAGATGCTATTTTGCTCACTACAATTGTACAGAGTGGTTATATGAATTACTGTAGCCTTTCTGTCAGCTCGAACCAGTCTGAGCTGTGTTTCCCAAAAGCATCATAAGTTTAAGTTGATCGTAAAGGCCATTGGCACCAATGGTTACTACAATCTACTTAGGCTTACGATGCTTTTGGGAAATGCAGCCCTGGCCATTCTCTCATCAACAAGGCGTTTCCGTCCACAGAACTGCCGCTCATGTTTTGTGATGTTTTTTGTTTTTGGCACCATTCTGACTAAACTCTAGAGACTATTGTGCATGCAAATCCCATAAGATCAGCAGTTACAGAAATACTCAAACCACCCTGTCTGGCACCAACAATCATGCCATGGTTGAAATCCCCGAGATCAAATTTTTTCCCCCATTCTGATGGTTGATGTGAATGTTAACTGAAGCTCTTGACCCATATCTGAATGATTTTATGCATTGCACTGCTGCCACACGATTGGCTGATTAGATAATCGCATGAATAAGTAGGTGTACAGGTATTCCTAATTAAGCGCTCAGTGAGTGTAGGAGATATGAATGTTAGAAAATACCACATGAATAAAATACTTTTTCTCTTATTTATGAATAAATAACAACATGAATGACATGGTTGCTGTCACATGAAAATTTATGTTCTTTTGTTTGCTAGCATCTAGCAGTTATTGTTTTTTCCTCTTTCCCAAGAAACCGATTTCAAGATTTTTCACACCACAACTGTTATTGAGGCTGTGATATATTTTCATTGGCTATTATTTTACCTATAAGTTTATTTATCCAAGCACAATTTCACCCCTACAATACAAGCATGTCTTGAACTGCCTCATCCATAACAGATGCTCCAGAATTGAATATAAATTCAAGCAAGACAGACTGCCTGATGAATCTCAATTTGCTAGTGACCATATTTCACAGCTGCCTCGGTCTCACAAGTGAGCAAGAAAGAAAGGGGAAGAGGAAAGCAATACTTGCCAAGCTGCCATTCATTAGAGGTAGGGTGATTCAAATCTGAGTATGACACACATTCAAATGAGGCTGAATCAAATGCCACTGAGTAACTTAGTATTCTAGAATAATCTTTATCTACAGAGGTTCGTCTAATTATAGCAAGTAAATTAACTTTGTCTCATGGCAACTTCATAATTCACACAAGGTGGCGAAAGTTGTTTTCCCATTTAAATCATGGTTAGGTTTAGGCTTTGGATAAGTGGTAACACTTTATGGGTAGGTTAAGGTTTAGTGTTTGGGTTACGAGTTAAACTTTCGAAAACATTTGAGAACACTCATTCAAAACCACACTTTTTTCCTTTCATCCATGTCACACAACAGTGATTGTCCTATTTAAAGAATGGTTAGGTTTAGGTTTGGGTTAGGGGTCAAACTTAGGGAAAATTGTAATAACATCGTTCTTTGGTTTGTTTTATTTTTCTCAATGGGAGTATAAGACACGTTTTTGTATGAGCCAACTTGTATGATTTATTACAATTCCATCAAGTCGTAGAATTATTATGACATGTCTTGACCGTTTTGAAGACAACTACACTTATTATGAAGATACATTTTCTAAAAACAAGACTTAATATCTTACCTATTTTGTGTTTCAGGGAAATGTATCTTGTTTTAAGGATATTTAGCTATTGTTATTGGAAAACAAGCCTTAGATGCTACTTAAGAATAGATTGAAAGGAAAAAGGTTTAGATTACTTAAGTTTTACCAAACTGAGTCATCTTTTCAAGTATTCAAGATTTTACACATGGCAAAGGCTACATTGCTCACACTACTCTGTCAATGCAAGGAATAAAGATTTCCAGAATTAAGGTTTTTAAAATCAATTTTGTACATAAACAACTGTTATACAAACTGTAGTTCCCCTTCTGTCACTCACTTGACATTGTGTTGATGTAGTGACACTAGGGGTCGCTCTTAAGAGCCCCAATCACCTCAGATCTTTGAGAAAAGGCCAATGAAAATTGGCAAGTGGAATTTGCATGCCACTCCCCTGGACATACGGGTATAAAAGGGAGCTGGAATGCAGGATTCATTCAGATTTTTTCTTCGGAGCCGAGCGGTTGTACTATCAGCGAGCTGAATACTACTGCTGTACCATTCACCTCTTAAGAAGCGTATGCTGTTGGATATACGACGCATTTCCAGTGGCTTTCTCTCCTTCTGCACGACGAGTGCAAATTTCGCCCCTGGGCGCTTCGACAGCGCTAAAAGAGTGTATATTCCTGCTAAAGAGTATATTTTCTCTATTAGAGCACACACATTGACGTTGAGCATCTTTTTAAAGATGCGTCTTTTTATAGATGCCTTTCTGTCTTTGTGTGATTCCTGGATGCGGTCGTTATCTCTCCGCCTCCGACGGCCATGGGCACTGCCTCACGTGTCTGGGCAGCGATCACACTGAGGCAGCGTTTGTGGATGGTTCATGTTCTCTTTGCGAGGATATGACCATGGCAACATTGCGGTCACGGCTTTCCTTCTTCTGAACGAAAGCCACTCTAGCTGGCCCCTGCGCTGTGCCTTCTACCCATGGGTGTGAGGCTGGCCCGGCTAGCGCTGGAGGCGATTTGGGAATTTCAGTGTGTGCGGTCTCGCCGGGTAATTCCCCGCGGACCTCCCGTTCCCCAGCATGCTCGTTTGCTCCCGTCCGGTTCCGAAATGAACCAGCCCGCCTCATGGCTGATGTCCCTTTCGGGGCCCGCAAGCAAGATGAGTCTTCGATTGCTGCATCAGAGAGCGCGCTGGCGATGTTGGATGCTGAGGACTCGACTGGGCTGCCACCTTCTGGTCTGCCCGCCCAGTCTGAGGCCGATGCAGACCTGACCGCCATGCTTGCCCGGCTGCCGCGATGGCTTGATGATTGGTTTGTGGGTTCAGGGTGCTGCTCATGGCCATCCTTTCTTTCCAGAGGTGCATGACGAACTCAAGGTTCCCACAACCCCCTTCAGGGATCAGGTGGTGAACCTGCAAGCGCTGCCCGGGAGGAGGCAGACCCAGCCCTGTCATTGCTGTGTCCGGTGCGTGCTTTGTGGACCTACTTGGATGGCACGCAGAGCTTTAGATGCTCTGAGCAGCTCTTTGTCTGCTTTGGTGGACAGCGGAAAGGGAACACCTTCTCCAAACAGAGGCTTTCCCACTGGATCGTGGATGCCATTGCATTGGCTTACCAGACTCAGGCCGTGCCCGCCCTCTTGCGGGTTCCAGCACACTCTACAAGGAGTGTGGCATCCTCATGGGCACTGGCCAATGGCACCTCTCTAGCAGACATCTGCAGAGCAGTGGGCTGGGCAATACCCAATACTTTTGCGAGATTTTACAATCTCCAGGTTGAGCCGGTTTCATCCCGTGTTCTTTCAGGTATTAACAGGTAGAGTTCGGTAATACAGAACAGCTGGCTGGGTATATCGCTTGCGTATAGCACCTTTCCCCTCCCCTGAAGCGAAAATATGCGCTTTTACCCCCAGTCGAGTTCACGAAGTCGTGGACCCTGGATGTCCTTCCTCCCTAGCCCTATGGTTCTATGGTACTCTGCGGAGGAGTTCGCAGCCAGCCCCACTACGGGGTCTAATATGCCCTGTACTGGGATAGGTGCTCCACAGGTGCCGATTACTCCGGTAACCACTGTGATGTATATTCCGCGGTACGGTCTCCTTTTCGGCGGACCCACGTCTCCCTTGGGCAGAGCTCTCTCTGCCCCCGGTCGCTGTGTTTGTAGAGTTCCCCCCCCCCCACTTTTTTCGTGGCAGGACCTACCACCGCGCCTCTTCCATGTGCGGCTGCTGAGCCCATATGTCGTATTGCCACATGTTGACTTCCCCTTTTGGGCAGGATGTGGTCTCCGTGGGGTCTTTTCCCCCTGAAAGAATAGGAAAGGAAAAGAACACCTTCCCCGATGCGTATGATAGCGTTAGATGGCCCCAGCTGAATCTAATACTCTGTGGAGAGAAAACATAGAGAGAAAAGGCCACGGCTGGCACGTCCTGCTCCCATGCTAGTTATGTCACATCCCCCCCTCAGGGATGTGGGGAACTACATGACGTCTTTTGGGGCATTGGGGGAGGGTACGTGCAGTCTGATGCACCTGCTATTACGCACGCAGCAGCTTGCTTGCACCTGCATCGGCAGTTCACCTAACACGGTTCAGCTGTTGTGGTGTTTTTCCATAGGGACCCCTAGTGTCACTATGTCGACACAACGTCGAGTGAGTGACAGAAGGGGAATGTCTCGGTTACTGTCGTAACCTCCGTTCCCTGGTGGTGGGAACAACATGTTGTGTCCCTCTTGCCACAACACTGTACTAGCCGCTGAAATGGCTGGGACCGTGTCTCGGCTCCTCAGCACAAAACCTGACTGAATCCTTCATTCCAGCTCCCTTTTATACCCGTACGTCCGGGGAAGTGGCATGCAAATTCCACTCGCCAATTCTCATTGGCCTTTTCTCAAAGATCTGAGGTGATCGGGGTTCTCAAAAGCGACCCCTAGTGTCACTACATCGACACAACGTCTCGTTCCCTCCATCAGGGAACGGAGGTTACGACAGTAACTGAGATGTTCATGTGAAATAAGGCCTTAAAAGCCAATTAAAGATTTAAGAACTTAATCAATAACCACCAGGGCCTCATTTCCCAAAACCGTCATAAGCTTAAATAGATCATAGAATCCAACTTACGATTCATCTTAGTTTTGCGGCCCATTTCCAAAAAGTATCGTAACTTAAGTAGTACTTGAAAATTCTCATAGATTTATGAGTGCTCTTGAGTAATCGTACAGCGCTAAGAGCATCGTAAGGACACAGACTTGTATTTTTAATTCCAATACGTAAGGACACTTCATACAATTTAAATACCAGTAGCTACATTTTATGCTGAGACTTTAATATCAGGATAGGGCCTATATGTGTTTAATTTATTTAAATGTTTACAGACTAATAATAGTAATTATTAGTTAAAAGTCTAATAATAATAATAATAATAAATATAGCTGCAAGCAGCGATGATGGGCCCAAGCACCATGCTGCTGGTGGCTTTCGGAAAACAGTGCAAGGTGGACACAGGCATTTGGCATTTGACATTATTCTAAACAATTTTGAAGCAATTTGGGTAAATATAAGAGGATTACTTCAAAGTCTGTTAAAAGTGCCATACTTCCTGCTGCCAGTTGGTAGTGTTATGACCATGACCCATAATAGCCACATCAATGTGATCAGCCCTCATTACCAAACATATACACTATATTGCCAAAAGTATTCGCTCACCCATCCAAATAATTGAATTCAGGTGTTCCAATCACTTCCATGGCCACAGGTGTATAAAATGAAGCACCTAGGCATGCAGACTGCTTCTACAAACATTTGTGAAAGAATGGGCCGCTCTCAGGAGCTCAGTGAATTCCAGCGTGGTACTGTGATAGGATGCCACCTGTGCAACAAGTCCAGTTGTGAAATTTCCTCGCTACTAAATATTCCACAGTCAACTGTCAGTGGTATTATAACAAAGTGGAAGCAATTGGGAATGACAGCAACTCAGCCACGAAGTGGTAGGCCACGTAAAATGACGGAGCGGGGTCAGCGGATGCTGAGGCGCATAGTGCGAAGAGGTCGCCAACTTTCTGCAGAGTCAATCGCTACAGACCTCCAGAGTTCATGTGGCCTTCAGATTAGCTCAAGAACAGTGCGTAGAGAGCTTCATGGAATGAGTTTCCATGGCCGAGCAGCTGCATCCAAGCCATACATCACCAAGTGCAATGCAAAGCGTCAGATGCAGTGGTGTAAAGCATGCCGCCACTGGACTCTAGAGCAGTGGAGACGCATTCTCTGGAGTGACGAATCACGCTTCTCCATCTGGCAATCTGATGGACGAGTCTGGGTTAGGCGGTTGCCAGGAGAACAGTACTTGTCTGACTGCACTGTGCCAACTGTGAAGTTTGGTGGAGGGGGGATTATGGTGTGGGGTTGTTTTTCAGGAGCTGGGCTTGGCCCCTTAGTTCCAGTGAAAGGAACTCTGAATGCTTCAGCATACCAAGAGATTTTGGACAATTCCATGCTCCCAACTTTGTGGGAACAGTTTGGGGATGGCCCCTTCCTGTTCCAACATGACTGCGCACCAGTGCACAAAGCAAGGTCCATAAAGACATGGATGAGCGAGTTTGGTGTGGAAGAACTTGACTGGCCTGCACAGAGTCCTGACCTCAACCCGATAGAGCACCTTTGGGATGAATTAGAGCGAAGACTGCGAGCCAGGCCTTCTCGTCCAACATCAGTGTCTGACCTCACAAATGCGCTTCTGGAAGAATGGTCAAAAATTCCCATAAACACACTCCTAAACCTTGTGGAAAGCCTTCCCAGAAGAGTTGAAGCTGTTATAGCTGCAAAGGGTGGGCCAACATCATATTAAACCCTATGGATTAAGAATGGGATGTCACTTAAGTTCATATGCGTCTAAAGGCAGATGAGCAAATACTTTTGGCAATATAGTTTAGATACAAAAACACAGTGCACACAGAAGATATAAGGCACTTCCTGTATTCCATTTTTCGGCATAAATTTATTGCTTCACCATGGCTGTTCAAAATATCAAAAATCAGTTTGCAGTTTAGCATCTACAATGTCTTGGCATGATGTTGCACAAATTTAATGCCAGTCACATGAATCCCCTAGGAGGAGTATTTAAAAGTTCAGGGCCTGCAATTTAAATAAAATGCACATTCAATCCAAAATGGCCGACTTCCTGTTGGGCGGAGCTAATGACTGTGATTTTGAATGTTGTCTGGTTTGATGAGAAAAATATATGTAGCAAGTTTGGTTACCATAGAAGAAACTAACCCCACCACTTTTATCAAAAGGTGGCGCTACAGAGATCCCCAGCCACGCCCATGTGTTAACTTTTGCCCAGGCCTAATGGCCAACAACTCTGATGTCTGTGCAAAATATCATGAAAATTCAAGCATGCTAAGTACCTCAAAAACATGTGAATATACTGTACATAAAAAGGAATAATGACATTTAATGCATTGCCATGGCAACAGTATTTAAGATATCAAGAATCCCTCCAGAATTTTAAATCTGCACTGTCTTGATATTATTACAAAAAAAAAAAAAAAATTATGCAATTCAGGTAAACATAAAAGGGATATTTCAAGTCTGTTAAAAGTGCCACACTTCCTTCCACCAATTGGTGGCACTATGACTGTGACCCACAATAGCCACATCAATGTGATCAGCCCGCTAGGACAAACATTTGGCTTAGTTTTGATGTAAATCACACCATGCACGCGGAAGATATGAGAAGATATTTCCTTTTTTCAATTTTTTGACGTTAATTTATCGCGTCACCATGGCAAGACCATTTGATGTATCAAAAATCAGTTCGCAATTTAGCATCTTCAATATCTTGGCATGATGTCACCTACATTTGGTACCTGTAACATAAAATACCTAGGAGGTGTATTTCAAATTACAGAGCATGCATTTTTCGAACAATCCAAAATAGCCAACTTCCTGTTGGGCAGAGCTTATGACTGTCAGCATGAAAGTTGTCCAGCTTGATGAGATCTATATGTGTACACAGTTTGGTGACTGGAACTCAAAAGGGATGTGCTACAGAGCACCCCGAACATGCCCATCTTCGAAATGGCACTACAGAGCCCCCCTGCACACCCTCCCCTGCAACTTTGCCAAGACTGCGATCAGCATTTCCATGGGAACGGTGATCAATCTCAGGAAGAGATTTACTTATTCCTTGTGTGTCACCTCGTTATTTGCCCATTTATTGTTCACGGTCATGTTAACTGTGATCTCGTGTAGTTGGAGCATGCTCGTGTGTCTGTTGGTTGCCCCTCTGTAGAAGTGCGGTTACCTTCCTGTTTGCTGTCGCCCTCGCCAGTTCTGTGCCCAGTTCATGTGGAGGAGGATTCCTCGGCCTCTGCCCGTGTCTCGGGACTATATCATCTGGGCTTTGCTTCGCACCACACCAGCTTCAACGGACTCAGGTAAATCTCTTCGGATTGTTCCTGGCTTCCACAAAGCACACACTTATCATATGAACACACCACTCACTAGCCCATTGCAGCTCGCTAGATTTCAGCCTTCTGCAGCTGGCACCGGGTGTGCCTTATCTTGACATCGATAACTTTGTTAATAAAACCATTGAACCATCATCTCTGCTTTTGGGTCCTTTGTCCCCTATGTGACACTATTGATCCACGACCTTGCCACAACATCATCATGACAGAGTGGCACCATTCCAAAGTTACATTGTGGCAACAAATACAGCAATTTCACTTTTCTGGTTGTCACAACATAATCAGTTACATTGCCACAACTAAACCACACCCACAAGAACAGATAAATCAATCTGATTGGCTGATGAATCTGACAATCTGACTTTAGATGCCTATTCACTGCAGTGTTGAGGGATTCTGTGGAAATTCTGAAGGCATGATGGGTTGGAGCTCAGACTCATGCACTACTTCGGCCTAAGGAGCATGGCTTTGGGCAAGCGATTTGTGAAACAGTTGTCACACTTAGCTTGTAAGCATCTAGGAATAAATTCTGATTGGATACATTTTTGTTTTTGTTTTTTGCTGTTCATTTGCAGATTAATTAGGAGTGGAAAGCGATTGAAAATATATACGCAAAAAGGTCAATGATAATGAAAGGATGAAAAAATATTTATTTATTAGGCATGTTACACTTGCTGGCCCTGAGAAATCGCCACTGTATGAATTTAAATGAGTACATATATGGCCCATATATGAACAAATACAATTAGAGTTCATATATTTGAGCATTTATGTACACATTTAAATTCCACAAGTGTTTAAAAAAATGTTACTTATATGAAAATTTCATTTTCGTCATACTGTCATATTCTTTATATTGCATAGTATATCTACTGTATATAATTGACATTTTTATATCAGTAAAAACATTTATAAACACTTTCTTTCAGCATACAAGTGTTCAGCATATATTGCCATTTTCAGATTCGTAGCTTACTGTATTAATAACACTTCAAATTCTAATCACATTTTATTACACAAATAATGGGGATTTTAAGTGAATGTTAGAGATTCTTAGTATAAATGCAGGGTTTTGTGTCTCATTCTCATTATGCAGGGTGAAGATTAAATGCTAGCTGTGATGTATGTGTGCTGTCTGTGGTCCCGCGAAAGTTTAGAAGGATTCTGATAGTGAACGCACTACGTGGAGGAGACGCTACACTGTTACTATGGAGATGATACAAACGGCAGCTGTGAATCTGCTTCAGGCTTTTCAAGCATTTGTTTGGCCGCTGTCAAACATGAAGGAAAGCGATGCGAATCCCTCAGATTTGCGTTTTGATGCGGAACATTTGTGGGAATTATAAAAATGGCATACTACTGCAAATAATGCAGAGATTGGTTGAATTTTCAAGATCGCAGAATCGGTCATGTCTAGAAGGGATCCCTCTTTCGTCAACTTCTCGCATATGCACAGTCTGTTATGTATGTCTAAGTATCTGTATCTGTGTTCTTCAGTTAACTGTGTTTATCAAAAGAATGACAAAGTTAAAGATAAGTTTAAGATGGCTAGCAAAATAACAACATCATGCTCATGAAACACACCGTTTGAAATCGCACAACAACGATGAGCGCTAGTAAAATATTATTTTAAATGGTCTGCTTTGATAAAATGTCATTCCTGATGATCAGTTTAAGCTCTAAAATAAATATTTAACATAATACATTTGATAACTTCATCTCTATGTGTGCTACTGTTGGTCATGAGATATTGTAAGTCGGTGGAGAAGTACATCAATCAGTGCTGGTAAAAGAAGTCTGACTGTGTAGTCTAGTGGTAATTAATTCACTCATTGCATAAAATGTTAAATGTTCTAATCCGTCCAAGAAAACTATATTTAAAAAAAAAAAAAGATTGCATCCACACCTCAGTGGATGTATATCTTGAGTGGGGACACATTTGTTTGCTTTGCATTTTTCTATGGGATTCGACTGGAAAAGAGCTCAAACTCATGAACTCGCAGCAACGAGGAGTGCTCGCCGCCCATTCTTGATTCCTCAAGTTTATCACAAGTATTACAGTATATCATACTCTAATACTTATGTTGTTTACAGTGTTGGGGAGTAACAAAATACATATAACGGGATTACGTATTTAAAATACAAAATATAAGTAACTGTATTCCACTACAGTTACAATTTAAATCATTGGTATTTAGAATACAGTTACAATCAAAACGTATTTTGATTACTGAAGAGATTACTTTTTATTAGCATTTTATTGTCATTTTGTTTCATTTAATATTTAGTCCTTTCAGATGGAAAACATTTATACATATAAATGATGCAATCCAAAGTGCATTCATACAAGCAGACAGATAAATTAGTTTGAAGTAAGTTGGAGCAGAAGAAATAGAAATAAACCTTGTGTAAATTGTCAGCTTTACGCTAAGCTAAAATGCTATTTCTAGCCATTTTACATGCACGTTACCAGGCACGATCATATATTTTTTTTTTTATCAAGAAAATTCACGTTGGATCATAATTTCTTTTTTTCTAGTAAGACCTTTGATATTAGGGCAAAAATCACATTCTTGATAATAGTTTTGGTATTGTTTTCTTGTAAAAAATATCTAAAAATCCTTAAAACAAGATCAATTTGATTGATCTTGATTTAGAAACAACACTGTATAAGATATTTAGGTTTTTCAGAGAATGTATTTTTAAGATGTGTATTTTGTCTTACTGTACTGGCAGAGTTTTTATAGTCAAAACAAGTGAAAATAAATAGCAGTGCTGAAGAAGTAATCCAAAGTATTTAGAATACATTACTGACCTTGAGTAATCTAATGGAATACATTACAAATTACATTTTACAGCATGTATTCTGAAATCTGTATTGGAATACATTTCAGAAGTAACCCTCCCAACCCTGGTTGTTTAAAATTAAAAGCAGTTTATAAGCATGATGTCATTATTTTGCTAGCCATCTTAAATGGATCTTTAACTTTATCTGTCGTTCTTTTGATAAACATAGTTAACTGAAGAACGTAGTTGCACATACATAGACTATACATAACAGACTGCGCATGTGCAAGAAGTTGACGAAAGAGGGATCCCTTCTAGACACAACCTGCAACATCCTAAGGACTGAGAGTTTGGGAATTATTCAACAATGGAGCTCGGCTGCCCTCTATTGGACATTTATGGTAATTGCCACTCAGAACTGGGTTAGATATATGGCTTTGATTTTCTAGTATTTTTACATTTCAGTTTATATTTTTTATTATATTTTATTTATATAAAAATTAAAAAGTTTGTGCAGTACATTTTCATTACAATAAACTTGAAAATTCAAGCATGCCAAATACCTCAAAACATGTGAATATACACAAAAAGGAATATGACATTTAATGCATTGCCATGGCACCAGTATTTAAGATATCAACAATCCCTTCAGAATTTTTAATTTTGACATCATTCTAAAATTGTTTGAAGCAATCCAGGTAAAAATAAGAGGTATATTTCAAAGTATGTTAAAAGTGACAAGTTTCCTTCCACCAGTTGGTGGCACTACAACCATGACCCACGATAGCCACATCAATGTGATCAGTCCACAAGGACAAACATTTGGCTCAATTTTGATGTAAATCACAATCATGCATGCAGAAGATATGAGACATTTCCTTTTTCCATTTTTTTATGTTAATTTATTGCATTGCCATGGCAACACCATTTGATATATCAAAAATCCTTTCGCAATTTAGCATTGTCAATTTCTTGGCATGATGTCACCCACATTTGGTACCTGTAACATGAAATCCCTAGGAAGAATATTTAAAATTCCAGAGCATGTAATTTTTAAACAGTCCAAAACAGCCAACTTCCTGATGGGCAGAGCTTATGACTGTCAGCACGAAAGTTGTCTGGCTTGATGAGATCTATATGTGTACAAAGTTTGGTGGTGGTAGCTCAAAAGGGATGTGCTACAGAGCCCCCCGAACATGCCCATCTTCTAGGTGATACTACAGAACCCCCCCCTGCACACCCTCCCCTGCAACTTTGCCAAGCCCTAATGGCCAACAACTCTTATGTGTGTACAAACCTTCAAGAGTTTTCATGCATGTTATGTACCTCAAAAGTACAGAAAACCTTGAAAAGAATAATAATAATAAAAAAATCTTTAGAAGAACTATAGGGTCTTGCACTTTCAGCGCTTGGGCCCTAATAGTAATAATCCTTAGAAGAACAATAGGGTCTCCGCACTTTCAGCGCTTTGGCCCTAATAATCCTTAGAAGAACAATAGGGTCTCCACACTTTCAGTGCTTGGGCCCTAATAATCCTTAGAAGAACAATAGGGTCTCTGTACTTTCAGTGCTTGGGCCCTAATAATCCTTAGAAGAACAATAGGGTCTCTGCACTTTCAGTGCTTGTGCCCTGATAATGAAATGCACAAAATAGATAGTCTAAATGGATGAACAGATTAATTAGTAAACAAATAAAGTTATTTGTGTGGACTAGTTGGACTAGTTGGTATAACAACAAAATGGTGGCATTATTTGATGCAGACAACTGTATAAATTAATATTAGAGAGAGAAGAAAAAGTCATTAACTTGCTCCCTTGCATGAAAATCGTTTGTATATATTTGCTCATCATCCTACATTTACATTTATTCATATGGCAGACACTTTTATCCTCGTCTACTCTTTCTCTCTGACACCCAAATACTCTCTCGCCAGCACTACAAGTTGTGTAGCACTGCAAATGCAGCATTGCTGTCACCGTTATCACTTTTGGGAGTAAAGAGCAGACCTCCACTTTACTGGTGTATTTCCCTAAAGCGCATCTTCCAAACGTAGGCCTAATATTTAATGAATGTTCGTAATTAGCAGGATCACCACTGTTTTAACTAATCCTGGAAGCTTTTATATCGAGAGGAATTTGTGTAAATGAAATATTACAAATGTAAACATGATTAAGCAGACTGTGTAAAAGAAGAAGATTGTTATGCACAACTAGGGTTGCAGCGGTATACCGGTTTCATGGTATACCACAGTATGAAAATTGACAGATATCATACCATGTACATTTGCTTATCTATGGTATTGAGAAAAAAAATGCAACCGGAACGGATAATCTCACCTGCGCGTGCGCATCTCCTTTCCTCCTTGTCTGCCTGTCAGACTCATCAACTTGCGCCACACACACACACATGCAGCGGAGAAAATGTCAGAGAGAAGCGAGGTGAGGGGGTCTGACATATGTGAGTGAGTGTGTGAGTTAAAGCAATGTTTGTCAACTGGTGGGTCGCAGGTCTATTCGGACTGGGTCGCGGACAGCAAGAAAAGAACAATGCCATGGTTCTCCCATTGAAGGTTTTCCGGCAGCCGCCCAAGTGATAGCCTATTTATGACTGCTGAGGCAGATTTAATGATAATCTCGCAATCAGCTAAAGGCTTCTCATCTGCACTTTCACACAAGTGTAACAAACTCGCAATCATGAGAACCTCCCTTCTGTCTGGTGCACACGTGCAACAACCGGGCCTCCCTCAATATTGCGGAGCGCAGACCTCAAAACTGATGTGACCAATTTCAATTCTAGTGAGACTTTTCTAGTTGAAAGCGTTATAGAGAAACTCAAGTCAGACCTCTCAAACAGTAGGCAGCCCTTTCATGCCAAACAGCACTGAGGAGGAAAAGAGTAACACTCTGCTATGCGCTAATTTTTCATTATACAACATCATCTTTACAAAATTGTTTCACGATTTTACATGAGTAAAAGTGACTGTTATATTTTGACAAAATGTTATAGTTTCATATGAAATAATCTAAAGTTAGAATCTATTAGACCTCATTTTATATCAACAGTGACAGTTGTAGTTAAAGTTTCAAAATGTGTTTCAGCTAGTACTTATTTTTTCATAAATAATGTAATTTGTTATTATTATTACTATTATTCAAGACTAGCTACACTGACCTAACCATGGTAATGAGGAGCCTTTCCTCCTGTGTAATACGTATGTTCTGTTTGAATGATGTTTTAAATTAGGAAACAAACGGGAAAATAATGGACTCATATAAATAAATATGCTCTTCAATTTTTAAAGGGGGGAGAGAAAACTTCCTGTCACTTTTGTTGTTGACATCAGAAACAAAAATAATGTCACTTGATGCATGTCCTTATACTTGAAAGCCATGAAAAAACCTATGCAACATAAAAGGAAATGCGACCCAGGATACATTAAATACAGGTTACGTTTTTACTATGGTTGTTACATCTTCCTAATCTGTTAACACAAGATCTCCTTCCCCTGAGTATTAACCCATAACAGGTCTACATTTCCCAGAACCCCCTTCATCCTGCCATTGACTCTCACACCTGATTGCCATTCATTCATCAAACTCTCTGTGTATATAATCCCCGCTCAAACTTCACTTCATTGCGAAGTCTTGCCAGTTCACCCATTGTCTTGCATTTCTGAGTGTTATCGTTATGTACTGCCTGCCTGTGTTTTATTATTGCCTGTTCCTTGGATTACCCTTTTGTTTACTGACTTTGATTTGTTACTTTGTTTGGATTGCTTACCTGGTTTTGACCTCTGCCTGTTTAACTACTATTGCATTAAACTCTGCACATGGATCTTGTCTGCCTTTGACTCGTTACAATGGTGGGTTTCCAAAACCAGTTGAGATCCACTGAATTAAAGGTACAGACAGGAGCAGTCTGGCTGTGGTGTCATGCACCTACAGTGTATGTTAATTGTTAATAATCATAGGACATTACTTTAAAAGCTCACACAGCTAATGTTATTTGCTATGCTAACATGTAAACTAACATGCTTTAATTATATAACATGTTATAGTTACATGATTTTTTTATCATGTTTATAATTTGGTTTATTATTATAATTCTGTTAGCTTTCTTATTCTATTTTATTCCTATTAACTAAAGGAAGGCTTTGTTTTACACATACTTCAATAAAAAAAAAAAAAAAAAAATGGTTTCAAGTTTCAATTATAAAGCGTTTGTTCAATCCCCCCCGTAACTGATAATAATAATTGTGTAATACCGTATACCGTGAAACCATGATATTTTCTGAGACTGTTACCGTACTGTGAAAATCTCACACTGTTGCATCCCTATGCACAACATTCATTTATTTGTTAATTAGGTTGAATATTTAAGAAAATACTTTTTTTTTTTTTTTTTGAATTAGCGAGGCAAGTTACAAACGATTGTGAAGTTACGCACAAATCTAATGAAGTTACAGTGACGAAAAGCACTATAAGGTCACATTTAAGCACTGTCACATGGACAATGACTCTCTTAATTACCACTTAAAGTGTGTCCTCGCACCTTCATGTTAAGTGCAGTTTTGGGAAACGCACGTAAAAAATAACGAACGTTCATAAAATTGCTCATAGAAAATACTCTTAACTGTTAAGATTGATCGTTATTGGGAAATAGGTTTTATATAGCAAAGATGTTTTTAACAGACAGATGAAGACCTGCATGCACTACATACCTCAGAGCATTACACCAATAATATCAATAAATGTTCTCAATATTAATCTCAATTTAGAACATGTGTAATTTTTTTTTCAATTGCTTTTCACTGCTGTATTATGCAAACAAATCAAACTGTCATTACTGGACCTAAATACAGAGGTGATTGATCTATTTTCCATTATATCACTGTATTGAAATTAGATTCAAATTGCACAGCCTCTAAGTAGTTTTACTTTTTAGCTTGTGTGATTTAAATGATAGCAGTATCAGGTTCCTCTTCAGGTCTGTTAACAGGGAAATAAGCCTGTGCAGGCAATTTATGAATTGTCTCCATGCTCATTTATGAATGGTAAATGAGAGGATGGAGACAGAGGTCACAATGCTGATATGCATCCGTATAGGGATTTTACTCTAATTAGCCCACAGCAAGAGACTAATGCTCTGTTAAACTCTTCCTTAACAAACTCATTATGTTTGTTTAATGATCTTTCTAACATGCTGTGCTACAATAGGAAGCAGTCCTGGCACCTCAAAGAATGACATTTGTGATAAGCCATCTACAGGATATCAAATATATACTATGAAAATTTGAAGGAAATCGAAGGTTAAAAGTAAAAATGAACTAAGAAACAAACAAAATAAACACATTAGCAGTATATTATGACAAATATTTTTTTAAAAGCTGTGGATTACACTATTTCTCAGTGAATCTATCATTCTTTATCTCTTTATCTATTTTCCCTTTCTCTGTCTTTAGGTAAAACATTGATTTCCATTCATTGTTTGTTTATTTGTGGGTGCACTAATTTGATTAGCACTCTTAAAGCATTAAGATATTTTTCCTTTTATTGTGCCGCAAAGTGCCACAGAGGCCGAGAGGGAGGCAGTGCTCTCAGAGATAATGAGAGCCGACACTGTACATGTGTCTGTGTGCGTTGCCACTTCTCATTTACCCAACATGAACAAGGAAAACAAGAGAGACAAAAAGCAGAGAGAAAGAAGAGGCAGAGGGAGCTGGAGAAAAATAGAAATAGAAACAGAAAAGCATGCAATGGATGAGAAGCAAAGGTACTTAAAAATGGAGTGAGAGGGAGAGAGAGAGAGAGAGGGAGAGGGAGAGCGAGTGTTTGTGTGTGTGTGTGTGTGTGTGTGTGTGTGTGTGAGAGAGAGAGAGAGAGAGAGAGTGTCATGTTTATTCTGTTGGTCTCTAAATCTAGGTCCTGTTCCTGTTCAAGTCATGTGGTGTCATGTCATGTGATTTCCTGTTCCCTCATTTGATCTTGTCATGTGTTTCCCCTGTTCATGTGTCTTGTTTTCATTGGTTCATTGTTTTATTACCTTGTTATCAGTCTTGTCTTTTCATTGGTTAAAGTTCATTTGTCTTGTTATTTTGTTTAGAGTTCTTAGTGTTCATTGGTTATCTTTGTCATGTCTTCTCCCATGTCCAAGTATTTAACCTCATGTTTGCCATTGTGCATTGTCAGGTATTGTGTTTATGTAACATTGTAGGATATGTCATGTCATGTCATGTCATGTCATGTCATGTCATGTCATGTCATGTCATTCAAGTTTATGTCATGTCGTGTCATGTTTGTAGTTAGGGTTTATTGGATCTCACTTTTGTTAATAAAATTGCACTTGGGTTCTTCACTCCATCATCTTTGTCATTACCAACGCCAGCCATCGTTACAGAGAGAGATTCATGTCAAAACAAAGAACAACTGATCATATATACACACTGCACACACTTGTACACAAAATTGTCCACTCAACAAAGCAGGGGAAGATATTTGGTTGTTTCACTGATTTTAAAAAGGCATTTGATTCGGTTTAGTATAACAGACTCTTCCTAAAACTGATGCAGAGTGGAAGAGGAGGAAAGGTTTATGATTTAATAAAGGACATGTACAAAGACAACAAATGCTGAATTAAAATTAATAACAGAAGAAGTGAATATTTCAGCCAAAATAAGGGAGTTTGTCAAGGCTGCAGCCTAACTCCAACTTTATTTAATATTTACATATATGAATTGGCTAAAATGATTCAAATCTCATCTAGCCCTGGACTCACTCTAGGAGACAGAGAAATCAAATGTCTTCTATATGCAGACGACCTGCTGCTGCTCTCACCTACTAAAGAGGGATTACTTGAAAGGCTCTCAATTCTTGAAAATTACTGCAGTAGTTGGGCATTACCAATCAACATGGACAAGTTAAAAGTGATATTTTTTCCAAAGAAAAATCATCTTGAGGACAAAATATATATTTTTATACTCGTGGGAACAAATCTTAGTCATGTTACTAGTTTTAATTATTTAGGTCTGACCATTTCTGCCTCTTAACCATTTGATCTACCAGTAAAAGACTTAACAGACAAGGCTCGGTAGGTATATCATAGCATAAGAAAATCACTGTTTAAATTTAACCTCCCTATTAAATTGTGGCTGAAAATCTTTGACAGCATCATCAAAGCCATCCTTCTGTATGGGAGTGAAATCTGGGGCCCCAAATATAAACTGAATTATAAGACCTAGGACAAAAGTCCAGTTGAAATCTTCCACCTTGAATTTTGTAAAAATATCCTGGGAGTTCAAAGAAGTGCTTCTAACCTGGGCTGTTGGGAAGAACTGGGCAGGTTCCATCTTTTGACTGACATTCAAAAGAGAGCCAGTAAGTTCTGGTTCCATCTGTCAGACTCTTCCCCAGAAAATCACCACCACTGTGCTTTTATACACAGAGCAGAGCACCAAAGAGAGTGTCCCTTTACAGTACTTAGTGGACAAACATCAGCTAAATGTATCAATTCAATTCAGGCAGGCAAAATTAAAACAAATACAAAACACAACCCAAGAAGAATATATTCATCATTGGCAAAACAAGCTCTAAGAAATAAACAAATTATCCTATTTCCAAAAAATTAAGACAGAATATAAATTGGCATCATATCTGACCAAAATTAAAGACTACAGTCACAGGAAGCTTCTGACAAAGTATTGTGTGAGTGAGCATAATCTGGCTCTAGAGACGGGTCGGCACAGACAGATCTGGAGACCCAGAGAGGACAGACTGTGTTCACACTGCATTCAAGGAGTCACAGAAGATGAACTACACTTTCTCATTGAGTGCAGTAAATATGAGACAATCAGAAACATATATTTTAAACTTACGGTTACACATTGTTCTCTATAGTTACTTTTCTTTACATTTTGTGCACTTAACTGTATGCTTATTATTATTGTTATTATTATTATTATTATTATTATTATTTTATTGTTTGATTGTACATTGTATACAGTCATGCCAATAAAGCTAATCTGAATTGAATTGAGAGAGAGAGAGAGAGAGAGAGAGAGAGAGAGAGAGAATTTTCACAGAGCTGGACTAAATAAAACAAATTTATTTGAATTCAAAACACATATACATGAAGGCTTAAGCAAATAGAACAATATGAAAGCAATACAAACTCTCTCCTTGTTTACTAAAAAACAAAAAACAAAAAGTATCATCTGCAAGAGATGCACTGAGAAAGTAAAGATAAAACAGACTAATCTTGGGAGAGAAGTAATTATCATGAATGGAAACCATAAAATGAACCTTCTCTGTCATGCTAAAGCTATGCTAAACTATGCCAAATTAGTTCAACTCAATGTAATCCAGACCCCTTCAGGAGCACCATAACACTGAGCCTTCCCTCCAGCTGTGAGATATCCCCAGCGTGCCACCACAAGCTTCAAACTTGTCTACTGACACACTCAATCCCCACCAGGATCAAACTTGACCCATGCTAACAAGCCACACTAATGGAATCTGGTTAAACTCAGAAGGGAAGAAGCTTCCTTCTTAAAATGTCACATTATATTAGAGTGCAGTTTATAAAATATTAAACTGACATTCTGCTTCACTTTTTCTAGTGGTTAACCATATGTTTGAATCTGCAGAAGATGCATTCTTCTGCCTAGTATTTGCCTCCTGGAGGCTGTTGGGAGCATCAATCCACTGCCCCCTCCCTGTCACCTGCCACTCCCTGGGCACCCACTGGAATCCCTGTTTGTATCAGAGCACTCAGTCTACTTAATTGCCACAATGATGGGATTAAGTATGTTGTTATCCATTACAACAGGCCCCAGGTTGATGAACAGCAAAGGGCAAATCAAGCATGAACTGAAGACTAATCAAGCACATTGAAAAGGAGTTAGCAAGATGTCCATCTGGGCAGAATAATTGGATGAAATATTTAACACTGTGGCCGCTGGTCAATGAGACAACAGACCAGTGTTTAACATATACCAGCATCCAGACATTTTTTCTATCTGTCCTGTCTTAGTCCATGTAATAAGTATGTAATAACATATTTATTACTAGGGTTGTGCCCAAAGTCAAATAACTTATTTGGAAATGCATGAATAATGACTTCAAAATGCATAATGAGTTCTACTAAATAATAGAAAAATAATGCAATATTTTTAATAAACATCTATATTTACAAAACAATGATGAGTCTGTGAACTTAATATGATTAAAGTGTAAGTATTTTGAATGAAAATGCACACATTTTGATCTTAAGAGTAGATCAGATGGCGCGTTGCAGTCTCCATTTAATGTGCACTTCTCGGAAATCTCCACTTGTTAAGAGTAACTTTACCTAAGATTCTATTTCATGCACATTTTCCACTTTTTAATATGTCTATTTTAACATGTAAAAGCTTTCAAGTGAGATATATGAGAACATGTATCTGTATCTTACTCGTTGCTTAAACAGGCAAGAAGGCTGTATGTGAGGTAAGGAAGGGGGGAAGATTTTTTTTTTTTTTCTAAAGCAAAGCATACACAAGACACCTGCAAAGAACAAGCACAGACTACAGGGCTGGGATATCATGGCAATGATTTAGTTGGTGATATAAAGTAAAGCAATATTGTGCATTTTTTATTTGCCCACATGATTTCCTATAGAGTGTATCACTTGACTAATGTCACAATTCTTCAGGGCTGCCCAATTAATCAAAATAATATCAAAATCGTGATATAGTCATAAGTGATTATTAAACCACAAAAGGCTGTGGTTACTATGGTTTTGGGAAGTTCCAAAAATTACTGTTCATGATTAAGGAAGGGGTTGAAGTCATTTTCCAGGCAAATCGGTCAACTCAGCAGTCATCTTGGGAACGCTTCAGAGCAGCTATTTTCTATGAATATATACGACATATGGTACAAATGCAGCTCCTATCTACTTGAATGGGGAAAGACTAAATATCTCCAAAACATTTGGTCAGGATTACAATCAAATAATATATTTCAACAGTAAAATCTAACAATGACATTGTGCTTCTTTAGCTCAAAAAAAAAAAAACAAAAAAAAAAAAATTAAAAGATAAATAAATAAATAAACCCACATTTTCAGTCTGGTCCAGCGCAATGCACATTCTTGAGTTAACTTACAGGCGATGTCTCTATAAGTGGTGCCAAAAGTACCAGTACTTTGGTACCAAGTCGATGATAAAATAAAAATATATAACTATACCAGTGTTTCTGCATTACCGGTAGTACTGAGCACAGATTCAATTTGGTCCCTGTGCACTGTCTGACTGACAGACGGCTGCTTATATAATTAAATCACAGCACTGTGTGCTTCATTAATCACACTGGGTCATATAACTAACATCTTATCCAGAAGTATGAAACTACTGGCAACACAGAACAGTAAAAGCCTTCCCGTCAAAATAAAAGTTTGATTCAAAATAAAAGCTTTATGGGTGAAATGTAATAAATTGTAACAGAAATATCTAACTAGTGTTTAGTGTGTATTTTATTATTATTTTATATTATTTGTATTATTATAATGTTGAACCTATATCTCACAATCAAGAGTGCTGTTGTACTGAATAGAAGTTCTCATCAATGTTTTAATTTGATAAAAATTAAATTAAACTTTAAAACATGGAATTCAGAAAATATGAAATTTGGGAAAAAATAAAACAGAATTTAGAAAAAAAAAATGATTTCAAAGGGTCCTACTTAAAAAACTTGAAGCAATGTTTAATTAATTGAGAAACACTCGAAGGAAACATGCTATTGTTTTAATTTAACATTTTAATAGGCTAAAGGAGTGTGTTCAATAGCATAGTACCTATTTTTTTCTGTGGTATCAAATTGGTATCAAGAATCATGAAATTTTAGTGGTATCGGTAGGCCTACCAATCACTGAAATTTTGGTATCGTGACAACACTATCTCTATCAAAAAGGTGATTGGCTCTTTTACCTTTAAGACGATAATTTCTTTTTTGCATCCACCATTTTGGGCGTTCCAATTTATCCAATTCATTTTAATATGACTACACTCTCTCTAAAATGCATTTGATTTTGGCTGTCCTCCTTTTGTTGTTTTTGCACACAGATAGACAGTATAGGTGAATAAGAAAGGGAAGGCATGCACTGTCATTTCACCTTTCGTAGACTGAGTTGTCCTACTTTTTGAGGGCAGATTGTAACGCCCATGGGCGTTGATCAATGTCAAGGGTCCTTTCAACATCAGCTTTTGAAATGTTATCCTTTCATATCCCACCAGATTCGCTCCATCATGTTTAAACACAACAAGATTATGGCTCCAATATTTATGGGCAGGATAAACAACACAGCCTTATGAAATATACAAGATATTTTGCAGAGTTTAAAGAGGACAATGAGGAATCATTTCACTGAGTCTGCCCTCTTCCTAGCAACACTATTGATATTCTCTGATTGTCACGATCTCAGGCACCAAGCATACCGACAAGATCCGGGGGATAAATGATCAAACAGGAGGACAGCTATTGTCCTTGAACTTCTTAATGGGCTACTAATAGCACTGATTTTACAAGAGAGTCCAGAAACAGCCTTTTTTTTCCTTTTTTTTTTTTTCTTTACTGCACAGTCATCTTCTCCGTGTTCCACATCTTTCATTAGTAATTCAGGGCCTGGTGTTTGCATAATCACCTTGCCTCTGTCTATCGCCAGGCCTGTATGGAGAGACTCATTAGTGTCTTTTCAGTCAGAGAAAGAAAGAGAGAGTTACTGTCAGAATAAAGTGATTTCCATAAGGCTGAAAGGAGGAATGAGAGTGGACTGGTACAGTATATAGACATTCCAAATCCTTATTGTCAGCTTGTGGGATTTTACATAACAAGAACAATGTCCAATGGCATAGTCGGGAATGCTGTATAGTGCATAAGTAGATAGAGGAAACGAAAAGGTAAAGCCTCTTTTTTCATGTCAGGCTTTGTACATATTAAATTATATTGATTCTGCAAAAGTTTCATTGTGGCTTGGCCTAGAGTTTGCTGGAAGCGCCTATGAAACCTGAGCCCTAGAGATTACTGGTAAAGCCGTGAAACACAGAGTTTGCAGACAGCACTGGAAATAATAACATACTGTGTTGGTTTTCACATCCATAAGGGTGTTTAGTTTACTTGTGTTCTGTGGTTCCCCAGGCTATTATCTGTATGTATGTTTTGTCTACTTCCTAATTACACCTTGTTTTTTTCCCCCTCTGTTTCATCTCGGTTCTTTGTTTAATTATTTTCATTTTTGCTTTCTTGCAGATTTAAAAGGCACACCCTGAGGAAAAGGCATTAAGTAAAGAAAAAACAAAACTAAACAATAAACAAAAAACAAAAAAACAAGATGGTCAAAGGGAAGATTTCTTCTCCAAGTGGTGAGTACAGGACCGATATCTCCTGTTGTATCCGTTTGTCAAGAGACATGATGTAACATGGTGGCATGCCATATTTTTTTGTGTAGTGCAGATAAATTAACTAAATATGCAAAGTTTATTCTGAAAACATCAATCTGCAACAACAAACAAACTAATCAATCTATATTTAAACCAAATTTTCATATCACTAAGCTTTTAAAGTTTCTGAAGACTGCTGTTCAAAGATGTATATTCACTGCCTAACCTCTCCGCACATACATGCATAAATACACAGGCATGCCTTGTACTATCTTACATCTAGGGGGGTCCAGGGACATGCTTCCATGTGATATTTTTTTTTTTTTTTTTTGTTGCAAAAACAACACCAAAGCATTCAATTCTGGTGACTTTGAGAAAAGTATTTTTTATTTTTTTTCTTGAGTATGAGTAGCGTTCATGTAGCTATTGGCTAAAGCATTTCTTCCAGTAACCATTCAGAACAGATGCGTTCTAGTGCTAAAAAAGCAAAATGCACCACAACAAATAGAGCAGAACGCAGGTGTCTTGAGACGCGTTTTTATCAGTTGAAGTTCTTTTTAACTTAAAACGGCTTCTAAAAATGCAGTGCTCCCGTGAGAGATCCTAAAAACACAGTGAAACATGACGCAGTTGTCAAAAGGCATACATCTAGAGAATGTTTACATGGAAAAATATTGAAAAACCGTGAGCAGATGCAAAAACACGTTCAGTTTGAACAGCCCCTTATTCACATGACACATCACTAGCTGAAGTTACCTCTCAAAGTTACTTCTCAAAAAGACAGCCTTTTGTCTCAGTTTATTGTAGGGAAATTTCCACTATATTAAGCATTGTTTGTTCTCTGTATTCGTAAATATCCCAATGCTGTTTTACTGTGCAAGAAACCGCTCCAAATGATTCCGTTAGAGAGCGGTCAGAACGAAATGTACTGAATCATGAATCGATTCAGGCAGTTTTGTAAGCCCGTTTGGCCAATTCACTGAAAAGAACAAACTCAAAAGAATTATGTATTTGCAAATTGGTCATCGCTAGTTCTTTTAAACGGGACACACTTCATGATTGATTAAAGAGAGTAAATATTTTTCAGGTCATTCGGAGCGCTCATTGTACGCACATTGCGTACGGCCATACAGCTGCATGCGCCACTGCAGGCATACGCACGCTCATTACAGTATGTCACAGAGTTGATATAGATTTATTTCCCCAAATGCCTACAAAAGTAGAGGGAAGCAGGGGGTTGACTGAGCAGCAGTGTAATAATTCTGGTACAGTGAAAATAAGGAATCATGCATCAAAATGCTTGCCATCTGTAGCAGGGCTTGGGCCCCTTAAGATGCATTAGGTCTCTATAATGGCTTCTGCAAGGTGCAGCAATAATGGTCAGAATCTAGGAACACAGTTATTGATCATCACACAACCTGCCCTAACACAGGATAATTTCTCTTCGTGCGCAAATAATGGAGCGGCAAATTGTTGGATCTATTATGCCAGTACTACCTGAAGGAACTCACATAAAAGTTTATTTTTATTTTTATTTTTATTATTGTTAAAGGGAAAGTTCATCCAAAAATAAAAACTATGTTATCATTTATTCAACAAAAAAATATAGCTTTCTTTCTTCTATGGAATACAAAACAAGATGCTAGTCACCATTTAGTGAATCTTTTTTATTTTTTTCTATACATTGAAAATGAATGCAAATAGCAATTCATATGGGTTTGGAACAACATACGAGTGATTAAATGATAATTTTAAGACAAAAACTGGTGATACTGTATAAACAAATCAACACAACCATATGCCAAAAAACAAAATGCTTGCAAATGTTAAAGGGGTCATGAACTGAGAAATCAAAATTCACTTGATCTTTTGACATATAAGAGGTCATTGTACTATAAAAACATCCTGTAAGTTTCAGAACTCAAAACCTTCTCATTAATCTAAAAACAGCTTATACTGAAGCCAATCTGCCAAAACGACAGGATGTGGAATGTGCCATTTTATTACGTAATAGTGTGGCTAAACACTGCCTCCGCAGAAGAAGATCAATGCCTGCTTCTACATCACTGCCTGTTTAGCCCCACCCACCGATTCACACATGTAGTAGGTAAATAACGAGAGAGGCAAACGCAGGTCTATACAGAAACTAAATGATAAAGATGACTCCGAATACAACAAGACGCTGTGCATTGCCAAGTTGAGGAAAAACGCAGTCTTTGCATTGCCTTCCTTCTGATCACAACATTAGGAATGAGTGGATGAACTTTATTTTTAATGAAGTTCCAGACCGCATCAGTAAGAACTTGGTCCTTTGTTCACTTCATTTTACTGTGGATTTGTTTACAAACAAGGCACAATTCGACGCAGGATTTTCAGAAAGATTGAAACTAAAAGATGATGCTGTGCCGACTATATTGGATTCGACAGTAATGTCGCACCACACAAGTATGAGTAACAGTTTTTATTACGTGGTCACTATTTCTTTGTCTGTTATTACAGATCGTTTGATATGTACTTAGTATTTATGTGTTTTTAACCTAAATCACAGCAGCGTCCATCTATGAAGGATGTAGGATTTTTTAAATATGCAAAACTGTTAGCCAATCATACCAGTGGGCGTTTACTTCCGAGTCTACAATCCGCCATGCCTATTCAAACGGTGTGTTACGATGAGGGGGGTCAAAACAGGACAGAAAATAGCCTATTACTTCTAAATTATGATATATTCTTTTATTTATTTATTTATTTATTTATTTATTTTAAATATTGATAACATTATAAGTGGACCTCAGAGAACAGTACGAAATAATTAAAAAAAAAAGGCAGTTCATGACCCCTTTAATACTCAACAACAGCATAAAGTGTAATATATTTGGAATTTGGATTCTTTCACAAAATCTCTATAGCCTCAAATGATTCCTGAACGCTAAATGAACTTCCTACAGTAAGTGTATTGTTAATCTCTTTGGATTTGAGAAAACAAGGGTGAAAATATGGTCATCCCTGAAAAGCATTCTACTACACAGCCCTTCTTTCTCTCTTTGTGTCACTATGCATCCCTTGTGTTCTGAGCATGGTCTGGTTAGGTTTTTTTTTTACTTTTACTCATTGCTCAGAACTGTTCTACACGCAGCCTGCAGGGTAAAAGCATGCACTGTGATTCGCATTGTTTGGTTCCGCATCTATTTGACCTTTCAGTGTCTGTTTTGATGAGTGAAAAATATTCATAATAAGCTTCTCATTTTCAGTGTTTTCTTTTTAAAATTGTATTCAGTAATAGGCAGTGTCATGGAAGGAAATGTACATTGTTCAGGCATGAATTTGTCAGTGACAGTACAGTAGGGGTCAGACATGGTAAGACACAGCAGAGCCTGTATGAGAGTAGATACCTGCTGTGGAATTGTAGGGAATAGCATCCATCATGACATACAAATGAATTTTTCGTTGTTGTTCTCTATTTGCCTGGGTTAAAAACTCATCCCGACTTAGAGACAAAAGGTAAATGAAGTGCATTTGTAAAACTTTTTTTGCCATAACACACAAATACTGACCAGAATTAATATATATATATATATATATATATATATATATATATATATATATATATATATATATATATATATATACACACTGGCGGCCAAAAGTTTGGAATAATGTACAGATTTTGCTGTTTCGGAAGGAAATTGGTCCTTTAATTCACCAAATTGGCATTCAGCTGATCACAAAGTATAGTAAGGACATTACTGATGTAAAAAACAGCACCATCACTATTTATAAAAAGCCATTTTTTATCAAATCTAGACAGGCCCCATTTCCAACAGCTATCACTCCAACACCTTATCCTTGAGTAATAATGCTAAATTGCTAATTTGGTACTAGAAAATCACTTGCCATTATATCAAACACAGTTGAAAGATATTTGGTTCATTGAATAAAGCTTAACATTGTATTTGTGTTTGTTTTTTATTTGTTTTGTTATATATATATATATATATATATATATATATATATATATATATATATATATATGTGTGTGTGTGTGTGTGTGTGTGTGTGTGTGTGTGTGTGTGTGTGTGTGTGTGTGTGATGTGATCATGTGATGCCTTTATCTGTCTTATTATATTAATATTTTAAATATACTAGTAGTACAATTATATTATAAAAAAAATAAAAAATAAAAAAATACATCTAAAAGTAGTCCATAGGACTGATGCTCTCCATTCCAAGAGCTAAGAAGCCATACAATAATATTGTGTGAATATTTTCATGGAAAACTGCTTACATTTTAGTCTGTCCCTCAGACAAAACTACTCTATGGCTTCAAAAGCACAAGTAGAATGGACTATTTTAATGGAACTTTTATGGTGCCTTTGCCATTTTTTTAAGCCGTAATATTCCAATTTGTGTCCACTTTCATTGTATGGAAAAGAAAAAATAACTATGTATGTGTTCCATTAAAGTATGGACAAAAATAACCCTATTTTAACCCTATTTAGTTTAGCCTTATAAAGTCTAGTTTATAAGTTTAGCAACAGAGTGACGTATGAAATACGGCACAAGAGTGACATTTTTGTGGTGCAGGATATAAAAGTCACTAGAGTGATATTTCCTTATGAGAGTGTGCTGCTCTGGGGACATAATCTCTTTTTCTTCCATGAACATCCTACAAATTTGTGGCCCTCCCTATCCCTAAATAGAGGCATAGTTTGTTCATTTTCCTGAAGCAATATTTAATGTCTCTGTTTAGGGACGTATATCTGTTGCCATGTGTGACATTCACAGCACTGATAAAAGACCTCTATCCCATTCACAATCTACACTTTCTTTGTGGTGCTGGAGTTACAGTAGGTTGCATCATAGGCACTTCTAAGAAAACAGTTGACCAAGTCCCTCCTTTATTTGTTTCTTGTTTCTTTCTTTCTTTCCACTAACACTTTATCAAACTTACTGCAATTAGTGTGTACTGGTACAAGGTTAATTCACTTGAGACTGTGCAGTGTCCAAGCATAAGACTTACTTTAGAGACATGATGAGGGATTTTCCAAATGCCAGCAAAGTTCTTGTGTGCACCGATTCTCAGTTATAGTCATTTGACTAATTTTAATTTCTAATTGATTGATTTATGACCCCAGGCTCTGTCTATTGATAAGGAGGACTTTCTGCACGGCTATACCCTCTACGCACTCAATTCAACCAGATGAGGAGTGCAGTCAGCACATATCGCTTATCAAGTCTGGAAATATTAGACTAGAAGCTCGTTTTAGACAACCGCTACCCCGAACGATTAACTTAATGGTTTATGCCATATTCGACAGTATCAACAAAGTGTCAAATCGCCGACAGATCCTGGCTGATTACTATTAATATGTAAAAATGGACACTATCCAGCTTACGACTATCATGGAGAAGATTTCATGCAACATCCATTTTCTCTGTGTGCTCCCGTGTGGCTATCTACCAAAAGACCCTTTAAGAAATTTACCATCAATTGTTATAATCAACATACATCCTTCAGGACTTCCAGGTGAACACTGGTTAGCCATCTACATAAATGAGGATGGTGTGGGGTGTTTTTTCAACTGCTTTGGTAATAAACCAGATTTCCCCCGTTTTCCGCTGATTATTAAAAACATTCTAAACCGCAATTCTAGTGTGGTATAGTATTCATCAGTGCAAGTCCAAGATTTTTCATCAGAGACTTGGTCAGCATTGTGTGTTCTTTCTCTACCACATGGCAAAGGGGTATGATTATGCTTGTGAAGCTGTACCAATGATTTTATTAAAAATGACAAAAAGGTGTCCGTTTTAGTTTTTTCACAAAAGCTATCTCATTGTAATGAAAATGTTTAAGTGTGTTCAGTGTGTTCATGTAACGAACTGGCCATGGAGACGGTGTTAGGATCCATGTGCGGGAAGTTTATTAAAAGAGACACAAGCAAACAATCCAAAACAGCAGGCAGAGAGATGTAGTCGTGAAGCAGGCAGATAAATCCAATAAACCAAATAGACAGTCCAACCAGGCAAACAAAACAAAGGGTTATCCAAAAAGCAGTAAATCCAGAAAAACAGGCAATGGTCATAACATGAATCAATAAACAATGGCAATGGAAAACCGCTCAGTAAAGCAGGGTAAACTGGCAAAAATACTTCACACAGAACAATGGAACTGCATGGCTATATATACACATGTGGTAAACAGGAAATGAGCAGCGAAGAAATGGGTGAAGATCAGTATTCGGGAGAGGGCTCCCTCTGCTGGACAATTAGGATGAGTTCTGTTGAACCCTTGGATTAGGGACGGGTCCAGTATGTCCTTGGCGGCTACCTACGATCTCTCCTCTGGTCCGTAGCCTTCCCAGTCCACCAAGTATTGCATGTGGCTCCCTCATTGCCTTGAGTCCATGATCTCTCAGACCATATACGCAGGTGCTCCATCAACCTCCAATGGAGGCGAAGGCATGGGATTCGTGATTCCAGGGCCAGACGCTGGGTGGACCAGTTTCAGCAAGGACACATTGAAGGAAGGAGAGATGCAGTAGTTAGCAGGAAGCTCTAATCGGTAAGTAACTGGGTTTATTTGACGGATAATTCTGAATGGACACACATACCTTAGACTGAGCTTCCTGCAAGGTAGCTGCAGCTTGAGATTCCTTGTGGATAACCAGACCCTCTGTCCAGGCTGATAGTTGGGGTGAGGGTGCCTCTGCCGGACAGCCTTAAAGCGTTGCGCTCGGACCACTCACAGTAGCTGGACATGTGCGCTGTCCCACACCCTCTCGCTCCACCTAATCCAATCGTGGCACTGTAGATGGTTCTCCTGACCAAGGGAACATCGGGGGTTGGTAGCCCAGCATGCATTGGAAGGGGGTTAGTCCCGTAGAGGTATGAGTGAGGGAATTCTGTGCGTATTCAGCCCAGGGCAAGAAGTCACTCCACTTTTCCTGTTCACGGCTACAGTAGCTCCGAAGATATCTGCCAATCTCCTGGTTTAAACGTTCCACCTGTCCATTGGCTTGGGGGTGATAGCCTGAGGTGAGACTCACATTGATGTCCAGTTGCTTACAGAACACCTGCCAAACTCGGGACGAGAACCTCGATCGGACACGAGGTCTTCTGGTAATCCATAGACTCTGAATACTTGGTGAAATGGAGCATTAGCAGTTTCCATAGCCGTGGGTAAACCCTTGAGAGGGACAAGTCTACATGATTTTGAGAATCGGTCAATAATTACCAGTATGGTGGTGTATCTGTTGGAGTTTGGCATGTCGGTGACGAAATCAATGGACAGGTGGGACCATGGTCTTTGGGGTATTGGCAGTGGTTGGATTAATCCTGTGGGCAGTTCCCTGGGGGTCTTAGATTGTGCACACACTTGACAAGACTTCACATAGTTAGTAACATCACGAATCACAGATGGTCACCAGAAGGAATTACGTACCAGTGTGATTGTTCTTTGGATGCCAGGGTGTCCATGCTCAGTGAAGTGTGGACCCATTGGATAGTTCCCAGACGTAGAGCTTGTGGTATAAAGTGCTTGGTTGGGGGAAGTCAGGTGGTGGCGGTTCATGCTGTTGTGCTCGTTGTATTTCTTCCATGATATCCCAACTAATCAGTGCAATGATGACAGATGGTGGTAGGATTGAGTAAAGGGTAAAGCTTGCCTGGGGTACCGTGACATTGTGACAGGACTGTTCCAATCCCACAATCAGAAGCGTCTACTTCAACGACGAAAGGAAGATTAGGGTCAGGGTGTTTCAGTATAGGAGCAGTCATGAAGCTTGACTTGAGGGAGATGAAGGCTTGGTATGCAGCATTGTTCCATGGCAACTTGTTGGGTTTTCCCTTGAGCAATGATGTGAGTGGTGCAGCAATTATACTGTAGTTCCTGATGAAGTGGCGGTAGAAATTGGCAAAGCCCATAAATCACTGTAGTTCTTTGTGGAAGGTTGAGGCCATTTGGAAACTGCTGTGATTTTAGAGACATCCATTTCTACACCTTGGTGGCTGATATTGTAACCTAGGAACATGGTATGGGAGATATGAAACTCACATTTCTCTGCCTTGACAAATAGCTGGTGTTCCTGGAGATGTGATAGGACTGTCCTGACATGCTGGATATGTTGTTCTTTATTTTGAGAGTAGATGAGGATGTCGTCAATGTAGGCCACCACACACTGATTCAGTAGGTCTCTGAAAATCTCATTGACAAAAGACTGGAAAACAGAGGGGGCATTTGCAAGTCCATACGGCATGACCAGATATTCATAGTGCCCCCTGGTGGTGATGAATGCAGTTTTCCACTCATCTCCTCTGATTCTGATGAGGTTATAAGTACTTCTTAGATCAAGCTTAGCATAAATCTTAGCCTCACGGAGTTGTTCAAGGGCTGAGGGGATAAGTGGCAGAGGGTAATGGAATTTCAAGGTGACAGTTCAGGCCTTGATAGTCGATACATCCATCCTTTTTCTCCATGAAGAAAGAACCTGCAGCTGCTGGAGAGGTGGAAGGACTGATGTAACTGGAGGCAAGGGCTTTCTCGATGTAAATTTCCATAACTAGGGTATCAGGGCGTGACAATGGATAAGCCTTGCTTCTCGGTGGAGCTGTATTAGGCAGAAGTTCAATGGTGCAGTCCCATCGACGGTGAGGAAATTGAGTAGCTTTGACTTTACTAAAAACTTCATTGAATTCTTCATACTCCTTGGGAATCATGGTTACTGTTTGGAATTTAGGGCTTTCAATGCTGGTGGTAAGACAAGGCATGGAGGCAGCAACATGGAGACAAATGTTCATGACAGAAACTTGACCATTTCGTGAGCTCACCCTGGTTTCAGGATATAGAAGGATGTGGATGGCCATAAGAGCATGTTTGGGTGAGTTTGACATACAGTGAAATGTTCTCCACATGAAATAGGCCAATCTTGATGGTTATGGGAACAGTCTGTTGGGTTATACCAATACCAATGAGAGTGTTGTCAACTGTGGTGATATTAATCGTTGGAATGCATTGAATGGTGGGTATATTGAGTTCTTGTATGATCTCTTGATTTATGAGATTCACAGCAGCCCCAGAATCCACTAAAGCTGGAACATATTTTATATGATCACCAATGGAGATCTCTACAGGAAACAGAAAACTATGAAGGATAGGTGATACAAGTACGTGGTACTCACTTTCAGCCTTGATTCAGGGGAACTTGATTTCTTGTGTGGGCATGCAGCATTGAGGTTACCTGGTTCACCACAGTAATAGCAAAGTTTTGTGTTACGTCAATGTTGGCGTTCCTCCATAAAAACACGGGCGTAAACAACTTGCATAGGTTTGGGTGATTCAGTGGATGCCTGTGCTGAGACTGTAGACTTAGAAGCAGAGTGAAACTAGGGCCGTGGTGCATTACGAAGCAGGTTATCCATCTTGATAGCCATGGTAATGAATTCAGACAGAGTAGAACCCTCACCCTTGCATGTCAGTTCAGCCTTGAGTTCTTGGTGAAACCCCTCGCGGAAAACAGTTTTCAGAGCGACATCGTTCCACCCACTTTGAGCCGCTAGCGTCCTGAACAGAATTGCGTAGTCTGCTGCAGATCGATGGCCCTGGCATAAATTAAAAGCAGTTGAACAGAGATATCTTGACCACCCGCTGGATACTCAAAGACTTCGTGGATCTGTTGAACATAGTAGTAAAACGAGGTCTGGATTTGAGGATCTTTGTCCCAATCGAGTGATTTACCAGTAAGCAGAGCCATCATAAAAGATACATTTCTGGGCGTCTTGATTAAATGATTCAGGTTGATTAGAGAAATAAACTTTACACTGTCGTAAAAAAACAAGCATTTCTCAGCAGAACCATCAAACTTGTCAGGAAGACCAAGGCTTAACGGTTTAGCATGGGGAGCTGGCAGTGAATGAATGTAGTGAGTCAAACATTCGTTGGCTGCTCGTATGTTGTTGGTCTTGATAACTCTATAATGAACTGACCATGGAAACAGTGTTAGGATCCATGTGCAGGAAGTTTATTAAAAGAGACACAAGCAAACAATCCAAAACAGCAGGCAGCGAGGCATAGTCATAAAGCAGGCAGATAAATCCAATAAACCAAATAGACAGTCCAGCCAGGCAAGCAAAACAAAGGGTTATCCAAAAAGCAATAAATCCAGAAAAACAGGCAATGGTCATAACATGAATCAATAAACAATGGCAATTGAAAAACGCTTGGTAAGGCAGGATAAACTGGCAATACTTCACACAGAACAATGGAACTGCATGGCTATATATACATGTGGTAAACAGGAAATGAGCAGTGAAGAAATTTGTGAAGATCAGTATTTGGCAGAGGGCTCCCTCTGGTGGTTGGTAGTATGGGTAACAACCTCAGATGTTACAGTTCAGACAGGTGAAATGTTTATGTCTTATGCTTAATATTTTCAATAAACAGCTAAAGAACAGAAATTTCTTCTTTTGACTCTTTATTATACATACATCACATTCAACAATACAGATAATAACAAGATCAAAACATGAGAACACAGAACATACAAAATTCTGAGATTAAAAACTTAGCCACTGACTCCGGTCAAGAGGGGGTGAATTGAATACATGGCCATCTGAATAATCTGAATGTGTTGATGGTGAACTCGGGTGCACTTTCTGTTTTTCACTCTTCTTAGATGAGCTGGTTATAGGTGATGTCGATTTGGTTTTGAAAAAGTTAATGACATAATGATTTGGCACCATTGAATATGGTATGTTCAAAGTAGCAAAAGCCTCCAGAAACTCGTTCCATCCAACAGGTCTCCGTTCATCAGCAATCTTTTGTGGAGCCGTGAAACCTTTAACTAAATTGAGCATGTGTGAACCAGGGATTGTTCTACCTTTAAACACAAACTCGCCCGACTCAGCCCAAGAAGTGACATCTTTAGTTTTAGACATTTTATCTAAAATGTAACGATGTTTTTTACACTCCTCTGTGGAACATTCTTCAAATGTCATCCACAACATTATCTAAAACATCCTGGACACTTACACCAGCCTTCATGGGTGGGTCTTCTTTTTCGTGGTCAGGCTGTGGAAGGGTTAATGTTAATGTGTTGGTTTCCCTGTCCCCTTGTCTAGCAAGTGTTAAAAATAGCTGTAAAGTATTTGTGTACAGTTTTGCCTTTTCATAATTGTCCAAATCAGATCTGTGCAAAATACTTCTTATAGTCATGTCCAAGTCATTCTCCACAACCTGTTGAATAGACTCGCGGGGGGGTACCATCTTTAGTTTACCCAATTGATGCCGTGGAACTAAAAACATCTTCTCTGCATACTCCATCCCAAAGTTATCTAGAAGCAACCAAGCTGGAGATAAAATGGACTGCGACGCTTAAGAGGGGAAGAAGAAATCCACCCTGTTGGTTTATCAGCTGTCTCTTTCTTTTAACCCCAATCTTCTTATCTGCAACAAATTTGATCTCGCTTTTCCTCCTTCTCAGCTTCTGGTATTGTTGTGATGTGAGTGGTATATTGCCATAGAGAACATTAAGAGCTACTTCACACAATGTCACAATGAGCTCGGCTGTGGCAGACTGTAAAATAACCTGTCTCTGTTTGGGTGTTGCTTTTTATAATATTTTTAAAAGATGCATGTTTCTACAAAGTCTAGCTGACATTTTCATCGTCCAACAGTTTTTTTCACTACCTTCTTTTCTGGAGGTATACTATAGGATGTGGTGAAAGTAAATCTGTTCTGAGCCAATAGTGTTTGGGTGCTTTTTTTTTATAATCAATCATCAGGTATCTGAAAGGTTTGTTGGTTGCATCTTGATAACATTCCATAAAAATTTTGTGTTCCTGGGATACATTTGCCTTCCTAGTACATTGACCTGACTGGTGTCTCTGGGTTTTTTAACATCATCAGATAATTTGTGTTTAAGCTGATGATCCTGCTGGATTTACCCTGGCAAAATCAATTCTGTACAATATAAATAGCACTAAGATTTCTGTGGTGAACATACTGTGTGAACACCTTATCCACCGCATTGCTCCCGCTGGCCTCTTTCATCAGGTCATCAAGGATCAGCAAATTAGTTTTGCTGACAGGGAACAAACCATCATCATTCAGAGTCTGTGGTAGTCCTTCAACAAATGTAATTTTGTACATTTTCAACAATTCGTCTTACAATGGTTGCCAACAATCATAAATATACACAATATTTAAATTTTTTTTAGAAATCAACCGTACAGCATTTTGCACAACATTTTTACAAAATGACTTTACCGAGTTTGAAGGGCCACTTATCACACATGCAAATGGATGCTGTAATCTGAAATCAAAACCATCTGTGTCTCGCACACCCCATGTCCAAAAAGATTGTCAGAATCCATATGTGGATTCAGGGAGCAGCACAGGTTTGTTGTACAACACCTTAAACTTTATAACGACTGACCTGTTGTGTAATGTGAAGTATTTTTTATTTCTCTCAGTAGTGTCGGTGTATGCCAGTATATGCTGACTCTTATCTTCCCCCACGACATAGTGATCAGCAAGTCCAATCAGAGTGTCTAAACTAATGGCTTTTGAGTTTACAGCATTGAGAGTGATACCCTTGGCTTTCATGCAGACCTTACCCTTAGCAGTGCAGTAGCCGTATGTTCCCTATCTGTCACTCACTCGACGTTGTGTCGATGTAGTGACACTAGGGGTCACTCTTGGGAGCCCGAAACACATCTGGTCTTTGATAAAAGGCCAATGAAAATTGGTGAGTGGTATTTGCATACCACTCCCCTGGACATACAGGTATAAAAGGAGCTGGTATGCAACCACTCATTCAGATTTTCTCTTCAGAGCCGAACGGTCAATGTTCAATGAGCTGACTGTTCATTCATGTCTGCTGGATCTGATGCCACATTTCAGCAGTTTCTCAGTCCTCTGCACTGGTGCACTGCAGAGAACGCCCCTGGGTGCTTCGGCAGAAATAAAATAATATATTTCTCTAAAAGAGTGGCACACACGGAACGTCTTTTTAAAGACGCCTTTCCGTTTGTGTGTTATTCCTGGTTGCAGTCGTTATCTCTCACCCTCTGATGGTAACGATCACTGTCTTTCGTGTCTGGGCGCGACCCAAGCGGAGACAGCGTTCGTGGATGGATCACGTACTCATTGCGAGAACATGACCATGGCAACGTTGTGGTCATGGCTTGCCTTCGTAAGAAAGCAAGCCACCCCAGTGGCTACCCGCCTCGGTCCTTCTACCTACGGGTATGAGGCCAGCGCGGCTAGCACTGGGGGCGATTTGGGGACCCCAATGGGACCACCTCCGCTGGGTATCCCCCCACGGACCTCCCATTCCCCAGCACGCTCGTCTGCCCCGATCGGGCTTCTGGATGAGTCTGCCGGCTCATCTCACGCCAAGTTCAACCACTTGTTCGGAGCCCACGAAGGTGATGAGCTCTCAAGCGCAGCATCAGAGAGCGGGCTCGTCCAGTCGGACACGGAAGCCTCAGCTGGGCTCCCCCCCTCGGGTATGGTCGCCCAGTCACAGGCTGACATGGAAATGACAGACATGCTTTCCTGGGAAGCCACGAGAGTTGGGTTAGAGTGGAACCCTCCACTCTCCCCTGAAACCTCGCAGCTCGATGATTGGTTCCTGGGCTCGCGGCTCCGCTCACAGCCACGCCGCACCCCAGTTCCTTTCTTCCCGGAAGAGTATGAGGAGCTGACAAGGTCTTGGGAGGCACCTTTTACTGCCCGGTCCCGATCTTTCAGCTCCCCTGCCCTCACTACCCTCGAAGGTGGGGCAGCCAGGGGCTCTTCTGCTATTCCCCCGGTGGATAAGGCATTCGCGGTGCACCTATGCCCACAGAGCGCCGCCACCTGGCGCGGGCGCCCAAAGCTTCCATCCAAGGCCTGTAGGTTTACGTCGTCCCTGATGGCCAAAGCCTACAGTGCCGCTGGACAAGCCGCCTCCGCCCTGCACGCCATGGCTCTCCTGCAAGTCCACCAAGCCAAGGCGCTAAAGGAACTGCACGAGGGTAGTTACGCCCGGGGATTGATGCAGGAGCTGCACTTGGTGACCGACCTCGCTCTCCGGACGACGAAGATCACGGGCGATGTCCACCTTGGTGGTCCAGGAGCGCCAACTTTGGCTCAACCTGGTCGAGATGGGAAAGGCCAACAAGGCACAGTTCCTTGCTGCCCCCATTTCCCAGGTTGGCCTATTTGGCAACACCATCGAGGACTTTACCCAGCAGTTCTCGGCGGTGAAGCATCAGACGGAGGCTATCCGGCACATCCTGCCCCGGCGCAGCTCAAGATCCCGCACCCCGCCTGCTCATCACCAAGTGCGTCCCCCTGTGGTGACTGCACCGGCTCTGCCACAGTCCGCCACTGTGGCCCGGCCCCGGCGTGGAGCCCACCGCAGGAAGCAGACGCCACCTGTCTCATGGCCGGCCGCCAAGAACATGCGAAAGGCTTTGAAGCGCAACTGAGACAGGTGAAACAGGGACGACGAAACCCACTGCTTTGGAGCTGGTAAGCAGACCACTTCATCCCCCGGTGGAGGGCCGGGAGGAGAATCTTTTGTTGCCTTTACATTTAATTTCGCCGCATGCCCAAGTGGCTGCGGTACCCAAGAGTTCAGCAAAGGTGCGGTTTCCTTGTTTCCTGGGTCACATACCCGGTGTGCACGGCCATCACCACGACCATCGTCCACCATTCCATTTTGGCAGGTTTGGCGCTCCAGTGGCAGTTTCCCTGCCCCTGCGCGCCCAGCTGTGGCACAAATCCACCCCCGATGTGACAGTCTCCATGGGTCATGAGGACAGGCCTCTTCCTCCCCTGTCCCAGGCTGTTCCGGGGGTGGTCACAAGGAGCCAGGTAAGTGCTTTGATGTCCCTGAACTCAGCACGGCCACAACACGGTGTGGCACTTCAGGCTCCGCCCTGCCGCGAGGCCCCACCCGCCAGTACATCCGACAAGATTGTCCCCTTGGTCCCCCTCGCCTGGAGCTTGGACGCATGGCTTGCACTTTCCAACCCATCGCGATGGCTGATCCCACCGTCCGACTCGGCTACGCGATTCAGTTTGCCAGGCATCCGCCCAGGTTCAGCGGCATCCACTTCACCTCGGTGAAGTGCGAGAACACTGCTACCTTACACGTGGAGATCGCTACCCTCCTACAGAAGGATGCGATAGAGCCTGTCCCTCCGGTCGAGATGAAGATGGGATTTTACAGCCCCTACTTCATTGTACCGAAAAAAAGCAGTGGTTTGCGGCCAATCTTGGACCTGCGAGTACTGAACCGGGCTTTACACAGACTCCCGTTCTAGATGATGATAATGCAAAAACGCATTCTAGCGAGCGTCCAGCATCAAGATTGGTTCGCAGTGGTAGACCTGAAGGACGCGTACTTCCACGTCTCAATTCTACCTCGACACAGACCCTTCCTGCGGTTTGCATTCGAGGGTCGGGCGTATCAGTACAAGGTCCTCCCTTTCAGCCTCTTCTTGTCCCCTCGCATCTTCACAAAGGTCACAGAGGCATCCCTTGCCCCGCTAAGGGAAGTGGGCACTCGCATCCTCAACTATCTCATGATTGTCTAATCCTTGCTCACTCTTGGGAATTGTTGTGTGCACACAGGGACCTGGTGCTCTCGCACCTCAGCCGACTAGGGCTTTGGGTCAACTGGGAAAAGAGCAAGCTCCTCCCGGTTCAGAGCATCTATTTTCTTGGCTTGGAGTTGGACTCAGTCTTGCCGACGGTGCGCCTCACAAACGAGCGCACACAGTCGATGCTGACCTGTTTGAAGGCATTCAGACAGAAGACAGCGGTTCCACTGAAACTGTTTCAGAGGCTCCTGGGGCATATGGCATCCTCAGCGGTGGCCACTTCGCTCAAGTTGATGCATATGAGACCGCTTCAGCACTGTCTTCAGACTCGAGTTCCGAGATGGGCATGACACCGTGGGACACATCGTGTGGCCATCACACCGATCTGTCACTGCCTCTTCAGCCCTTGGACCGACCTCACGTTTCTACGGAAAGGTGTTCCCCTAGAGCAGGTCTCCAGGCGCGTCGTGGTTATGACAGACACCTCCAAAATGGGCTGGGGCGCTGTATGCAACGGGCACGCAGCCGCCAGCTCATAGACGGGCCCGCGGCTATGTTGGCACATCAACAGCCTCGAGTTGCTGGCAAATCTGCTCGCCCTGCGGAGGTTTGATCCAGGGCAAGCATGTGTTAGTTAGGACAGACAACACGGCAACGGTAGCATATGTCAACCGTCAAGGCGGTCTGCGCTCCCATTGTTTGTCACAACTCGCCCTCCGTCTCCTTCCCTGGAGTCAGCAGCACCTCAAGTCGCTGCGAGCCACTCACATCCCGGGTGACCTCAACACTGCAGCGGACGCGTTGTCATGGCAGGTTACCAACAGGGGAGAATGGAGACTCCACCCTCAGGTGGTCCAGCTGATTTGGAGTCGATTCAGACGGGCACAGGTGGACCTTTTCGCCTCCCAAGAATCCTCCCACTGCCCGCTCTGGTACGCCCTGACCGAGGCACCTCTCAGTATAGACGTGCTGGCACACAGCTGGCCCCCTGGACTTTGCAAATATGCATTTCTCCCAGTGAGCCTACTTGCTCAGACCCTGTGCAAGGTCAGGGAAGACGAGGAGCAGGTCATCCTGGTAGCACCCTACTGGCCCACCCAGACATGGTTCTCGGACCTCATGCTCCCCACGACAGCCCCCCCTGGCAAATTCCCCTGAGGAAGGACCTTCTTTCTCAGGGATGGGGCACTATCTGGCACCCACAACAAGACCTCTGGAATCTCTATGTCTGGCTCCTGGATGGGACATGGAAGACTTAAGCAGCCTACCACCCACGGTGGTAGACACGATCATTCAGGCTAGGGCCCCCTCTACGAGGCACCTGTATGCCTTTAAGTGGCGTCTGTTCGCTAAGTGGTGTTCTTCCCGACGTGAAGACCCCCAGAGATGCACAGTTGGATCGGTGCTTTCCTTTCTGCAGGAGAGTTTGGAAGGGCAGCTGTCCCCCTCCACCTTGAAGGTGTATGTAGCTGCTATAGCGGCACACCATGACACAGTTGAAGGTAAGTCCTTAGGGATGCACGACCTGATCATCAGGTTGCTTAGAGGCGCCAGGAGGTTGAATCCCTTCAGACCACGCCTTGTTCCCTCATGGGACCTCTCTGTAGTTCTTCAGGGTCTACGGAGAGCCCCCTTTGTTACCTTGCAGTCAGCTGAGCTTTAGGCACTCTCTTTGAAGACTGCCCTCCTGACTGCGCTCACTTCTATCAAGAGGGTATGAGACCTGCAAGCGTTCTCTGTCAGCGAAACATGCCTGGAGTTCCGTCCCAGCTACTCTCACATGATCCTGAGACCCTGACCGGGCTATGTGCCCAAGGTTCCCACGACCCAATTTAGGGACCAGGTGGTGAACCTGCAAGCGCTACCCCAGGAGGAGGCAGACCCAGCCTTGACGTTGCTGTGTCCGGTGCGTGCTTTACACATCTATTTGGATCACATGCAGAACTTTAGAGTCTCTGAGCAGCTCTTTGTCTGCTTTGGTGGACAGCGGAAAGGAAGTGCTGTCTCCAAGCAGAGGATCGCCCACTGGCTCATTGATGCCATAACAATGGCATATCACGCCCAGGACGTGCCGCCCCCGGCAGGGCTACGAGCCCATTCTACCAGGGGTGTAGTGGCCTCCTGGGCCTTGACCAATGGTGCCTCTCTAACAGACATTTGCAGAGCAGCGGGCTGGGCAACACCCAACAACTTTGCGAGGTTCTACAATCTCCGGGTGGAACTGGTTTCATCCAGTGTAGTGGCAGGCACAAGCAGATAAGTCCGGGACAGCTGGCCAAGTGTATCGCTTGCGCATAGCGCCTTTCACCTCCCCTGAACTGAAGACGTGCGCTGTTGACTCCCAGTAGTGTTCACAAACTGTGTTCCCTGGATGATTTCCTCCGAGCCCTGTGGCAGACGAATTTGCGCAGAAACTCACTGCTGGCTCAGTACATGTGCTAACTAAGCCCTGTACTGGGGTAGGTGCTCCGCATGTGGTGGTTCCCCATAGTTAACCCCATGCGATGTATATCTTCTACTAATTTGTTTCCCTTTTGGTAAACTGCAACTTCCTTGGGCAGAGGCCCCTGGCCATGTTCACCATGCTTGTAGTAACTCCTCCCCTGTAGGGTAGGACCTACCATGGGACTTCTCCACATGACATACTTCTGACAAAGTTTGGCAAGACCATGTGATGTTTTTCCACTCAAAATACCCCCCCCCCCCCTTTCTGGGCGGGGGTGTGGTCTCCACGGTGTCTTCCCCTTGGGAGGGACCCCCCCCCCGATGTAGACCTGGTGGCCCCAGTTGGTTAATTCCTTTTTTGGGGGGAGAGGGGAAAAAAAGAGGATAAGAGGCCACGTCTGGGCTAGCCTGTCTCTATCTTTTAGGCAGTCAATTTGTCCCCAAAGGGCCATTCGACACTCATAACAGTGTTAGGGGAGGTTTTGTGTTGGCCTGGTGTGCTGGCTAAGAGGCACACAGTGGTCTGCCCGTCACACACCGCCAGTTCACACAACACAGTTCAGCCAGTTGCGCCGTTTCGTATAGGGACCCCTAGTGTCACTAAATCGACACAACGTCCAGTGAGTGACAGATAGGGAACATCATGGTTACTTGTGTAACCTCTGTTCCCTGATGGAGGGAATGAGACGTTGTGTCCCTCCTGCCACAACGCTGAACTACCTGCTGAAATGGCCGGGACCTTGTCTCGGCTCCTCAGCACAAAACCTGAATGAGTGGTTGCATGCCAGCTCCTTTTATACCCATATGTCCGGGGAGATGTATGCAAATACCACTCGCCAATTTTCATTGGCCTTTTATCAAAGACCAGAGGTGTTTCGGGCTCCCAAGAGTGACCCCAAGTGTCACTACATCGACATAACATCTCGTTCCCTCCATCAGGGAACGGAGGTTATGCAAGTAACCAGGATGTTTTTGGGCCCCCTGAACAAAACTCTACAATGTGATCCCCATCGCCAACCTCATCAGTCAGATTACCGAGGTAAGGCCCCAATGGTTGCTCCCAGGCACCATCTCTAGAAGTAAAGATGATGCTGTCTGTGTCACTGTACAACAGCCTATCCCCCAACGTATCCATTAGTTGCTAGGTGACAAGACAGTGTTAACATCAGTGGTTAGACTAGGCCCACTCAATGTTATGTTAATTAACCTGTTTCTGTGTTGCTTCACTGTTCAAGGGGGATCTCACTGTCACTGTATCGTCTAAACCTATCTGCTGGCCCCTGATCACAACCATTTGACTCCCGACAATGTTTTGCCATTTTTAAATCAGATCTTTTTTTTTTATTTAAACCACATGTAGGGGTGTACACTTATAATAATAACTAAGGAAATAACTAAGGAAATAAAACTAGCCCCATACAGTAAAAACAAAAACAGTACCGAAACTTCAACTATTACAACCAAACTAAAACGACATACAGTGGGAATAAATGTTATATGTGAAACGATTTTACAACTCATCCGAGTTTCTTTTTAAGCATGAGTACGACCTGCTTTAACAAGTCCGTTGTCAGGTTTTGATCGCGGGCTGCTCGTTTGGTTTGCCCCACCATGCAAACGCTTGTTTAATCCAGATACCTTGTTGTTGTAGTGTGGCCGTGAGCCTCAGGGTCGGAATCTGCCACAGACACCACGCGTTCGTTGGATTGATCATCCCGATGTGTTTCTTTAGGTACCTGGGAAAATGCACAGGCATCCCACGATTTTATCAGTCCATCACCCCAGCTCCGAACATCATTTATATCGGGTACCGCATAGTCATCCACAACCAACTCTTTGAGAAGTCATACATATTGTTATACTATTTAAGACTTATTATTATTATTATTATTATTATTATTATTATTATGTTCTACTTCTTCAGAGACTAAAAATTTCTGACAATTTCTTTCTGTTTGAGGTGACTAAATCCTCAGCTTAACTATTAGTAGAGAAACGTTGCACTGACAGGTAGGGCTAATTCACACACACACAATCGCTCTCTCATTATTGCATTCAAATAAATGTAATCGTACTGTACCAGAGTACTTTCTGTTTAGAACGAACAGAAATCAAGCTGACATCAATGTTTGTTCACAAACTTTAGCATCTAGTTAACTTCACACACACATACCAGATGATGCTCCGAACGAACGTCTTGACCGTTTCCGTTCTGATGGCTGTGGTATGAAATCAAGATCTCTCACACACCCATCAACTGGAGCGTGCACCTGGGTGACCATAACCACTTTACGTTTAAGTCTTTTCGGCTTTGTTGCAATGCCACGGCCGCTAGCCCTCTCTGTGTGATTTTCACTTCCAGACGCGCCGATCTTTTTTTACAAGGTTTGATAAATCTTCTGAAAAAAAAAACAAAAAACACATAAGAACGTTTTAAACAAATCCAACAAATCATGTAAATAATGTGGCATTACAAACACTTACTGAGCGGGGAGATGTTCACTCTGATGTTGAACTATGCTCCGGATTCAGACCTGCTGGAAAAATTAAAAATATGATAATTCTACATATTCACAACACACCATACGTAGACATGAAACATATATAATTAGGTATACGCACCACACGCATGGTTCAGGAATTTAATTTGCTCAACAGTGTCAGAAATTTTACATCATCCACAGCATCTGGAGCGTTAGAGATCCTGTTGGGTCATAAATCACATCATAAATCAATCAATTTGACATTTTGACACATAGTATAGATTATACCTACTCACAGCCATTTGTTGCAGTTAACACATTTCAGATTTAGTTACATTTAATTCACAGAACAGAGGGTAGAGAGGCAGTTTGTTAGTGTGTCTGCAAATGGCAGTTAAACGTGCTGAGGTAAAACATATTTTAGCGCTTTTAACAGGAAATAATGAGCCTCATATATGCATTGTTCCCTTTGGCAATGGTGCTGGCTTAGATTTCAAATCAATATTTTCATCACACTTAGTTTTTTTGCTCTTTTGTCTTTCTGCTGAAGATCAAAAGGCATCCTGGTGCTAAATATCACATAACCTCAATGCAATGCTAATACACCCTTTTCGCCTCTGCATATGAAATGACCGAAATACACAGCTGCTCTTGTACAAGAAGATCAGAGATTGCTTGTTTCACAGCAGGGGCAAGATGACTCCAATCTCGGTGCTATTCAATAACCAAAACTGGTTCCTGCTAAAGTTTATTTATACTTTGCATGAGTTCAGAATCAAAAACCCTCAGGGTTGATTCGGTAGATATCTTTTTGTAACATTGTTCACAGTTAGGGAACAGGAGGAAGCGGGAGAATCCAACTCCAACAGTACATTTTTATTTCTTTTAAACTCAATATTTCCGCTTTTCAGAGGTCGCACTCAGAAATCCGCTTTTCAGCAGACATAAAACAATAGAGTCTTTCTCCAGCTTGTGTCTCGTCATTCTCTGTCGGGACTGGTATCTGGCTTGCTCTTAAAGCCCGTCTCCACTCTCACTGCAATGACAAACAGCTGTTAGCGACAATCATTGCCAGGTGATGATCCTTACCATTCTCATCTCCTGATCTCGCTCTTCATTCACAAACTGGCACTTAACCATGCCCCCCCACCACATACCCCCATCACCCAACTCAGGCCAGGGAGCCCTCTGTGCCCCCAGTCTGTGGACCACCTCGAACTTAAAAGGCTGAAGAGCAAGATACCAATGGATGATCCAAGCGTTGGAATCCTTCATGTGATGAGCCATTGGAGCAGGGTGTGGTGCAAACAGAGGGTGAAAGCCTGTCCCAGGAGGTAGTACCGAAGGGTGAGGATTGCTCACTTGTTGGCCAGACACTCCTCAATGGTGCTGTACCTCGCCTCTCTCACCGAAAGCTTCCGGCTGAAATAAAGCACCGGGCGCTCCTCCCCCTCCACCACCTGGGACAACACGGCTCCCAATCCCCTGTCAAATACGTCTGTAAAACTAAAGGGAGAGAAAAATCAGGAGCATGTAACAATGGCCCACCACAAAGCGCAGCTTTCACTTGCATAAAAGCTTGTTGGCATGGCTCCGACCACTGGACCGGGTCTGGGGCTCCCTTTTTAGTGAGATCAGTCAGCAGGCTGGTGACGTCTGAATAATTAGGCACAAACCTCCTATAATAGCCAGCCAGCCCAGGAACTGTCTCACCTCCTTTTTGATCTTGGATCTCAGGCAGGCCGCAACCGCCACAGTCTTATCAATTTGGGGGCACACCTGCCCGTGACCCAAGTGGAACCCCAGATACTGTACCTCCACCCGTCCAATTGCGCACTTCTTGGGGTTTTCTATGAGTCCCGCCATCGCAGCGACCTCAGAACCACCCTCAGATGCTGCATATGCCACTGCCAGTCATTACAGTATATAATGATGTCATCCAGATAGGCAGTGGCGTACACAACATGCGGTCTGAGGACTCGGACCATAAGGCGCTGAAATGTAGCCGGGGCCCAAACAAACCGAACAGAAAGGTCACGAATTGGTGTAAGCCAAACGGTGTGGAGAAGGCCATTTTCTCACAGGACACTGGAGTCAAGGGATGCCAGTAACCCTTCTTTAAATCCAATGCTGAATAAAAGCGAGCCGCACCCAACCGATTAAGCAGTTCGTCAATACGAGGCATTGGGTACGCTTCAAATTTAGACACCGCATTGACTTTCTATAATCCACACAGAACTGCACTGAGCTGTTGCTCTTTTGAACCAGCACCACCGGGCTGACCCAGTCACTGTGGGATTATTCTATTACCCCCATATCTAGCATGGTGTCTAATTCTTCTCGAACCACTTTTTTTTGTGCTCGGGTAATTGGTAGGGATGACTGCGTACCATTACCCCTGAGGTTGTTTCGATATTGTGTTATATGAGGTTCGTACGACCGGGAAGGGCCGAGATCACATCCGAGAATTCTCTTTGCAATCGGGCCATGTCCGTGATTTGTGACGGTGAGAGGTGAGGATGCTTCAGTGTCTTTTCCTGCCCTTAGTGACCCACCATCAGATTATAATGAGCCGTCTGGAATAATATTTCCTGACGGTTCTTCGCCACACACCATCTGAATGACCATCTCTGTGAATGCCCGGCCAATATAAATGGGCCATTAGATGCTTCAGTGTCTTTTCCTGCCCTAAGTGACCTGACATCGGATTATAATGAGCCGTCTGGAATAACGTTTCCTGACAGTTCAATCCCCAGAGTTGAGGAGCCAGTATGGGAGGGGCAGGGGGAGGAAGGGAGACAGGAAAGCGCAAGAGATAGAAGGGTATCAGGGCTCACCGGCTCCCGAATACGCTGCCATGTGGTCCTCTGCCAACTGGATGGCCATTTGGAGCAACGCTGGATGGTGGCACTGGACCTACTCCACCGTGCCTCTCGGAAGTCAAGCGATGAACTGCTCCAGTACCACCAGATCAATGACAGCTCTGATGTCACATTGCTCAGCCAGCAACCACATCTGGCAGGTGTCCTGGAGCTGCTGGGAGAAGGTGAATGGGCGGCCGTGCTCACCAATGGTCAGGGAACAAAAGCACTGGCGGTGCTGCTCGGGTGTCCAGCCGACCCATTGCAGGATGGCTTTTCTCAAGTCAGCGTACACCAGGAAGTTCTCCGCTTTTTACTGCCTCACCGCGAGTTGGGCTTCCCCGGACAGCAGTGGAATTAACCGGACTGCCCACTGGGTAAGCGGCCATCCATATGCCCCCGTCATCCATTCAAAGAGCTCCAAGAAGGCCTCCAAATCGTCTAGGGGGCCCATCTTGATTATTGGAACCTGGGGTGGGGTGGTCACGGGGACTGGGATCACGGCGGCAGCACCCTCCTGGTGCAGCAAGCTCCGGAACATCTACCGATCCTCCACTTGGGCCTGGAGGAGCGCAATGAATAGCTGCTCCTGTTCGGTGCGCAGCTCGAGGAGGGCCTGATGCTGTGTCTGTTGGATGCTGGTGAGGGTCTTGACCACATCCTCCAGAGGTGAGGCATCCATGGCGGTGTTCTTCCTCCCTTAATCCCGGGTTTCGGCACCAGTGTAACAATGTTCACAGTTAGGGAAAAGGAGGAAGCAGGAGACGGCGAATCCAACTCAAATGGCCCGTTTTTATTTCTTTTCAACTCAGTATGTCCGCTTTTCAGCGGTTGCACTCAGAACTCCGCTTTGCAGCGGACATAAAACAACAGAGTCTTTCTCCAGCTCGTTTATTGTCACTCTCTGTCGGGACTGAAGTCTGGTTCATTCTTAAAGCCCGTCTCCACTCTCACTGCAATGACAAATATCTGTTAGAGACAATCATTGCCAGGTGATGATGCTTACCGTTCTCATCTCCTGATCTCGCTCTCTGTTCACAAACCGGCACTTAACCACACCCCCACCACCGTAACAGAAATGCTTCCTGTGACGCAAGCTCGATTTCACACATTGCATTCTGAAATGTGTCATAGTGCATTTTATAACATAGCAAGTTGCACACATTCCATTTGTAATGTTGCCACAAAGGACTGTGCACAACATGTTGTTTTTCTTTTCTTCCCCATCGTATGAAAAGTGAAAAATGTGTTTCACAAATTCTCGAAGAATTAGTTTACTTCACAGTCTTCTTAGATTCTTTATGCCAACAATGTTCTCCCTGTCTGGGCAATTTTGAAGTGCCTGTCAAAACGTTGACGTGGTTTGGAGTGAGATGATGAAATCCTCAAAAATGTGTCTGTAAGATTGTTGAACTTATGTAGTTTAAAGCCCCATCTGTTGTGATCTCATTTGTAATAGGGGCAAGACAAGGGATGCTACTTGATGACATCAGCTGCATAAAATTAGCATGGATGTAACAGACAACCTCAAAAAGCCATAACATGAAAAAAAATAAAAAATAAATAAATAAATAAATAAATTCTGGGATCTGGTAATTTACAGGCATCTAAGCCATAATTATTGAAAATGAGGAGGTATCATTTAAATTTATGTCAAACATGGCTTACAGGCAAGGTCTGTAATGCAAGATTTTAAGCAAATTAATTACAGTATGAGAACGTGCTTAGCCAATACAAGGGTAGAACATTTGCATTATTAGAGTTATTTAGGGTAGCACCATTTAGATATTCATAAACCACTAATTCTTGAGATGAGGGACAAAACCTTTGTACAAAGGTCCTCTTTATGCTAAAAAATAAAAACAATACATTTATAATAATAAAAATACTGAACAAGTTAAATCTAAAGGAAATGTGTTTACTCAGGGCATTTATTACTTATATTTTTAAATAATTTCAGTAGTTTTGTAATGCATGCTTTATACTTGGATGCACATGTAAATGAACCTGTCCTCAGCAAAAGGTCACAATGTTAAACTGCCAAACAAAGTGTTTAAAAATGCAACAAATTAATAAATATCAATATCAACTGAAAGGTAGGGATCTGTAAGATATCAAACAATACATGAAGTAAAATTTAAATGACATTTTCTATTTAAAAAAATTTCAATCAAAATTGTGTCCTAACTTTGCATCAACTATATAAATTGTTTTACTAATCCTGAATAAATCAGACAATGTCATGGTTAGCTCTAACTCTGAGTACCCCTATCCCACTTCCTGCTCATGCAACAGACACATGGTCTGGTATGATTTTTATATATTTCAAACAAACAATGTTTAAGTCTGCATTCACAGCTTCAACATGTCAACACCATCATCCCATTGAGATAATTTCTGTTAAGACATTTTAGTTTAGGTTATGGAGGCAGCTTCAACTGAGGAAAAATCAAACAAAATGGCTCTAGTGTACAACACATGGTTAAGATGGAAAACTAAAAAAAAAAAAAAAAATTCAACTCTTTCAGAATTTTCAGAACAGTGTGAAACCTGAAGAAAAAAAAATAGAATGTATTTTATCACTTATCTCTTTTAATGAATACCATTATAAAATAATTAAAGTTACACTCTTGTTGGATGTATCAAATAAAAATAGCATGCTTTTAGTGTGTTTGACAGAGTTGACAGAAATTACAGTAAGATGTAAGTTATAAAGTGAATAAATGTCAATTTTCAGATAAAAACCTGTTCACTTGCATGGTTCGTTAGCTGAGACCTTTGTATACAAATATATTCATTTCAAATAAATTTATTTAAAGTTTTGTCCCTTATCTCAAGAATCAGTGAAACTTTAAAACTGTTCCTTTACACTCAATATTTCCATTGTTATAAACAGTGTTACAACTTTTTTGTCATATAATCCTGGATGTCCTTAAAAATTAATTAAATGTGTTAATGTATTTACTGCATAATAATAATCATAATAATATTAGATGAGATTAATTGTGATTGTTTATTTAAACTGTTTCACTCAACAATAAATAAATAAATACAATTTTAATGATCATGAAATTAATAAAATATGACATTAAGTGTGATTATTTATTGAAACATTTTTATAGCCCTAAAATTTTTATTTTATATGTCAGGTTTGCAAAGCAAAATTAAAAATCAATATGGTGTGTATGTAGCTCTGGTTGTGAATCATTGTAATAGTATGTACATGTGAGCAGTGTTGGGGAACATTGCTTTTAAAAGTAACTCATTAGAATATTGCGTTACTACTTATAAAAAGTAACTAAATTAAGTAATGTATTATTTTTCTCACCATCTGCCACTCTCTCTTCTTTCAAAGCAAAATAGCTGTGCATTCCAGAAAAATTAGCCATGCATTGCTTACAAGAGGCATCACAGGTCATGCTTCCTACTGTACAACACTCATGTCAAAACAACATGCTAAACAAACAGATATTTAGAAAGGCTACAATCAGCAGGTCTATTCACGTCATATTTTTAATTAAGCGACTCAATAAAAGTAATATGTATGATTTGTTTTTCCATCGGCATGACAGCCAACATTAATTATTAAAGAATAACCATTGTCTTTATGCAGCAAAGTCGAAACCTTGAACCTTATGTCATCATTTGTGGTGCCCATCAACAATGCCCACAGACCTTTTAATGCAGTGTGTATTTACACATGAATCAATCCCTTTTCACCCACCCGAATGATGAATGTTAAATGCTTTAACATGGAGCAGTTTGGATGCAAACTTTTCCTAGACCAGTGGTTACAGGCAGCTTTAAAACAAAGCAGTTTGGGTGGACGAGCAGTCAGCTATCACTGCATGTTGTAGAATGTAACCGTATGCATAATCAGGGTTGAAGAGTAACGAAATACATGTAACGGGAATACGTATTTAAAATACAAAATATAAGTAACTGTATTCCACTACAGTTACAATTTAAATCATTGGTATTTAGAATACAGTTACATTCAAAAAGTATTCTGATTACTGAAGAGATTACTTTGCATTTTATTGTCATTTGTTTCATTTAATATTTAGTCCTTTCAGATGGAAAACATTTATATATATAAATGATGCGATCCAAAGTGCATTTGAACAGCACTGAAACACTTTCTTATGATGCGTTACATTCATACGAGCAGACAGAGAAGTAAGTTTGAAGTAAGTTTGGAGCAGAAGAAATAGAAATAAACCTTGTGTAAATTGTCAGATTTATGCTAAATTAAAATGCTATTTCTAGCCATTTTATATGCACATTACCAGGCACGATCATATTTTTTTATCAAGAAAATTCACATTGGATCATAATTTATTTTTTCTAGTAAGCCCTTTGATATTAGGGCAAAAATCATATTTTTGATAATATTTTTGGTATTGTTTTCCTGTAAAAATATCTAAAAATCCTTAAAACAAGATCAGTTTGATTTATCTTGTTTTAGAAACAACACTGCATAAGATATTTAGGTTTTTCAGATAATATATTTTTAATCACGTGTATTTTGTCTTACTGTACTGGAAGAGTTTTTATATTCAAAACAAGTGAAAAAATCTACCAGTGCTTTATAAGTAATCCAAAGTATTTAGAATACGTTACTGACCTTGAGTAATCTAACAGAATACGTTACAAATTACATTTTACAGCATGTATTCTGTAATCTGTAGTGGAATACATTTCAAAAGTAACCCTCCCAACCCTGTGCATAATCATGCCGTGGCCATAGAAAGACTTCTCTTGCTTTATCAACTGCAGAAAACAAAGTTTCACTTACCGAAATGTTTTTTTTTTTTTTTTTTATTATTATTTATTTATTTATTTTACTTTTTTATTATTATTATTATTATTATTATTATTATTATGTTGCCTTATACAGTTACATTTCTTAACTTTGGCTGTGATTGTCATTACAATGTCAAGGTTTATGGCTGCACATGCAAGCTCAAGTGCACAACAAATCCACTGCTGCTAATGATGAGTACAACTAGATTCCACTGTTTTCATATTTATATTCCTTTACCAGCAATATTTTAAAGTTTTTAAGACTCTAAATTTTTAAGACTTTAAATCTCAGGGTGGGCTAAAAGAAGACTTATTGTGCTCTGTACATCGCCGATAAGCATGGCTCATACTCTCTAGAACTATAATACTCATCATGCTCACACATACAACAGATTAATTCTCTGTGCATCACTGATAAGCAAGCCTCACACTCTCTTGAACTACAATTCCCATCATGCACTGCCCATACATCACAACAAAATGTCCTTCCACACAGCTTGCACACTTTAACTACTGGTTTCTCACAATACTAAGAAAGAAAAGGTGTAGAAAAGAAAAGTGTTACTTATTAAAAAAAAAAACTTTACTTAAAAAAGTAATCTCATTATGCAATGCGTTACCCCCAACACTGCATGTGAGTGTGAGAGGGAAGAGAAGATTTAGTTTGAATGGGCATGTAAGAGCTATTATTAAGTTGTTTTTATGTGTGTAGAGGTACAAATTTAGTTGATCTCTAAAGACATTAGGAGTATATCATCTACCGCTCCTTGTAAAACCGCAAAGTGTCAACCGCATGTCTAAGCAGCAGTCAGCAACGCAGTCAATCTGAAGCTTCTGTTGCAATTTAATTAGACCAGATGAGTCTCGTTCAGCCAAAGACTCACTCACAGGGGACATTGAAAATGTCAGACACGATCTTGCACACGTTTAATTAAAAGAAATGTGAGCTGTATTGGTGTACAATTGCGACTTGTTTTGTTTGGCTTGTGTTGCTGCCCTCGGTTAATCACTATTAAAAGAGTACATATGCCTAGACAGAAAAGGTTTGCTCTAATTCTAATTCTAATGCTCTAATGAAACTATCGACATTAGATTTGTCACTTTGGCTCTATTTGCCTTTGTGATGAATGTCAGTTTCAGCAGAGCAATTTAATTAAATTTAATTTAAAAATTGCATAATATTTCTGTTTCTACCACCACCACTACTGTTGCTACAACTGAACAATTACCAGTGGCAGTTTTAACCACCACACAAACCAAGCAAATGCTTGGGGCCCCAGAAATTTGGGAGGCATCCTGCCATATGCATTCTACACATATTTTTAAACATAACATATACCCACATAGCTAATCAGGATTTACAATGAATCATGTCAAAAATCAGTCAGTTATTGGTCTAATATTACAACATGAAAATTGAATACACAGAAAAAAATACAAGTCAAGTCATTTTTATTTGTATAGCGCCTTTCATAACATGCATCGTTTCAAAGCAGCTTTACAGAAAATCATGCATTAACAGAAAATGAAACTGTAAAATCTATAATGTAATAGAGTCATCACTGTGTTGTTTGATAAAATACGATTGTGAATTGTTTTTAAAAATAAGTAATTAAATAATAATTGTATTTAGAAACCCAGTGAGCAAGCCGAAGGCGACTGTGGCAAGGAACACAAAACTCCAGTGGAGAAATGGTTAATGGTTAATGGAGAAAAATAACCTTGGGAGAAACCAGGCTCATGGTGGTGCCAGTTCCCCTCTGGTTAACATCATGAATATAATGCTAATATTACTTAATTATGTATAGTGTAAGTCATGGTTTAAAATGATTAAACTAAGTAAGTGTTAAGGGTCAGTGTTTAAACAAAGATTTTGTAAGAACTGTAAGATTACTGACTAATGTCTTTGAAGTTCATCCTGGATAAACTGCCTTTGTTAGTTGGCTGATGAAGGCTTTTGTTGGCAATGAATTGATATTCTATGTATTCCATTATAAAAGTGTAGTCCATCATTAGACTGAGGTGATGCAGGCAGAGATCAGTGAGGTGCATCGCAGTTCATACGGCCGGTAATTTCAGTGAGGTCTATCCTAAGTCCAAGGTTCAGGCAATGGCATATGAAGTATCCCATGTCTTATGGTTGGAGTTGGCACCAGTTTATCCTCTGAAGTCCATTGTAATAGACTGAAGTGATGTTTGGCTGGCACCAGCTGCATTTACCAACACGAAGCAGGAATGGAGCTGGATCCAGCCGGTTCTGGTGACCTCAGGATAGGAGTCTCGAGGTTGAGACAGGGATACAAATAGAATAATATTAGCATAGATGCCATTCAATTTTATCTGGTTCCGGCAGACCTAACTAAAGCAGCCTAATTGTGAATTGAAGGATAAATTAGGTGTATGCCTGGCTAAATAGATGAGTCTTTAGTCTAGACTTAACCTGAGTGAGTGTGTCTGTGTAACCCACCTGTAATTTTAGTGGGTATTTTATTATTATTATTATTATTGTTGTTGTTGTTATTATTATTATTTATTGATTTTATTTATTTATTTATTTATTTATTTGTGAAGGTTTCAGACATATATATTTGTATATTACTAAAATGCGGGATGCAAGAACGTAGAGTTCCGTAGGGCTGTGCGTATTACGTCACGCACACACACACACACACACACACACACACACACACACACTGCCTGCTCGCAATGTGAAGAGCGCTAGGCTGCACCTGCGAAATTTATTTGCGTCTGTTGGAAAATACTACATCTTTGTGTCTGAAACCATTCCTATTTTATTAGTGGTTGCCGGAAGGAAATATCTGAGTTCGTGGATGTCATTTACGTTTGAACTGCGAGGTTTCAACGGAGTTTCATCTGCGCTGGATTTTCCCTGTTTGCGGTGAAACTTTGTGAAGGACACCAGATCGAAAGGGAAGATTTCCACACATACACACACACACATATGAACTGAATTGAGTCACACAAACGGACATTTATTAAGGGAACATTTTCATATCCTGGACACATTTTGAAACTTTGAATTTCTCAGCAGATCTCCATCTAAATAATCAAACATATATTGTTTGTTTATTTTATTTACATTTTCTTATGTTTAATTTTATTTTATTTTTTTTTTTGTTTTTTTTTTGTTTCAATATTATTCATGTGCTAATGTGATGTTAAACTTATATCTGCATGTGCCTTGTTCAAGTTAATACAGTTTGACTGAATTGATTTATGTTTTGGAAAATATTTTTTTCTTTGAGTCTAAATGGTGAAATTCTGATACTTTGGCAAGTACAATTAATTGATTGGGTATTTGTATTTAGAATATCATAGTCAGAAATATTGTGAGAACCCAGAACTCCAGAATTGTGTACACTTACACTTACACACACACACACACACACACACACACACATATATATATATGTGTATATATATATATATATATGTATATATATATATATATGGATATATGTATGTGTGCATAAGTTTGTGGGGATTCTAGACCCTGATAGATTCTCCTCCAGAGTAACAATTCATTAGTGGGTTACATCTGTAGAGAAGAGAAAATGGCACCCAACATGTAAGGCTTTACCAAAGTATAAAGAAAAAATATATATATATAATAATTTTGGTTAATTATAAGTGGACATTTTCTAAGCATGGATCTTTGTGAGGAGTATAATTTTGATCCTGAAAGATCAATGCTCCTTAAAAATGTAGACCCAGCAACTACCCTCAGTAAAGTGTGGCAAGCTTTTAGCTCTCTTGATAAAGTGCTGAAAATACAATGGGTTAGTGACCGATCCTCCAGAGAACTCCTTTGTGAGTTCCAGGAGTGTGTTACTCCACTGTTATTAGAGGAAGAGCACCCAAATGCAGACTGCGATGATGTATGGGGTGTTGTTCAAGTAGATAAGCCTCAGCATAAAGATGGACGATGCCAGTCAGCAACTATGCAATTTACAATGACTGGTTTTGTTGATAATACATTATATGATATGGCTGACCAGCTCTTAGCACAGATAAACAGTCTAGCTCAGTTGCATTGTGGTAATGCTGATGAACTTAGCCAACAGGTTGCGACTAAACTTATCAGTAAGTCTGAAAGCTATGACAGTGGTCCTTCAACCTCCACACCTGCTCAGAGAATGCGACCGACCGACTTGCCAGCCACAGCCGTAGAGTCTGTTTCTAAGGTTTCATTTTCAGATATGGCAGATTCACCTGTGGGGAGAAGGTTGGAGAATGGAGCATCTGCTACCTTCACTATACCACAGGAAGTACAGAGAGTGATTGTAGAACATGTAGTGAAGCATGATACAGAATTCATTGCACAGTCATCTTCACCAACTAAAATACGTACATTTTCTGGCACTTGTCCCAGACCTAATAGTGAGACTGATTTTGCCACGTGGAAAGTGTATGTCAAACAAGGACTCACAAATATGTCTCTGTCTGACAGTGGTAAAAGAAGGCATATCCTAGACAGTCTTCTTCCCCCGGCTCTCAATGTAGCTCTAAGTGCTGGGGCAAATGCACCACCAAGGTTGTACATGCATAAGCTGGAAAAAGCTTATGGCAGTGTCACTGGTGGAGAAGAGCTGTATATTCAGTTCATTGAAACACATCAGAATAATGGTGAGAAAGCCTCTGATTATTTGTGGAGACTTCATTCTCTAATGCAAGAAGTAATTGAGAAGAAAGGCATGGCTGGAAAACATTCCAACACCCAGCTGCTGAAACAATTCATTAGGGGGTGCTGGGATAACACATTGATTACCCAGTTATGCCTCAAAGAGCTACTAACAGACCCAGCACAAACCATTTTAGGGTATTCTGATTTGCTTTTCAAGTTGAGGGCCCATGAGCAGCAGCTCAAAGAGAAGCGAAAGAACCTCCATTTTGGTGTTCCTCCAACTAGAGCACGTACCCAAGCACATGTGTCTGTTGAGTCAGGTTCGCATGTAAAAACTAGCATTCCTTCTGATAACGAGACTAAAGAATAAGAGAACTTGAGGCAGAAGTAGCTAAGTCAAGGACTAAAAGTAACCCGACATTAAGTAAGAAACAAGCAGATAGTCCACTGCAACCAAACACGGGTGGAGAAGGCCACCAAACTCTGTCAATATCCAAACCTCAGGATAAATCAGTACAAACTGGTAGGTTTTGCTACCATTGCGGGGAAGATTCACATTACTTGTAGCATTGCACCAATCCAGTTAATGCAGCCTTAGTACAGCAAAAACTGGTGCAGAGACATGAACAGAAGTACTCCTTGCAGAAATGTGCCAGTGTGCAGTTAAACAGGAAGTAGCCTCTGTTAGGGAATTGACAGAGGCTGGGTTAAGACAAAGTTCCAATAAAACAGCAAATCGTGTTCCTAAGGGCTTGATTGGTGAGTCCTGGGAGAGTGAGGTTTGGGTGGATGGAGTCAAGTGTCATTGTTTAATTGATACTGGATCACAAGTGACCTGCTTAGCAGAATCATTTTATAGGCAGTATTTGTCTGATCGAGAACTTGCCTCTATAGATGACCTTCTTCATGTTGCGCAGGTCAGACAGTCCTGTTCCTTGAATATATTGAGATGGATGTGCAGTTCCCCAAATTTGCCTGTGGAACAGAGTCAACATTAACAGTACTTGCATTCTGCCCTGATCAGAATTACAATGTTCAAATGCCATTACTTGTAGGTACTAATATTCTTAGACGACTCCTTAAAGATTGTAAAGATATGAGAGGAGATCAGTATCTACAAGCACTGCCTATCAGTGCCAAATGGATTTCTGCATATATGCAGTGTGATGATATGTCGGAACTCGGTTGTAGGAGGCAGGACCCCATCCCAGTCTGACTGTCCAGTAACAAGTCTGTAACGATTGCAAATGGGAAAGTGTGTGAAGTAACTGGAGTGTACAGGATCAAAGAACATGACAAAACTGGAACGGTAATAATAGATGAACCAAGTACACAGTGTGTTCCAGGAGGTTTGGTGGTAGACTGCAGATTATTAAAAGTGCAGTCCCGGTCTCGCAACAAAGTAAAAGTGACCAATCGCAATGTCTCAGATCACAATATTACTCTCCAGCCAAAAGGAGTGTTTGCTGAATGTTCTGGGGTCGACTGGGTTAGGTCAGTGCCTGTTTTTGACAATGTTGACAAAACTCACACATCAACAAATCTACTGGCAATCCTTGCTGCAAATGAATTGGATAGGGAGGACCTTTTAGCCCTTGATTACGATGGCTCTCCTATCTCAGAAGAGCTCAAAGCACACATTACTGCAAGAGTCAATAATGAAACATCCAGTGCATTTGCTAAGCATGATCTGGATGTTGGTCATGTGTCAGGGGTAGCACACAGGATAGAATTAGTCGAGCATGTACCTTTTAAAGAACGTACTCGTCAAGATTCTCCAGCAGACTTTGAGGACTTAAGAAAACATTTGCTGGACCCTCTAGCCAGTGAAGTTATAGAAGAGTCAAACAGCCCATATGCCTCACCAGTATTCTTGGTGAGAAAGAAATATGGTGATTTAAGAATGGTGGTTGACTACAGGAGACTAAATAGTCTAACAATGAGAGATGCATACCCTCTCCCCAGGATCGAGGAAACTTTTGCGCTGTTGTCAGGTTCAAAGTGGTTCTCAGTGTTAGACTTGAAGAGTGGATATTATCAGCTAGAAGTGGAGGAAAAGGACCGTTCCAAAACAACGTTTACCACCCCCTTTGGGAACTGGCAATTCAAAGGCCTGCCGCAGGGGCTTGCGAACTCTCCTGCAACTTTTCAGAGAACAATAGAGAAAGTGATGTTTGGTCTTAACCTACAGGAAGTTATAGCATTCCTGGATGATTTAATTATCTTCTCGGATACCCTCGAACAGCATGAGGAAAGATTAATGAATATACTTCATCGTATCTCCACATTTGGGCTGAAATTGGCACCCGCCAAGTGCAAATTCTTTCAAACTTCTGTAAAGTACTTGGGGCATGTAATTTCTGCCCAAGGAATACACCCCGATACTGACAAAATTTCTGCCAATAAGGAATGGCCAATACCAAAAACTGTCAGGGACCTTAGATCTTTTCTAGGGTTTGCGGGCTACTACAGCCGATTTGTGGAGAACTGTTCTCAGATAGTTAGACCTTTGAATGCATTACTCCAAGGAGAGTTCTCAAATAGACACAAAGCATCATCTCATCGTACAAGATGCAAAACACAGTCTTTATTGGGGAGGTGGGATGCTTATTGTCAGGCGGCCTTTTAGATGGTAATCCAAAAACTCACGTCCATGCCGATTCTTGGATTTGCAAATGACCCTATATCCTCCACACTGATGCTAGTGTCACAGGCATAGGTGCAGCACTGTATAAAATACAGGACGGTAGGACCCGAGTTGCTTATGTTAGTCATGGTCTTTCTAAAAGTGAGAAGAATTATCCAGTGCACAAGCTGGAATGTTTGGCTCTAAAATGTGCTGTATGTGAAAAATTTCATTTTTTGTATGGCGCAAAGTTTACAGTGTTGACAGACAACAATCCACTGACTTATGTGCTTACCACTGCAAAATTGGATACAGCTGGTCACAGGTGGCTTGCTGCTCTAATGATGTATGATTTTGACATTAAATACAGAGCAGGAAAGATGAATATTGATGCAGATGGGTTATCTAGAAGGACTCAAGAGCCTGCCATGGCTGATGATGATTCTGTGCAAATTGATGAGAGGGTGGCAAATCTAACTGACAGAGTGACGTGTGCCCCACATGAGTTTGGGCAGCTCGAAAAAGAGGTGATAGATAGTGTGTGCTTGAAACATCTTGTTCATTGTAGACTGAACAGAGTACAACTGAATGGAGATGGCAACATCCTGGATGGTGTGGACGACATTGCTCCGGCTGTTGAGATGCTCATGTTTGATGAAAGTGCAGTCCCAGATGATCTGAGTGAGCCTGAGCCATGGCCTGGACAATCAACTTTACCCAGTATGACCACTAATGAATGGGGAATTCTCCAAAGAGAGGACACAGCCATTAGGAAAGTAATTGAGTTGATAGAATCTGATGAAACTTTAACTCATGCAGAAAACATGAAGGATCTAGAGAAATGATTCTGCTGTGGAGGGAAGAATCACAATTAAGGCTAACTGATGGTGTGCTATATCGTCAGGTAGCTGATCAGTATGGTCAGAAATACTGTCAGTTGGTAGTCCATTGTAATTTTCAAGATGACGAAATGGGGCATATGGGATATAAACAGACTCTAGAGCTAGCAAGAGCAAGGTTCTATTGGCCAAAGATGGCAGAATATGTTGAACAGAAATGCAAGACTTGTGAAAGATGTCTAAAGAGGAAAGCCAGTGCACAAAGAGCAGCAAAGCTTATCAGCCAAAACGGTGGCTAATGCATTGTGGGAAAATCTGATCTGTAATTTTGGGTTTCCAAAAAGAATACATAGTGATCAGGGGGCAAATTTTGAGTCGGAGTTGGTGAAAGAGCTATGTACATTGGCAGGTGTAAAATCCAGAACCACACCATATCACCCCAGGGGAAACCCAGTGGAAAGGTTTAACTGAACCCTTCCAGAATACTGGGAACCCTGAGTGATCAGAAAAAGGAATACTGGCAAAAGTATGTGTGGCCTTTAGTGCATGCTTATAATTGCACTAGGAATGATGTCACAGGAGAATCCCCTTTCTTCTTGATGTTTGGTCGGCAGCCTCACCTGCCCATAGACCTTTGTTTTGGGATTAGCCCTTCAGGACATAACCCTAAAACTCATTCTCATTATGTTAGAGAGTTGAAGAAGAGGTTGAAATATGCTTATTAACTGGCTACACAAAATGCAGAGAAAAGACAACTATTGAACAAAACCAGGTGGGATAAGAGAGTTACAGCAGCTGCTGTAGAATTTGGTGATCATGTACTGGTGAAAAACGTGAACATAGAAACACAAGATTTCAGATCGCTGGGAGTCTACTGTATATGTGGTGACTAAACAACCGAACAGAAATACCTGTGTATGTCATTCAGCCCGAGAATGCAGAAGGTGCTGAGCGAGTGTTGCATAGGGACCTTTTGCTTCCATGTGGTTTTCTCCCAGTCATCCAAGAGGGGGTCCAAGAGGAGCCCATTGGGAGTAAACTGCCTAATATGCGCCAGAGGTGTAAGAATGTACTGGAAGAGGGCCCAGATAAGGAGGGTTTAGACGAGATGCTGGAGGTTAGCTGCCCCACTACAGTTCTGAATCCTGAGGCCTCAGAGTTTCAGATGGAGGCAGTTTCAGAGGAATGATTAACATCATGGTTACTCGTGTAACCTCCGTTTCCTGATGGAGGGAACGAGACGTTGTAATGATGTAGTGACACTAGGGGTCACTCTTGGGAGCCCGAGACACCTCTGGTCTTTGATAAAAGGCCAATGAAAATTGCCGAGTGGTATTTGCATACCACTCCCCTGGACATACGAGTATAAAAGGAGCTGGTATGCAACCACTCATTCAGGTTTTATGCTGAGGAGCCGAGACAAGGTCCAGCCATTTCAGCAGGTAGTTCAGCATTGTGGCAGGAGGGACTCTTAGTTAGCACGTGTACTGGGCCGGCAGCGAGTCTCTCCGAAAACTCGACTGCCACAGGGCTCGGAGGAAGTCAACCAGGGAACAAAGTTTGTGAACACTACTGGGAATTAATGGTGCACGTCTTCAGCTCAAAAGGTGGTGGAAGGCGCTATGTGCAAGCGATACACCCGGCCGGCTATCCCGGGCTTATCCGCTTGTATTGCATGCCACTACCTGGGATGAAATCGGTTCCACCCGGAGGTTGTAGAACCTTGCAAAGGTGTTGGGTGTTGCCCAGCCTGCTGCTGTGCAAATGTCTGTTAGAGAGGCACCCCTGGCCAGGGTCCAGGAGGCCACTACACCCCTGGTAGAATGGGCTCGTAGCCCTACCGGACGTGGCATGTCCTGGGTGTGATATGCCATAGTTATGGCGTCAATGAGCCAGTGGGCGATCCTCTGCTTGGAGACAGCGCTTCCTTTTCGCTGTGCACCAAAGCAGACAAAGAACTGCTCAGAGATCCTAAAGCTCTGTGTGCAATCCAAATAGATGCGTAAAGCGTGCACCGGACACAGCAATGACAGGGCTGGGTCTGCATCCTCCTGGGGCAGCGCTTGCAGGTTCACCACCTGGTCCCTAAAAGGGGTCGTGGGAACCTTGGGCACATAGCCCGGTTGGGGTCACAGGATCATGTGAGAGTAGCCCGGACCGAACTCCAGGCACGTTTTGCTGACAGAGAATGCTTGCAGGTCTCCTAACCTCTTGATGGAAGTGAGCGCAGTCAGGAGGGCAGTCTTCAAGGAGAGTGCCTTATGCTCGGCTGACTGCAAAGGCTCAAAGGGGGCTCTCTGTAGACCCTGTAGAACTATAGAGAGGTCCCATGAGGGAATGAGGCACGGTCTGGAGGGATTCAGCCTCCTGGCGCCTCTTAAGAACCTGATGATCAGGTCGTGCTTCCTTAAGGACTTACCGTCGACTGCGTCATGGTGTGCTGCTATAGCGGCAATGTACACCTTCAAAGTGGAAGGGGACAGCCTCCCTTCCAACCTCTCCTACAGGAAGGAAAGCACTGATCCGACTGCACATCTCTGGGGGTCTTCCCATCAGGAAGAACACCACTTAGCGAACAGACGCCACTTAAAGGCATACAGGCGCCTTCCACGTTCCATCCAGGGGCCAGACATGGATATTCCAGAGGTCTGGTCGCGGGTGCCAGATGGTGCCCCCTCCCTGAGAAAGAAGGTCCTTCCTCAGCAGATTCTTGGGAGGCAAACAGGTGCACCTGTGCCTGTCCGAATCAACTCCAAATCAGCTGGACCACCTGAGGGTGGAGTCTCCATTCTCCCCTGAGGGTAACGTGTCATGACAGTGCGTCCGCTGTAGTGTTGAGGTTGCCCGGGACTCAAGAAGAGCAGACGGCAGGCGAGTTGTGACATACAACGAGAGCGCAGACCGCCTTGGCGGTTGACATATGCTACCGTTGCCGTGTTGTCTGTCTGAACTAACACGTGCTTTCCCTGGATCAATGGCTGAAACCTCAGCAGGGCGAGCAGAATTGCCAACAACTTGAGGCAGTTGATGTGCCAATGCAGTCGCGGGCCCGTCCACAAGCCGGCGGCTGCGTGCCTGTTGCAAACAGCGCCTCAGCCCGTTTTGGAGGCATCCGTCATGACCACGACACACCTGGAGACCAGTTCTAGGGGAACACCTGCCCGTAGAAACGAGAGGTCGGTCCAAGGGCTGAAAAGACAGTGACAGACCGGCGTGATGACCACGCGATGTGTCCCGCTGCGCCATGCCCATCTCAGGACTCGAGTGTGAAGCCAGTGCTGAAGCAGTCTCATATGCATCAACCGGAGCGGGGTGGCCACTGCTGAGGATGCCATATGCCCCAGGAGCCTCTGAAAAAGTTTCAGTGGAACCGCTGTTTTCTGTTTGAATGCCTTCAAACAGGCCAACACCGACTGGGCGTGCTCGTCCGTGAGGCGCGCTGTCAAAGAGACTGAGTCCAACTCCAAACCGAGAAAAGAGATGCTCTGAACCTGGAGGAGCTTGCTCTTTTCCCAGTTGACCCAAAGCCCTAGTCGGCTGAGGTGTGAGAGCACCAAGTCCCTGTGTGCACACAACATGTCCCGAGAGTGAGCTAAGATTAGCCTGTCGTTGAGATAGTTGAGAATGCGAATGCCCACCTCCCTTAGCGGGGCAAGGGCTGCCTCTGCGACCTTCGTGAAGATGCAAGGAGACAGGCCAAAAGGAGGACCTTGTACTGATATGCCTGACCCTCGAATGCAAACCGTAGGAAGGGTCTTTGTCGAGGAAGGATCGAGACGTGGAAGTATGCATCCTTCAGGTCTACCGCCGCGAACCAATCTTGATGCCGGACGCTCGCCAGAATGCGTTTTTGCATCAGCATCTTGAATGGGAGTCTGTGTAAAGCCTGGTTCAGTACTCGCAGGTCCAAGATTGGCTGTAAACCACCGCCTTTTTTCGGTACGATTAAGTAGGGGCTGTAAAACCCCTTCTTCATCTCGGCCGGAGGGACAGGTTCTATCACACCCTTCCGTAGGAGGTAGCGATCTCCACGCGCAAGGTAGCAGCGTTTTCGTCCTTCACCAAGGTGAAGTGGATACCGCTGGTCCTTGGCGGATGCCTGGCAAACTGAATCGTGTAGCCGAGTCGGACAGTGTGGACCAGCCATCGCGATGGCAAGGGGGACCAAAGGGACAACGTCGTCTGACGTACCGGCAGGTGGGGCGGAGCTCGAGGTGCCACACCATGTCGTGGCCGTGCTGAGTCTAGGGACATCGAAGCACTTACCTGGCTCCTTGTGACCACCCCCGGAACAGCCCGGGATGGGGGAGGAAGAGGCCTGTCCTCGTGAACCGTGGAGACTGTCACATCGGGGGCGGATTTGTGCCACAGCTGGGTGCTCAGGGGCAGGAGAATGCCGCTGGAGCGCCAAACCTGCCAAATAGAGTGGTGGACAGTGGTTGTGATTACGGCCGTGCACACCGGATACGTGACCCAGGGAACAAGGAAACCGCTCTTGCTGAACTCTTAAGTACTGCAGCCACTTGGGCATGCAACGCAATTAAATGCAAAGGTAACAAAAAGATTCTCCTTCCGGCCTTTGACCGGGGGATGGAGAGGTCTGCTTACCAGCTCCAGAGCAGTGGGTTTCGTCGTCCCACGGGTGGCGTCTGCTTCCTTCTGTGGGCTCCACGCCAGGGCCGGGCCAAAGGGGCGGGCTGCGGCAGAGCCGGTGCAGTCACCGCAGGGGGATGCTCTTGGCGACAAGCAGACGGGGTGCGGGATCTTGAGTCATGCCGGGGCAGGATATGCCGGATAGCCTCTGTCTACTGCTCCACCGTGGAGAACTGCTGTGCAAAGTCCTTGATGGTGTCGCCGAATAGGCCAGCCTGGGAGATGGGGGCAGCAAGGAACCGTGTCCTGTCGGCCTCACCCATCTCGACCAGATTGAGCCAAAGGTGGCGCTCCTGGACCACTAATGTGGACATCGTCCGCCCGAGAGACCGCACCGTTATCTCCGTCGCTCGGAGAGCGAGGTCGGTCGCCAAGCGCAGTTCCTGCATCAATCCCGGGGCGGAACTACCCTCGTGCAGTACCTTTAGGGCCTTGGCGGACTTGCATGAGAGCCATGGTGTGCAGGGCGGAGGATGCTTGTCCAGCGGCACCGTAAGCCTTGGCCGTCAGAGACGACATAAACCTACAGGCCTTGGACGGGGGCTATGGGCACCCACGCCAGGTGGCGGCGCTCTGCGGGCATAGGTGTACCGCGAGCGCCTTTATCCACCGGGGGATTGCTGAATAGCCCTTGGCCGCCCCACCATCGAGGGTAGTGAGGGCGGGGAAGCTGTAAGACTGGGACCGGGCAGTAAAAAAGTGCCTCCCAAGACCTTGTCAGCTCTTCATGCACTTCCGGGAAGAAAGAAACGGGGGCGGGTTGTGGCTTTGAGCAGCGCCGCGAGCCCAGGAACCAATCATCGAGCTGCGAGGGTTCAGGGAAGAGCGGAGGGTTCCACTCTAGCTGACGCTCGCGGCTGCCTGGGAAAGCATGTTATCATATCTGCGTCAGCCTGTGACTGGGCAATCGTCCCCGAAGGGAGGAGCCCAGCTGAGGCATCCGACTGGACGAGCCCGCTCTCTGATGCTGCGCTCGAGAGCTCATCACTTTCGTGGGCTCAGAATAAGAGGTCGAACTCGCTGTGAGACGAGCCGGCAGACTCATCCGGAAGCCCGATCGGGGCAGACGAGCGTGCTGGGGAATGGGAGGTCTATGGGGGGATACCCGGCGGAGGCGGTCCCATTGGGGTCCCCAAATCGCCCCTAGTGCTAACCTCGCTGGCCTCATACCCATGGGTAAAAGGACCGAGGCTGGGAGCCTCTGGGGTGGCTTGCTTTCTTACGAAGGCGAGCCGCGACCACATCGTTTCCATGGACATGTCCTCGTAATGAGTACATGACCATCCACGTACGCTGTCTCCGCGTGAGCAGTGCCCAGACATGAAAAACAGTGATCGTGACCGTCAGAAGGCGAGAGATAACGAGCGCAACCAGAAATAACACACAATCGGAAAGGCATCTTTAAAAAGACGTGTCTTTAAAAAGACATTCTGAGTGTGCTGCTCTTTTAGAGAAATATACTCTTATTTCTGCCGAAGCGCCCAGGGGCATTCTCTGCAGTGCACCAGTGTAGAGGAGGGAGAAGCCGCTGAAATGCGGCGTCAGATCCAGCAGAGGTGAATGAACAGTCATGGGAATTCAGCTCAGTGAGCATGACCGTTCGGCTCTGAAGAGAAAATCTGAACGAGTGGTTGCATACCAGCTCCTTGTATACCCGTATGTCCGGGGGAGTGGCATGCAAATACCACTCGCCAATTTTCATTGGCCTTTTATCAAAGACCAGAGGTGTTTCGGGTTCCCAAGAGTGACCCCTAGTGTCACTACATTGACACAATGTCAAGTGAGTGACAGATAGGGAACTCCTCCTGTAGAAAATTGTTTCTTTGAAATGCAGGCAGACTTGGAGACCCAACATAGTGATCAAGAGAAAGATTATCTTGACAGATCCATTGAAGTAGATGAGGAGGACTGTTGCCCTGTAGTAGTGCCAGATTCTCTCTGTTTTAATGCGGAAAGTTATCACTTACCTGTAAATTCTGATGTGCAGGACAGTAGTCATAGTTTAGAGAGAAAACGAGAGTCTCCTGTTTTGTTGAGAAGATCTCAGAGAGAAAGACAGCCCCCATCTAAACTAAGAGATTATGTGGGATGGAGTGCAAATTGTAAAAAGCACAGTGCTGTAATAGAACCTCAGCCCAATTGTCTCAGCCAGATGATTGAAATGATACAGCAACAAATTAAAGTACAACAAACACAAAGTGAGCTATTGTTCAGCCTTGTAAATCAAATGCCAGGTTAAGCATCTGATGAGGACATCAGAGTCCAGCAGGGGAGGATGTAACCCACCTGTATTTTTAGTGGGTATTTTATTATTATTATTATTGTTATTATTATTATTATTATTATTATTATTAATTGTTTTTATTTTATTTATTTATTTATTGTTTGTGTGTTTTATTTTGTGAAGGTTTCAGACATACTTGCATCCATTTATTTATATATTTAAAAAAAATATTTGTATATTACTAAAATGTGGGATGCAAGAACGCAGAGTGCCGTAGGGCTGTGCGTATTACGTCATGTGCACATGCACACACGGATTGCTTGCAATGTGAAGAGCGCTAGGCTGCACCTGCAAAATTTCTTTCCATCTGTTGGAAAATACTACATCTTTGTGTCTGAAACCATTCCTATTTTATTAGTGGTTGCCGGAAGGAAAATATCTGAGTTTGTGGATGTCATTTACATTTGAACTGCAAGGTTTTTTTTGGAGGAGTTTCATCTGCGCTGGATTTTCCCTGTTTGCGAGGAAACTTTGTGAAGGACACCAGATCGAAAGGGAAGATTTCCACACATACACACATACATATGAACTGAATTGAGTCACACAAACGGACATTTATTAAGGGAACATTTTCATATCCTGAACACATTTTGAAACTTTGAATTTCTCAGCAAATCTTCATCTAAATAATCAAACATATATTGTTTGTTTATTTTATTTAAATTTCTTATGTTTAATTTTTTTTTGTTTCGATATTATTCATGTGCTAATGTGATGTTAAACTTCTTTTTTTTTAACAAGTTATATCTGCATGTGCCTTGTTCAATTTAATACAGTTTGACTGAATTGATTTATGTTTTGGAAAAATTATTTTTTTTTTTCATCTTTGAGTCTAAATGGTGAAATTCTGATACTTTGGCAAGTACAATTAATTGATTGGGTATTCGTATTTAGAATATTCTAGTCAGAAATATTGTGAGAACCCAGAACTCCATATATATATATATATATATATATATATATATATATATATATATATATGTATATGGATATATGTATGTGTGCATCATTTTGTGGGGATTCTAGACCCTGTTAGATTCTCCTCCAGAGTAACAATTCATCAGTGAGTTACATCTGCATCTCGAACAGTGTTAGGGAGACTATTCCATAGTTTAGGAGCCAAATATGAAAAGGATCTATCTCCTTTTGTGGATTTTGATATTATAGGAACTATTAACAGTAGATAGATCAAATGTTCAAATAGATAATGAAAATGACACATTGGGATTAGCATTTATCGATATATAAATATATATTAGCATTTATCATTTTTCGGCATCAGCAACAGAGAGCATGTGTTGTAATTTATCAATATTTCTTAGGTGGAAGAATGCTGTTCTACAAACATTGGTAATCTGATTTTCAAATGACAGATTGGTATGAAATATAATACATAAGTTCTTTGCAGTTGAAGACGATGTAACAGTACATCCATCGAGAGTCAAATTATATTTAGTGGCTTGTTTTTAGAGGTTTTTGGTCCAATAATTAGTAACTGTGTTTTGTCGGAATTGAGTAGAAGGAAATTTCTGGCCATCCAATCTTTGATTTCATTGATACACTCTGCTAATTTGGAGAATTGTGAAATTTTGTCAGGTTTTGAAGAAATATAAAGTTGGGTATCGTTGGCATAACAGTGGAAACTTATTCCACGATTCCTGATAATATCTCCCAGGAGAAGGATATACAAGGAGAAAAGCAGAGGCCCTAAAACTGATTCCTGTGGCACTCCATACTTAACTTTTGTTTGGTTTGACAATTCCTCATTTACATAGACAAAGTGGTAGTGGTCTGCTAAATAGGACCTAAACCGTGCACATGCAAGTCCACAAATGCCAACATAATTCTCTAGCCTATTCAAGAGAATATCGTGATCTATTGTGTCGAAGGCAGCACTAAGATCTAAAAGCACTAGAAGTGAAATGCAGCCGCGATCAGATGATAAAAGCAAGTCATTAGTAACTCTGATTAGTGCAGTCTCTGTACTGTGATGGGGCCTAAATCCAGACTGACATTGTTCATATATACTATTTCTCTGTAGAAATGAACATAGTTGGGAGGACACTACCTTTTCTAATATTTTTGACATAAATGGGAGATTTGAAAGGATCAAATTGTGGCTTCTTAATAAGTGGTTTGATAACTGTCATTTTAAAGTTTCTTGGGACATGTCCTAAGGATAGCGAGGAGTTAATAATATTAAGAAGAGGTTCTGAGATTACAGGGAATACCTCTTTTAAGAGCTTAGTTGGTATTGGATATAACATACATGTTGTGGCTTTTGATGTTTCGATAAGTTTTGTTAGCTCTTCATGACCTATGACAGCAAAGGATTGAAGTTGCATGTGAGGAAAATTATGAGACACTGCTTTCTGAAGTACTGTAACAGATGATTGCATAGTTCCAATTTTATTTCTGATTATTTCAATTTTGTCAGTAAAGAAATTCATGAAGTCATTATTATTGTGCTGTGACGGAATATCTGGTTTAGTTGAGGCTTTATTCCTAACCAATTTAGCCACAGTACTGAATAAACACCTAGGATTGTTGTGGTTATTTTATATGAGTTTGCTAAAATATGCTGACCTGGCAGCTTTTAGTGCCTGTCTGTAGCTACAGACACTATCCTTCATGCACCACGAAATACCTCTAATTTTGTATTCTTCCACTTGCGCACCATTTTCTGAGTTGCTCACTTGAGAGCATGAGTGTGATCATTGTACCATGGTGCAAGGCTGTTTTCTTTAATTTTCTTTAATTGAAGGGGGGCGACACTATCAAGAGTGCTAGAGAAGACTGTATTTATATTTCATCAAGTTCTTCGAGACTTTGGGGCTTATTGAGTGTATGAGATAGATCTGGAAGATTATTAGTGAAGCTACCTTTAGTGGACAAAAGAATAGTTCTACTTGAACAATAGCCTGGTGTAGATTGAGTAACATTAGCTGATCGCAGCATACAAGAGACGAGGTAATGATCTGAGATGTCAATGCTCTGCGGAAGATTTTCTGTAGTATCAACATCAACTCCATATGACAGAATTAAATCTAGCGTACGATTAAGGCGATGAGTTGGTCCTGTCACATTTTGTCTGACTCCAGGAGAGTTGAGAATATCAATAAATGCTAATCACAATGTGTTATTTTCATTATCTATGTGAACGTTGAAGTCACCAACAATTAAAGCTCTATCTACTGTAACTACAAGATCTGATAAAAAAAAAATATATAATAAAAAAATAGCAAATTCACCAAAGAAATCAGAATAAGGCCCACGTGATCTATATACTGTAGCAAGGGCAAAAGACGACAAAGTTTTTTTATTTATATCTGACGGTGTCACTTTAAGCATTATTAGTTCAAAAGACTTAAACATATATCCTGTCCTCCGAGTAACACCAAAAAATTCACTGTAAATTGTAGCAACACCTCCTCGACCCTTCAGACGAGGCTCATGTTTATAACAATAAACTGGGGGAGTAGATTCATTTAAACTAATATATTTATCCAGTTTAAGCCAGGTTTCGGTCAAACAGAGCACATCCATCCTGTGATCTGTAATAATTTCATTTACAATTAGTGCTTTGGTATAAAGAGGTCTAATGTTTTTTCAAGTTTGACCTTAATAACAAAAATGTCTAAATGATTTAGTGAAAGTTTTGTGTTTGGTAGTTCGGGGAACAGACACAGTCTCTATGAGATAACTAGGTGATGCAGTCTCTATGTGTTGTAGTTTGTGTGACCTGTGTGACGTCTCAAGGCAGCTAGCAGATGTTCGGATTAACCAGTTTGTCTGCTTCCTGACTTCAGCCCCAGTTATTCAGATACTATCATTATTAAGACTATGAGCCAAATTACTAGAGAGGAGAGTGGCACCTTCCCTGGAGGGATGGAGTCAGTCTTTCTTTAGCAGGTCAGGTCTATCCCAAAAACTCTTCCAATTGTCTATAAATCCTATGCTATTCTCCGGACACCACTCAGACATCCAGCCATTCAGTGATACTAATCTACTATAAACCTCATCACCGCGATGAGCAGGGATGGGGCCAGAGCATATTACAGTGTCTGACATAGTTTTTGCAAGTTCACACACCTCTTTAACATTGTCTCTAGTGACCTCCGACTGGTGAAGCCGGACATCATTAGTGCCAACATGAATAACAATTTTAGAAAATGAATAGAATCACCAATTATAAGGGCTCTTTCAACATGATTCTCAGTGGGTGCATCACTGAGTGGGGAGAATCGATTGAAAACCCTAATAGGAACAGGAGAGTGGTGTCGCTTTGCTGAGCGAGTATGCAGCCGAGACGTCATCAAACGCCCTGCTGCGGGGGCTTTAGAGCCGGAACCAAAGTGTGTGTGTTGCTCGTTGTACTACCCGCATCCAAAACAGTATCTACCGGCTTCTCTTTCTCACTGACCTCCACTAGCGTTTGGATGCGTGTCTTTAACTCATTAACCTTCTCCGTCAGCCTGACTAATTCCTTACATTTATCACATGTGAATCCCTCACTGCTGATGGAAGAAGCTATAGTAAACATGTGACATGCAGTGCAGGAAGAAATAACATGAGCAGATACCATGACTTACCACAATTGTTTGTTGTTGTTGGTTGTTCCTGAGCGGTGAGGGTTTGAGATTAATGTGAATCCCTTTCGCAATTGTTTGTTATTATGGTTGTTGTTGATAAGCGGTGCTTTGAGATCGATGCAATAATCCATGTAACATAGAGGAGAAAAACGGGTGCGCCCTTTAAAATGAGCGCAGTTTAATCGAGATAAAAATAGAAAGTGGATGCATGCAAAAAATGCACGCATTTGAACCGGGATAAGAGAATAATGCGGGGAGGAACCCGATGCGCGCTGAAAAATGGCAGATGTTAAGGATTAAAATCTGAAAACAGATAGATAAGTGATGCTAAAAAAGCTGGCAGGCTACAAACACAGACTCGAGCTAGGCACCAGCAGCAACAGGTAAAGTACACACAGATGAAACAGTAGAAAAGCGGAAAAACCTGAAACGCTGTAAAATGTCAAAGGATGAACGTGTGAGAATAAGCAATGCTAAGCTGGCTAGCAGGCTACAAACACTCGTGCATCGTGCCTTCAGCAACAGGAACAGGAAGTCCAGTGACAAGAGCAGTGACGTCAACCAATGTGTCATCTTTCAGCAGAGTTGGTTGGCTTTATTAAGTGATTTGATGATTTTGTATCAAGCTTATGTTGCATGCGCTTTGAAAGCTGAAGTTGTTTCTAAAACAATGCTCTGAATAAAATTCTGAATAATATTGTTCTGTGTAAATGAAATGTTGTGGCAGATGTTGTCACCTAACACCATGTCCTGAACAGAAGTGACACAGTAAAGTAACAAGTGATTTCTCTTCCACATACATTTGTCCTAATCCGCTATAACCAGCGGCAAAGACAGGTTATTTATATAGTTGTGATTTGTGTGAAGTCACCATGAGGGTGATTGGTGTTACCTCTGGTGAACTTGGAGCCTGTTAAATTTAAGTCATTCTTCTTTACTCAGTTGTATTTTACAAAAGTGCTGATTTATGTGCACTAGAAGGAGAATACAATGTGCCATATGGCGAAAAGAGATTCCAGTCATAATTTCCCTTATACTGTATAAGACGTGCTATTACTCAATTTCAGTACTGAAATAAAAACAATGATATTTTAATCATAGGTAAGTTAAGTTTACTTGTAACAAGTTAATGCTACTTGAACTAAATTCAGTTTATTTGAGCAAAGTAAGGAAGTTAACCGAAAAAAGGATGCAAACCGATTGCCTTAAAAAATCTCAGTAAGGTCAACTAAATAGATTTTACAGTGTAGCATTTTTATTTGCAGTGTGGGAATACTTGCTGCTGGAAAGTTGTTGGGTCATGTCTGGTTAGGACATGGTGTTAAACCTAGCTGTTGTCAAGACGATCAGTGTGCATGTATCCAATGTATCCATTCATAATACATCATTTCATTTAAATATGTGTTTAACATTAAACCGGGTAATTCATAATGTTGTTGAAATGTTTGTTTGTTTTTTTCAGTGAGAACAATTACACCATGTATTGGGAACCCAATAATTAATATATTTTGTGTATTGTGGTATGACCACCATTCTGAACAGTTGTGTCTAACAGACGGTTTTTACTCTCTACAGTTGTGAAGATACTGATGTTACAGTGTTTCTGCCTTCAGGGTTATAAGAGTTAGCTGGGGTTGTTTAAATATTTCTGTTCTTCTTTCATTTCTTATTTCAGTTTCCTTCTGCCTCAATGTAAGGACTCTAAGCAGTGGTAGTTTGACCCAAGAGGGGAGCTTTAACCTACTTAGAGTGTCCTGTTCTCCAGCTGCTTTTGTTGTGCTCCTTTTCCCTTCTTTTGTTTGTTCACTGGAAATATGAGGATCCTAATTAAGCTGTGCAAGAGAGGAGATAGAGCGAGAGATAGAAGCTGCTGTTGGCCAACTGTGAGCAGCTCTCCACAAGCTTGGAATTAATGTTTAATTTATTTCTTGTTTATGATTTATTGATGCAGTGTGTGTGTGTGTGTGTGTGTGTGTGTGTGTGTGTGTGTGTGTGGAAAGAGGAGACAGCATTGTGTTGTATGTAACTAGGTCAGTTTTATACTGAGCTTGTGGAATGCATTATCAGTGCAAGGGGAACATGCTCTTGAAGTTTACTGTGTCCAAACTACTAACAGGACATATGTGCACGAATTATTTTGGCAGTGTTTGTTTAACCTTGTATGAAAACATCAATACAAACACACACTAGAGAAAAAATAAAAAAAATAAAAATCACTGCAGGGATGAGGCCACATAAAAGCCAGCGTGGCACTGATGCACCAATATTGACAGTTGGTGGTTACCCAGGTCTGGAGAGTATGGTAATCTCTCTCTCTCTCGCTCCATCCCTCCAGTTGTGTTGACAATAAGGAGCTCAGTGGTAGCACAGGTGGCTTATACCTCTGCTAATAGGGAGGAACAGGATATGCAGATCCAAATGCTCTGTGGCAGCAGCTTGAGTCACAGGGGGACAGAATCTCTGAAATGTATTTTCAGTCTCACCCTTTTAGCGAATAGTCAGCCACTTCAAACATGACGGTATACTCTGTCGCAGGCACAGCTCTCAGTCTTTGCAAACAAGCTGGATCTGTGACTGTGAGATGCCTGACTAGCTGAATGGGGGTATGTAATACAGTACATATTTCGTGGAATTTTACAGTGTGTGATGCAATTTTGGAGATGGAAGCGGGGAGAGGGAAACTTTGAGGTAGTATTTCACACAGTTATCCAATGCTAAGTGCACTGCACACACATAAGGGTCAGAAGCTAAGGATCACAGCTACTCAATGCCACATAGACTTGGGTTTGACCTCTTGATGTATGTAGCTGGTGCAGAGAACAGTGTTGTTTAGAGGCCTGAGGTGTACTGAACTCCCTGTGGAGGAAGAGGGTAGAGGTAGTTTGTTTTCATGAGGTCATGAGTTTCATGTTGTAGGGTAATGTAACTTAAATACAGGAATACAAGGATCAACCAATTCAATACCAATTCCCAGGAATAGAGTCATACTTCAAGAAATCCTTTAAGGAATAGTTCACCCTAAAATGAATGTTCTGAAATTAAATGCTGCATCAGGGGCCAATTTGCCATGTCACAATATTGAACATGCATCTTGATTTCAGTCGCCTGCACACAAGAATCAATACAGTCACTGTGCAATGTAAAAACAGCTATAAGTTGTTAAATGTATACAAGGAAGACAAGATTAATCACAATTCACAATGCAAATAGATGTAAGAAAGAAAACAAATAACAATTCAGTATGATGACATTTTGCATATTGAACATTTTATAAATGTCAATGTTTCTTATTTTTTCATAAAAGTATAAAGTGTAAAAAAGATAACACAACTAAATAAGAAATCATCTACAAAGCAAACTCCTAATGGAAGAGGTAAATAATGGACTGCATAAATTAATTGAGGAAGTTTGTTACTTAGGGTTTGGTGCTGCCTTGCAAGCGCACTTTGTGTCTTCCAAGTTCGCCTAATAAGAGTGAGAGAGCAAGTGAATATGACCATATAACTCTCTCCATGCTTGTGAGGGTGTGCTTTTTCCTCATCTCTGCATTGCTTAGCCAGCATGATGAAAGGCAAGCTTGTAAGCATCAAATCTGAACCCCAAAGATAAACGTGAATATCTGTTAGCTGCAACTCACTCAGGGGTAAAGCCCATCTGAACAATGCTTCACAGCTGATGGCCCACAGTCCTTGGTGTAAACAGAAACAAATGTGGCATTTGGAAATAGGCTGTAAATAAGAAATTAGAGCACACTGGGTGTGTATGTGTGTGTGAATGGAGAAGGGGTGCATTGCCCATTTTTCAGTTTGGATAAGGTCACTGTTTAAATCACACATAAACATTAATCAGATGCAACAGGGGAAGATGTCCTTTCCGACTGCACCTAAAAAGTGTGGGGGAAGTAGAAATTCAACTGTACGTGTCTATTACCTCATCCGTAGCGCTAACAAACTCCAGCAGCATCACAGTAGCGAATCCATTTTCACAGCTTGCAATTGCAACTTTATGTCGAGTGCCTGTCTTTTCGGAAAGGGTTCAGGTTTACGGGAGATAAACTAATAATATAAATAATATTATTAATACTTATAATACTAATAATACAAATAGATGATCATTTAGATTACAAGAATATAGTCAAATGCAATTTTGACCACATTAGACATCCTCCAAATGTGGTTAAAATGGACAAATCTGAAAATATTTTGGACCCCATAACACCTGTCTTTAGCATCGTCCCGTTTCAAACGAATAGCCCAAAACTATTCATTATAATATATATACAGTATATACACACACTACCAATCAAAAGTTTTGAAACACTTACTCATTCTTTATTATATATATATATATATATATATATATATATATATATATATATATATATATATAAATTTTTTTTTTTTTTTTTTTTCACATTTTAGAATAAAGTCATTAAAACTATGGAATAACATAAATGGAACAATGGGAATTATGTTGTGACTAAACAAAATCCAAAATAAATCAAAACTGTGTTATATTTTAGCATCTTCAAAGTAGTCACCCTTTGTCTAGAATTTGCAGACATGTACTCTTGACATTTTCTCAACCAACTTCTTGAGGTATCACCCTGGGATGCTTTTTAAACAGTACTGAAGGAGTTCCCATCTATGTTGGGCATTTAATGGCTGCTTTTCTTTATTATTTGGTCCAAGTCATCAATTTCAAAAACATTTTTTTTATTATTATTATTACATTTTAGTTTTATAATGAAATAAATTAATATGGTGGCACAATTATATTTTTGTCTACAAAACTAATTTCAAACATTTAAGCATACGCCTTCAGATCAAAATATTTTTAAGATAATGAGAAACATTTCAGTCAAGTGTTTCAAAACTTTTGACCGGTAGTGTATATACAGTATATTATATATATATATATATATATATATATATATATATATATATATATATATATATATATATATATGTAATTAGTTTTGGAAATGAGTGTTTATATTTAAAATAAAATAACAAAATAAATTTCAAAGTGGCCCAAATGCCCAAAAAAATTGAACTCATAGGTGTTTTTGCTTTTTACATGTATGCAACAAGATTCAATCTGTGTCAGAATGTGATTGGTTGACAGAAAGCTGGGCTTAGTCAAACTTATGACTGTTATTTATATTATTTATAGCTTGGTCTTTCTTACAGAAATCTGATGCATCATTGAAGTATTTATTGCTTAAATGGTTGCGGTTCTGTCTTTACGCCATGATTATGACATCATATCTCATGAGTGTGAGCTTTGCTGTTATTTTGATGTGTGGAGTGAAACCATTGCAAGCCATGTTTGACAGTTTGCTGGGTTATTAAATAGCACCAGGGAAAGAGGGAAAGCTCATCACTCAAATCCAATGTCTCATTCCATGCACATTCAGGAAACTGCTTATGCTTTTTGTTTTATATATAATGAGTAGCAAAGGGTTTTACCAGCCTCTGATTTCCACAACTGTCACAGAATTGTCGATTTGATTGTTGGTCTTTTTTTCACTTAAAACAAGAAAACATAGCGTTCCTTTTAAAAATCTGTGCCCATAACCACAGAAAGATGTTCTTCTGACTGGCCATTTGACTAATTTTACAGTATGTTAAGCATTTTGGCTTTTAATGCACACTGATATTTCAGTTGTTTTCTGAGGGGGGTGGGTACTTGTTTGACGTAATTGTGCGGAACATATCTGACCTGCGGCATTCTCTGTCTGAGCAGATTTATAATGACCATCAAAAGTGCATGCTGCTGTTTGCATTTGACTAGCTCTTATGCACTGGAAACTTGCTAAATCAATACTGCACTGGCTGAAAGTGCCTGCAGGATCAACACTTATTTGCCCAAAATTTGAGATTATCGATCAACTGCTTAGTTCTATGAATGTTCTTACTTTATTTCTGTTTACTTTCTACATCTTTTTATAAGTTATTTATCTTTCAAACAAGTTATTGAAGCCCTTTGGACTATTTTGAAAATGTTTTATGAATATACTGTATGTATCAACAGAAATGACATGAAACTACATTATATGGCAAAAAGTTTGTGGACACCCCCTTCTAAGTAACAGGCTTGTCTAGGCCCTTCAAAGCCATTGAAGGCCAATCCATAACATTCTATAGAATAGTTTGCTTCCAAATGCGTTGCAACAATTTAGGTAGGGCCATTTTCTGTTCCAGCATGGCAATAGCAATGCCCATGTGCACAGAGTGAAGTCCATAAACAAATAATGCTCAGACTCTGGTGTGGAATAATTTGATTGACCTGCACAGAGCACAGACCTGAACACCATTGAACACCTTTAGGATAAATTGAAATGCTAACTGCGAGCCAGGCCTCTTCACCGGACCACACTGATGCTCTTGTGTCTGGATGGGAGCAAATCCCTACAGCCATGTTCAAACATCTAGTAGAAAGCCTTCCCAGAAGAGTGGAAGTTGTTAGGGAGGACCAACTCCCTATTAATACAAGTGGTCTTGAATTAAATTGGGTGTCCATATGCTTTTGATCATATACATTAGTGTATTTTCTGAAGTTTATCTTTATTTATTTATTTATCCACTATCTAAACGATGGTCAGTCTATACTGTATGATTAGGGTATCTACAATAAAGTTGATGGTAGCTTTTATTTATCATGATGTGTAGCCTTGAGACAAATGTGTAACCTTGAGGCAGGGCACTAGTAAATCCCTTCACACTGACAAGTAAATCATACCAAAAGTTGAACCCTTCATGAGGTTGATATTCCATAAATGGCTTTCCTTGTGTTTGTCACATAGAGAACTAAATATTCCAAGAACAAAGCACTTCTTTATCTAAAGTTACAATTTGTATGGAGCAGGACACACCAGCAGTACACGCTTAATCTTCTCTTTACCTTGGAAATCTAGAGCATCAGCAATTTCTCTGTCCGACAGGCAAGTAGAGAAGAATTGGTTATGACTCCACAGTTATGAGTACCATTAGTTTCAGAAGTGACAGGGCATGCACAAAAGCACACACAAATAGTCACGTATAGTCTATGTATTTTTATATATGTGTATTTACAAATATAAGAAGCCAAATTGGACATGACTTTTATGTCAGACTCTGCTTATTTCATCAAAGGTTAACCAGGCAGCACATGATGTAAACTTGAAGATACTGATAATCTGACGCAATACACATTTATGAAGATTATCTTACTGTCTCTTGGTTTGCCCTTTCTGGTTAATAAAGAACTTGATCCTTGACCCTTGATATCCTCACCATGTTCTAAGTGTCAACTTAAATAATTCTGAAATTAGCAACTCCACTCTTTCTAGAATCACGTGAACTATTTGCTTGTTCGACCAACTAAAGACAGGAAAGCGTTTGGGAAATCTGTTTAAAAACAGTAATCCGGTGTAAATAGCACCTGCCAAACAGCGCCACTATTTGCACTCCAATAGTCTGGTGGAAATACAGAAATACTGTAGAAGACAAACTGCGTCCCTAGTGCCGCTTAAGTGGAGAAGGGTGTAAAGATGGTGTGGATGTTCTTTTCTTGTGCAGATGACCCAGGTTCGATTATGCCTTTTGCCCCACTTTTACCCATCCTGTTTCCTGTCTCCACTCTTAATATTTCCTTTAATACTACCTATAATAATAAATGAAGATGAATAAAAAGGTTGATTTCCTCACAGTGATTTAATCACGATGAATGTCGGGGAGTTGAAATAAAGGTTTGATCTGAGTAAAATTACCATGGTTTTACTATAGCAATAGGGTAGTATGTTTTTTTGGTGGGAACCATAGTTTTAATGTAGTTAACCATGGTGTTACTACAGTAAAATTGTGTTCATATAGTAACCATATTTAAATTTGTGGTTACTATGATTTTACTATGAAATACCATGATGATACTATGGTTAATGTAGTAAAACCACGGTTAATTTTTGTAAGGGAAATGTAGAGTTAGGGGTAGGTGTTGGTGAAAGATGTATTTTGGACTCTAAATAAACACAATAAACACACTGCAGTGATGCCACTCTACTGTATGTTAGTATTTAATTAGGGGTGCAAACACTATCTGCCACTATTTACACCAGAGTGCAAATAGCGTCTAACACAATACACATTATTGTGTCTGAAATCATGTAGTTACATAATGTATATGCCTTCATTTATAGTGCCCTTGCTGCTTGCAATGGAACCCACAAGATTCTCCACACAGTGTTACTTCCAAGCACACATAATAAAAAATGAGTAGCAGTATTGCCATATGAAAGCTTAAATACATTACATATTTATACTTTTCTATATATAGTTGGGTATATACTGTATATACGCATGATGTAAAAAGTCTTTAGAAGCATAGATTCACTAAGATTAATCTTTTTCAGCAGAAGTACAGCTCTGTAAACAGAAAAAAGGGAAATATGAAAGCCCACTGGGTGTATCCACCACACAGGAAACCATAATGGTGACCTGTGGTGGCAGCTTTATAGACTGATGTCCCTCCCGATGTCCTCTCTCAAAACAAAACAGCACGGGATCATAAAGCTCTTCCTCGCAGAACATACTATTTCTCGTTTTCATTGTGTTCTGATTGTCACAGAATATTCTGTGATGTCTCATGCCTCTGAGTTGTTTGTGATTTAGATGTCATTTCCATTCAGGCATGAGCACATGGAAATGTCCACACATGTGTGTTTGAAAAACAATGACAATTATTTCGAATAATATTTTCTAAAAATGGAGAACTTTTGTTTGCTGATGGAAAATTGGCTGCAGCCGAAATTCCTGTACTTTCATAGTATCTACAGAATTCAACCATTGATGAAGTACAGTATATGTTCTGTACGTATGCATGTATGTGGTAGTAATATTACATTCCTGGACATTTATGTTTACAAATCATGTATGAGATAACCGCGCTGCACAGTGCTGTGGTCATTTAAACTGTTCTTCTTCACATACAAGTCACAGTTCTTGAATACGGTGTGCTTTGCATTTACAAATCATGTATGAGAGAACCGCGCTGCACACATTTAAAGTGTAAATTTTTTTAATACAAGCCAAAATTCTTGTGACGCACATTGAAACCAATCAAGAAACTATGGAAATTGGGGGCATGGGTAGCTCAGCGAGTATTGATGCTGACTACCACCCCTGGAGTTGCGAGTTTGAATCCAGGGCGTGCTGAGTGACTCCAGCCAGGTCTCCTAAGCATCCAAATTGGCCCGGTTGCTAGGGAGGGTAGAGTCACATGGTGTAACCTCCTCGTGGTCGCGATTAGTGGTTCTCACTCTCAGTGGGGTGCGTGGTAAGTTGTGCATGGATCACAAAGAGTTGCATGAGTCTCCACATTGTGTGAGATAAGATGTGTGGATTGACGGTCTCAGAAGTGGAGACAACTGAGACTTTTCCTCCACCACCCGGATTGAGGTGAGTAACCGCACCACCATGAGGACCTACAAAGTAGTGGGAATTGAGCATTCCAAATTGGGGAGAAGGGGATAAAAAAAAAAACAAAAAAAAAAAACTATGCAAACATGACTGTTTTGGCACCGTTTTGACAAAGCAAGTAACATTATTCTGTGAATGAGGTACGCACGCTTTCCTTTCTCACCTGCGTTGTCTCAGTTGCTCTGACATTCTTTTCTCTCCCTCTCTCTCTCTCACACAAACATAGCGTGCACAGGGAGAGAGAGAGAGTGCAACCACACATATATCGCTATAAATAACTTAAAGACTGGATGGTAAATGTTAGAAATGTGCATTAAGGGTGGATGAATCAAAGTTTGAGGTGTTCAGTTGTTGTTAGTAAATTCTGATCATAAGGTCAGTGAAAAGTGTCCTACAAAACAATTACATCTTTGGGAAGTGCTACTAAAACAGATGAACAGAAAGTTTGAAGAATCCATTTATTTAAATAGAACTAGTCATTTATAACATTATAAGTGTACTGTAATTCTTGATCAGTTTAAAGCATTGATCAATAAGGTAAATAAAAGATGAATATTGACATGGCGAGTATTGGGTGCTCAACTACTTTTCTGAGTGGTTACACGTCTAGTAAAAATGAATATTCATGCAAGTCCTAACAGAGACCAAAATGGCATTAATTCTGTGTAAATGCATATGCAGTGATTGAAATGGATGTACAGTTACAAGTACTGTGTGGGCAAATTATGGGGCATAAACAGTCATCACATGGAGAAAAATTAGGATCTAACATGATGATTTCCTATGTAATCGCATGCAGGTTTTGGCTTTACATGTTCACTTTTTCTAATTAAATCAGCTCTTAATTGTTTGAAAAACAAACAGCATATTGGCACTGACATGAAAATATGTTCAAAAGGACAGTACTGTTTATATAAATTCAAATCAAATCACTTTATTGTCACACAGCCATATACACAAGTGCAATGCTGTGTGAAATTCTTGGGTGCAGTTCCGATCAACATAGCAGTCGTGACAGTGATGAGACATATACCAATTTACAATAACGTCAAATTAACACAGCACAATTAAACATCTGTTATACACATAATTACACTCAACAGTATACAAATAATAACATACACTGTACAGTATACAATACGCACTATATAGATACACATTAATCAATAAAAATAAAAATATATAAAAAAGTATATAAATATATATATATATATATATATATATATATATATATATATATATATATAGAATGTACAGTATTGTACTGTATTGACATTCAGGCTGTCGGTTGATAGTCAGTTGTTAAGAGAGAATATAATATAATAATAATATAATTTATAATAGTCCGGTGTGAGATATAAGAGTAAGGGTAATAAAGTGCAGTGCTTATGTATTTGATCGTGGGAGATCAAGAGTTCAGAAGTCTGATTGCTTGGGGGAAGAAGCTATCATGGAGTCGGCTGGTGCGGGTCCTGATGCTGCGATACCGCCTACCTGATGGTAGCAGTGAGAACAGCCCATGGCTCGGGTGGCTGGAGTCTCTGATGATCCTCCAAGCTTTTTTCACACACCGCCTTGTATATATTTCCTGGAGGGAGGGAAGCTCACCTCCGATGATGTGTCTGGCAGTTCGCATCACCCTTTGCAGTGCTTTGCGGTTGTGGGCGGTGCTATTGCCGTACCAGGCGGAGATGCAGCCAGTCAGGATGCTCTCTACAGTGCAGGTGTAGAACTGTGTGAGGATGTGGCGGTTCATTCCAAACTTCCTCAGCCGTCTCAGGAAGAAGAGGCGCTGATGAGCCTTCTTCACAACGACTTCAGTGTGGATGGACCATGTTAGTTCCTCAGTGATGTGGACACCCAGGAACTTGAAGCTGCTGACTCTCTCCACTGGTGCTCCATTGATGGTGATGGGGCTGTGTTCTCTATCTTTTCTTCTGAAGTCCACCACAAGCTCCTTTGTCTTACTGACGTTGAGGGAGAGGTTGTGCTCCTGACACCAGTGTGTCAGAGTGTGCACCTCCTCTCTGTAGGCTGTTTCATCATTGTCAGTGATCAGACCTACCACCGTCGTGTCATCAGCAAACTTAATGATGGCATTGGAGCTATGTGTTGCCACACAGTCATGTGCGTACAGGGAATACAGGAGTGGGCTGAGAACACAGCCCTGTGGGGCTCCAGTGTTGAGGGTTAGTGATGAGGAGATGTTGCTGCCTATTCTAACCACCTGGCGTCTGCTTGACAGGAAGTCCAGGATCCAGCTGCACAGCGAGCTGTTTAAGCCCAGAGCCCGGAGTTTCTCATCTAGCTTGGAGGGCACTATGGTGTTGAATGCTGAGCTGTAGTCTACAAACAGCATTCTCACATAAGTGTTCCTTTTTTCCAGGTGGGAGAGAGCAGTGTGTATTGTAGATGCAATGGCATCATCAGTGGAGCGGTTGTTGCGGTAAGCAAACTGCAGCGGGTCAAGAGAGAGAGGCAATACAGAGCAGATGTAATCTCTGATTAGTCTCTCAAAGCATTTGCTGATGATGGGGGTCAGAGCAACAGGACGCCAGTCATTTAAGCAAGGTATTTTTGATTGTTTTGGAACAGGCACAATGGTGGATGTTTTAAAGCATGTGGGGACTACAGACAAAGAGAGGGAAAGGTTGAAAATGTCCGAAAAAACACCAGCCATCTGGTTCGCGCATGCTCTGATGACGTGGCCCGGAATGCCGTCTGGGCCCGCGGCTTTGCGGATATTCACCCGTTGGAAGGATCGGGTTACATCCACTACAGAGACGGAGAGTGAACTAACCTCAGTAGCTTCGGCCGCGAGAGCTCTCTCCGCGAGGGCGGTGTTATTTCCCTCGAAACGAGCATAAAAAGTATTTAGCTCATCCGGTAGAGAGGCAGCAGTGTTCATGGTGGAGTTTTTTATTCCCTTTAAAGTCCGTGATGATATTAATTCCCTGCCACATGCTTCTAGACAAATTCCTAGAAAGCAGTTCATTTATTTTATGCCAGAACAATAAGTACTTTGACTGTCATCCTATATTGAGGACAATGAAACTATGCTTAATGAGTTTTATTGCCAAGTGTTCTCACGTACACAAGGAATTTTTTTTTTTTTTTTTTTTTTGGTGATAGAAGAAACAAGTGCACACACAACATTACAGTGAGACACAGAATATAAAACAAGCTAAGAGTATAAACAGACATACAAATAATAGGACATATAACAGAATGGCATATGTATATGTGCATGTGGTAATGTATGTGCAAGGTAGGGGTATGTACAGTTGTTGAATTAAATATGTGAATTTACATATGTACATGAGATATGTATTTACATTATTACTCGAATGCAGTACAGCTAATACACAGTTAATGGATAAGACTTGGATCCACAGTAAACAACAAGGGGCAAAAGGGGTCCCTCCATCTCACTGCATCTGTCATTCTACCCATACTGCTTAGGGTGGAAAAGTTTCTAACTATTGTTTAAACAGAGGACGTGACCTTTCAAAGAACCAGTGGAGTCAAGCTGCCACAGTTGGAAGTAGAACTGATAGGATCTGTGTGTCCGTGTTTTCAGACTGTGCTGGCTCAACGGAGTGCTAAAATGTAATGGACTGTTAGGGGAATTAATGGCTCCCATCAACTAATGGCTTACCACAGTTCCTTACCAAATGTTCCTTATTAAAATACTTTTAAGACAGAGAAAATAGGAATCTGGAATGCAATTTTCCTCAGCAGGAGGTCAGGAAGTCAAATGTCAAATATGAACTAGTGTGTACATCGCCTCACAATGTGACACATCGTGGGATATAATGTGCAATGTATTATATCCCAAGGTGTGTCACATTGTGAGGTTTGTATCATTCTTCCCACATTAGAGGAGTAAATGTTGCTAAATCTTCCTGTAAATATCTTGCTAGAGTTGGCACCTTTAAAAAAGAAAGGATTTTTCAGATTTTTTGATAGCCTGTCAATCAAAGCCTCAGACTAAAAAAAACAAATTCCCCTTGAACCTCTACAGAAGGTCACATGACTCCCTATGGAGTACATAATCCTTACAAAGAAATGCATATATACTTGGTGGATTGAAAAAGAGGACTGCATTTTATTAATGCAGGATTTTAGGAAAAAGACACAGCAAACAAGGACATTATTAAAATAGTAATTTATGAAGTCAGTATTGCTTGTAGATTAATTTAGGTATGTTGTCTTTGATCAGGGGTGGACTGGCCATAGGGAGAACTGGTACTTTTCCTGGTGGGCCGGCCACGAAACGGGGCCGAATGAGCCACGATAAGCTTAAATGGGCCGCCGCATTATGCCGAATGGGCCACGACAGACTGAAGAGGGCCGCAAAATGGCGCCGCGATATGCTGAATGGGGCCGTGACATGCAGAAAAGGATAGCGAAATGTTTTGCTTTACTGTGAAAAACAAATTAATTTACTGCTGAAAGATGGAAAGTAGCCTTCTTGTGGCTTCACTGTGTCCAAACACTGTGATTAATTTCCCTGTCAGTCACATCGACTCAGCCATTGACAGTGAGTTCCACCTGCTCTCCAAAGTTGTCAGTCAGCTGGTGGCTAAGTCCCTATGCTATGTGCATGTGCTCAAAGCCTGATAGCTTGGGTAATGTCATGGATGCTGAGGACAAGGCCCACATTGGCAAAGCACTTCCTTAGTTTCCCGTGGCGACCTTATCTTTCAACTCGTCTCTCAGCCTGTTTTAATTAGATTAAAAAGTCCCTGGGCCCTGGGGGAGGCAGCAGTGGAGTTAGCGGTAGCTACGTGCTCCAGCGCTGAAATAACATTGTGATGTTCAAAAGCCTGCCAATTCTTCTGCCCACAGAGGCCGAGCAGAGAAAAACTTCCCCTGACTGTGGGATGGTCATCTATAGACAACTTTCCCCTGCTGTAACAAAGCAAGGACTTTAAACTCTCCAGAGAGGGGAAGCCTGACTTTCTGGTGCTTTGATGGTGGCTATTTCACAATTACACATTTTGAGACTTTGAGACTAGAAAAAATTACTAACAGTAAATTAAAAGCTGTGAAAACTCACTGGCACTCATTGTTCACAAATATTTTCACACAGATATCATGATATATCAAGAACTTTGAAGATAAAATAATAATAATAATAATAATAATAATAATAATAATAATAATAAAATTAAATACGTTTCAGAACCAAATCAAACATGTGTAACATCACTGACTACCAGTTGTCTTAGAAACATAGAATATGTTTAGCTGAAATATTTTTTTTTATAAATGGGTTCTGTATATACTGTAGGTTCAGCATAAATAATATAGCCTGTTGCATGTAATCTAGGCTCATATAAAATGTGGTAATTGTGTTTCAACAGAGAGCGTAAGAATACATTTGCTGAGAATAACAAATGGATGTACAGGTGAGATTGTGCAGAAAGCCCTAATATAGAGATGGTTTTGCAAAGTACTATGCTAATTATTAACTGAAGGCCCATGCTCCTTGATTTACAATAATGCAAATTCATGAACATTAGAATTAAAACAGATTTATGTGCTTACCTACTGGACCTCTTGTGAATTTAGTGAAAATTTAGCTTGAACGAACTTTGCCTGCTTTGATGCTTGAGCGTACTATAATTATTTGTGAAAGAGACCCACTTTATTCAGTTAAAATTATGTTTTACATAAAGGCTTGTAATCAATGTTTCACCACATTGAAGTGCTCTAATATTATTGTGTTTCTATGTGACTTGGCTCACTCTCAGATGGCAGTCCAAATGCTGCCTGTAGTGCTAGCACTGCTTTGTAAATTGTGTAAACATTTGCTTACACTCAGGGTTGGGAGGGTTACTTTTGAAATTTATTCCACTACAGATTACAGAATACATGCTGTAAAATGTAATTTGTAACGTATTCCGTTAGATTATTCAAGGTCAGTAACGTATTCTAAATACTTTGGATTACTTCTTCAGCACTGGTAGATTGTTTCACTTGTTTTGACTATACAAACTCTGCCAGTACAGTAAGACAAAATACACATGTTAAAAATGCATTCTTTGAAAAACCTAAATATCTTATGCAGTGTTGTTTCTAAAACAAGATAAATCTAATTGATCTTGTTTTAAGAATTTTTCGATATTTTTACAGGAAAGCAACACAAAAAATATTATCAAGAATAAGATTTTCGCCCTAATATCAAAGGTCTTACTAGAAAAAATGAAATTATGATCTAACGTGAATTTTCTTAATAAAAAATATGATCGTGCCTGGTAACGTGCATGTAAAATGGCTATAAATAGCATTTAAGCTTAGCATAAAGCTGACAATTTACACAAGGTTTATTTCTATTTCTTCTGCTCCAAACTTTCTTCAAACTTACTTCTCTGTCTGCTCGTATCAATGTAACACATCTTAAGAAAGTGTTTCACCGCTTCTCAAATGCTCTTTGGATCGCATCATTTATATGTATAAATGTTTTCCATCTGAAAGGACTAAATATTAAATGAAACAAATGACAATAAAATGCAAAGTAATCACTTCAGTAATCAAAATACTTTTTGAATGTAACTATTCTAATTACCAATGATTTAAATTGTAACTGTAGTGGAATACAGTTACTTATAGTTTTGTATTTTAAATACGTAATCCAATTACATGTATTCTGTTACTCTCCAACCCTGCTTACACTGGCGTCTATTTTTCCAATTAAACACTGCAGTATGCACCATTGAAAAGAGCAATGGGGAAATTGTGTGCATGTGTTTTTCTCTATATACAGGATGTGTATGTTTTTAGTAAAAAAAAAAAATAAAAAAAAAAGCCTGTTTGCATATGTGTGTGGCACACAAACACAGTGAGGAGCATCTGTCACTAGAGATCGACCACAGATCACACTTGGAACTTAACCAGATGGAAAGGTGAAGATGCAACCACTCCTATATGGGGTTATTTTTGTTTCATATTAACATACAAATAAAAAGTTGGTTTACAAATAAATTGAATGAGATCCACAAATAAATGTAAGGAGTTTCACAAAAATAAAGTGAATTCACAAATAAATAAAATGAGGTTTGCAAATAAAAAAAAAAATTAATAATTTACAAATATATTTTTGAGCTCACAAACACAACTCAGTCCAACATTCATTTGTGAATCGCACGCATTTATTTGTGGATCGCTTCCAGTGCATTTGCGGATCGCTACATGCATTTGTCAATTTTGAAACAAATCTAGCATCAAGATGTGCACACAAATAGGTAGACTCCACCCATCGTCTACTCAAGCCAATCAGATAACGAACACATTACTTGGACCAATCGTAGCACGTTCTATCTTCAGCCAATCACACTTCGTTTTACTATCAGTGCGGGACCAGAGTCACAGAGCTCTTACGAGCATGGAATCAAGCACATAGAGATAAGCTCCAAGGCCGCAAACTTATAAAGAAACGGACGTCGTCAGAGGAATACTGTGACTCAAGGTTCGTATCATTTTCTCTCAGTTATAGACAGAGTTGTGTTTGTGAGTTAAAAAATATATTTGTAAAATATCATTTTATTTATTTGTGAATTCACTTTATTTTTGCGAAACTCCTAACATATATTTATAAATCTCATTCTTTTTATTTGTGAATTTATTTCATTTTTGTGAAACTCCTTACATTTCTTTGTGGATCTCATTCAATTTATTTGTGAACCAACTTTTTATTTGTGAATCTCTTTCCATTTGTATATGAAACAATTCCATCTCCATACTCCTGAAACCTCAAAGGGATAGGTTGTGTGCGTGTGTGTACGTGCGTGTGTATACATCATTAGCAACATAGAGACCGCCCTCTACAGTCAGTATCTGAAACTTCAGAATGGAGAAGGGGAAAAGTAGAATGGGAGAGGGACAAATATAAAGACAGCCCTAACTGTGTTTACACAGAGAGCTGACCAATTTTATTAGCACGCTCAGTCACGTCTGTTTTTCTTGTGCTGAATCCTGTACCTTTGAGTATTTGCTACAAAAAGTGTGTTATTGTTGTTAACACCACAGCCATCTGGTGAGAAGCACAATCCCAACACTAAAAACAAGTCCCCTACCTGCATCTGAGATAAAGCCTATTTAAATAAATCACTTCCCTGTTTAGAATGCCACAGGTGAGGATCTAAAAAAAAAAAAAAAAAATACACCATTTATTGTACAGGAAATGCTTTAGCTGTCAGATTTGGGATGTTAGGGTTATTCATCTATAAAATATATCAAATTTTTTAAGGAAACCTGGAAAAAGCTACAAAAAGTTAAGCCAAGTACACAACCAGACTATATATCTTTTATGTTTTAAGCAGCCTGATCTCATTAAATTTATGTGACTAGTGACATTGTGTCAAAATGATATTAACATGGTTCCTTACACGTATCCCAGTAGTTCCGAGGAGAAATGTCCACTGAGTGGTGCTAAGAACAAGTAATAATTTATTTTTAAGGGTAATGCTTTATGAAGTTTTAAATAAACAAAACCCACCCCCATGTCCTAAACCTTAAACCTTAACCTAACCGACAGAGTCAGAAAAAAAATAATAATAAATGTGACTGAAGCACACCACTGATTGCTGAAGCAACCACGTCATTTTATGGTGCTTTTTTTCCCCACTTTTGACTCACCTGTCGACTTGAGTGCACTTTAAGACTGCTTTGCGTCCTTTGCATCTCAACGCTCTATCAGTTAAGTTACCATGCAGTTTGATTGTGCCCGATGAAGCTTGTAAATGTAGTTAGTTATGTTATGCAAATGATAAAATGTATCACCTTACAAGATATGCACTGTGGTAAAAGTGTTTAGATGTCGTTAGATAGCATTGTGTGAGGAACAGGGTGAAAAGTGTATAATCTACGGATAACAGATCATTTGCCACTTGTGATTTGTATGAAAGGGGAAAAAAGTGGTTGTTGTCGTGCATCTAGTGTACATTTCACCAGAAAACTGCTGTGTTATGTACAACGAGGCACGTAAAAATAATTTGGCAAAAATGTTGGTATAGTAACATGATTCTATGAGACCAGGGGTGCGTTTCCCAAAAGCATCATTAGCCAACTATGGCCGCAAGTTCCATTGTTACAAACATAGTTCAACGATTTGTTGTTTCCCGAAACCATAGTTTGAACGTACATTCGTAAACTGCATCACAAAGATGAGTGGCTCTCCACCTGTGGTTAGAAGCTTAGTTCCTTGTTAATTTTCTGCGTGGACATAATTTGACTTTACTGACGCTTCTACGTTGTTTATGCCATGTATATTTTTTTAAGGGATTTAAGGGATTAAAGACTGTTGAGAAAAAGTGCTTTATCACACATGGCTTCTGTTGGAGAACACGGCTTTTGTGTCCATGTTAATGCACAAGTGAAGTTCTTATATGTTTTTGAAGAGTGTGTATGTGCTGAAGTGCGTCTGGGGAATCCCGAAGTCTGGTGTAATCAGAAACCCCACTATTGCAACACAATCATCTGTTGCATTACATAGTGGATGCCGTTTTCATGTCTTCAGAAGATTTTGTGCATTAAACAGCTTTCTGAAGTACATGTAAATGAAGTTTTATCATTTGATATCCTGCAGAAGTTATTACTCCACAGCCTGTGTAACGTAAGGACAGCTCTATATTGTTGAACCAACGTGGTTCGAACGATGGATGTGCCACAGAGTTACTACAGTTTTGGAACTTGCTAGTTACATTTTCCAGTGATGCATTATACTATGTTGATTAAGCCATGAGTTATGTAGTAAGGGTTGGTTTTAAGTCTCCAACAAAAATCCCTGTATCATAGAGAACTAACAGCACGTGTCCATCAGCAATGCTCTTCTAGTGTGTGTACAGCAGTTGTGAGATACACTTTGACTAGTCCTGGATGCTACAACAAAAATTATACTGGACTAAAACTGGTTTGAAATCTGGTCGACAAGTTTGCGCACACAGTGAGCGAGTAAGCAACTATGAGTAACAGCCAAAGAAATTGCAAGAGCCAGTGACGTCTCATCCAAATTTGTGGCTCTTTTTCTTCTTCTTACCAGCTCTGTGTAAATCTGTACAAATTGCAAGTCTTTTCTCTCTGATATGTGTTGACATGTTGTCAAGAATGAACTCTTACATTGTGAAAGTTTGTGTGCAAATGAATTTCTGGATTGTAGCAAGATTCGGAGAGAGGTGAATGATAAACACATGCAATTGACACACCTAGTCTTTGATTAGTTGTGTAAAGTGTGCACCAACACAACAAAAGACAAGAAACAGTTAGGACAACTCTCAGAGTAGTTTAAAGATAAAAGATTTTATTAATGCAAATTACATTGTAGTAGGTTTGGTCTTGGCGGACTAGATCTGCTTTATGCACACTGCTGCTGCTGCTGCTGCTTAACATTGGTCAATATGCTTCTGCTGTTGGAAACGTTCTGCATCTGAGATGAGAACATATTGGCCTGCGCCATGTATGGTTTATTAACTGAACTTAATAGGACATTCTTGAGAAATGTGAGCAGGGTGACAAACTTCAGTCTTATAGTGTGCGCTTGGCATTAGTCTGTGTACATTCTGAGTTCAGCAAATTTTACTCTTCAGAGTTATGACAAAACCTTGTCCTCATTTGCTCAGAAGTCAAAATGTGCCAAAGGTGATTTCAAAGTACAAAATTAAATGCACTGGCTGTCCTAGAAAAGAAATGAGTCTCTTGAAGTAATTCAAGAAATAAAGAAAAGTATATTTCAACGTACAGTAAAAGCATTCACAGAACAGACAGTACATAGAGGAACAGTGATTGCATTACATTAAATTTTCAGTCCAGTTACTGGAAAAAGCTCCAGCACATTTTACTGTTATTCCTCTCTCTCCAGTGCTGTCACTTTAGAAAAGCAGCCTGTCCTTTTAGAGGACAGATCTCTTGTTGAAATGCAACCATGCATCTGTCTGAATGTGGTTATTTAACATTTCCATAGGTTTTCAATTCACAGTTAATTATAATTTAGAATGATAAAATCACAGCCCTCTGCTGTGAGTTTGGCTTTGCTTGAACAGATAGCCAATTTAAAGCTTGGCTTTTCATGTTCAGTGTTATACTGATACTCGGTGTGTCACATGGCAATGCACAGTTACATAGTCCAAACATTTATCTTTTTTTTCTATGGTTTTGAATGCAAATGTTTTCAGTCTAAAGAACACTAAACTATCTCTAATCTTTAATACTAATGGTATTAAAGATGAGCAATTCTGTTATGCATCCAGTCATCACAGCGGGAATCAAATTCAGGCCCTATAATTGCACTTGTGACTCGTTAAACCTGAGGCATTTGCACTGTATGCTTCAATAAGATACATTTTCAAATTTCATGGTCCCCTGGTTTTTTGCCATAGGGCACAATCAAGTAATGACCTCAATAAATGGCCTCATAAACAAATGTTTTTTTTCTTTCTTTGTTTTCTGCATTTTGAAAATACATCATTTAAAGAAAGAAGAATTATACCATATTTTTCCATGTTTTTACACTTCAATGCTTTTTAACCGCTGGCATAAATCTTTTGTGTATCAGTTTTTTCTCTGCATCCCATTACTTCATTCAATCTGTCTTTTCTTGGTCTTTCTAAAGCTTCTAAGGCTTTGATAAAATTAAATATATGTGGAAAACAGGTCAGCACGTTTTGAACATGAGGCCTAAATTACACCATTTTTCCTGCAATGTGAATAGCTTCATTAAAAGTCACCACAGTCACTCACAGGCTATAGAAAAAAAGCCAAAGCAAAGTGTAAAGGGTGCTCCAAAGAGGCTCTGAATGGAATATAAATATTAACATGGAAGTTTATTATTCATGTCTGGATAAGGCACCTGAAGTTTCTCCCCTGAGGTAACAGCAGATGTGTGAGATGGGAGCGGCGGACAGCACAGTGTAATAGAAAGCAGTGACAAAGCAATTTTGGAGTTTATTTATCTTACCTCTCACACTGCCCCTGGTGCTTATTTATTACAGTCTTAGGACCGAAGTCGTGCTGTGTGAAAAATCATCTGGGAGAAAGCATCAACGAACTTAGAATGTCTTTCTCCGTATTCCACTTTTGCGAAAGTGACTGCCTGCTTTTCAACAGCCGAGATACAGAATGAAAGTCATTTTGGATGTAAACACCTGCTTCCATTTGCATTTTCAACATCTGCGTGACTTATTTAAAGGTACTTTTGGAACTGGAATAGCCAGTGTTATGGGAAATCACATCATAATTGACGCATTTAAAAATGACAGGCCATCTGTGGGCTCTGGGCTCAGCAGCACTTAAAAAATCATTTTATCAGATTGTCAGCTGTGTATGTATACTTTAATGAGTGGATTCCAGCAAAGAAACCTCAGATAAATGTGATGATTATATGAAAGTAGATGATGAAAAAGCATGCAGCTCAATGAATTAGTAATGGGCACTAGCTTTGTTGTAGCTTAACTACATTTCTCAGTAGCAAAGACATAGCTTCACTTGTTTTTAAATCAAATTAAATTAAATTAAATCAATAACGAAGCTAGGACGTACAACTCTGCATTTTCAAGCTATGTATACAGTGTTTACTGTCAGAAGTTTTAAATCAGAACTTGTCTGACAGAAGCCTCATGTGAAAAAGTATTTTATATGCTTTGTCTATGACAGTATGCTCCATGCATTTGGTAGAAGAAAAAAAAAAAAAGAAAGAAAAATAAATAAGTAGCTTAAATGTAGCAAGCTACTTTTGGTGTGTAGCTTATAGTGTAACTAGCAAAAAAGTCTTGCTTTCAGCTTATCTTACCTAATTCTACCAATTTTTTTTTTTTTTTTTTTTTGTCAAATACTTAATAGTAGAATGAATAAGGAAAAGTGTATATCTTAAGTTTTCTAACTGGTCACCATTTATTTTAAGTTTTATTTATTTATTGTCTTTTTAAAAGGTTTAGAACAACATGAAGGTGATTAAATGATGAGAGAATTTTCATTTTTGGGTGAACTATCTCTGTAATTAGACGAATCATAGCACGTCACACCGCAGGACATGTCAACTTCCCAAAAGTGTTTCATGTCAACTAAGCACAAATATGCACGTCACAAATAAATGCTGTCTGAAAAACATCTGTCTTTAATTCAGAATAACTTAAGAGAGTTAAAGAGAGTCTGTTGATGCATTACACAAAGTCTCTTTTCAAAGCAGCATGACATAAAAACATTAAGATGCAAAGGACATACTCAATAGTGATGAGATTTAGCACACTTAACTCCTATTAACCTAAGCATGACGAGGCAGGATGTTTCTTCAAGCGCCATCCATTCATAAGCAGCTCTCATGGCTGGGCTCTGTCTGTGACTGATGTATTTCACTATAAACTCTCTCTCTCTTTCTCTCTCTCTCTTTTCCTGTTGTTGTGGAGACAAGATGGTGGAGTGTTTGTAAGGGTACAATTGCTTTGCTTTCTTCTAAAAACAGTGCTGCAGAGTTTTGTTATGAGGGCAAGGTTGGATGATTCAGAGAGAGAGAGAGAGAGAGAGAGAGAGAGAGAGAGAGAGAGAGAGTGTGTGTGTGGGGGGGGGGGGTTCTACAAGAGAGAATGAAACCCACTGAAGTCCAGTTTGATCTCGTCAGCTCTACTCAAGGGTGTACCAAGTGTGTGAGTTTGTGTGTGTCTATAGATTATTTCTACCACTTCTCTCTCTCTCTCTCTCTCTCTCTCTCTCTCTCTCTCTTGGTAATTACAAGGGTGTTATGCTATAAATGTGGTTTATGAGGACATAGTGTCCCCATAATTCAAATCGCTTAAAAAACATACTAAATGATGCTTTATTGAAAATATAAAAATGCTGAAAGTTTTTTTGTGAGGGTTAGGGGATAGAATCTATAGTTCGTACAGTATAAAAATCATTATGTCTACGGAGAGTCCTCATACGATTGCCGCATCAACATATGTGTGTGTGTGTGTGTGTGTGTGTGTGTGTGTGTGTGTGTGTGTGTGTGTGTGTGTGTGTGTGTGAGAGAGAAAGTGGCAGAGAGAGACCACTACACCTCAGGATATTAAATTTTTTATCTTGACATTTCCTACCATGACTCATCTGAACTCTCTACTGTGCTTTTGCTTTACCATTAATTTCTGGCTCTGGCTCTAATCACAATTTCAGGAAATGACAGAAGAATGGGAAAAAGCACTGTACTGTCACTTCATAAATGAAACACAACACATTTCCACATTTTTGTTTAAATTAAGGCAGAATCAGTCTGCCTATAGCTTTTTGAGATACATTTTTATCTATTTCTGTCTATTTCATCTATTACTGCCTTCTTTTTTTGATTTAGTCTCATTCTGGACATGTCTTACGTAGCCATCTGACAGCAAAAAAAAAAAAATGTAGGAATATTATTTTTTGGAAAGTTTCACTTTAAACACTAAAATATTGTACACTTGTTGTGTTGGTTGGTCAAAAGTTTGGACATGCTTGACTGAATTTATGTTTCTCATGATCTTAAAATCCTTTTGATCTACAGGCTGAACAGTTTCAAATTATTTTGGTATATAAAAATACAAAAATAAATTGTGCCTATATATGAATTTCATTTTTTTTTTTTTTTTTTTTTTATTAAAAGACCTCTTCAACTCTGCTTACCTGCCGGCAGGTCCAAAAGAGTGTGCTATGTCACAAAAAAGTTTACTCTTAAAATGTTAAAGTCTTCGAATACATAAGTAATGCATATGAGGTATCGTTTGAAAGCTTGGAGTCTGAATCATAAATAACCATCACTTCTGCATTTATGTTAAAAAAATAACAAAGTAAGGCCTGAAAAAATTTGCGTCGCAAATCAGCACCACCTAGAGGTCATGTGGTACAAATATTAGAATGAAAATAAAAGTTAAAGCTCTAAGGAATGTGACTGTACAGTTTATTGTGTTGCCCTAATACCACAGTTTGAAAGATTTTTCAAAAGAATCACAAAGTGAAATATATCTGTAAGACATCAAATACAACTGTCTCTTTTATGTGCCAATAAACTGCAGCTGTGAGCCCCAAATAGCTAAAAACTTTAAATCTGCTTTTACCTCAAGGAATTTTCTAAAAAAATTTACTTGTCTGTGAGCCTGCTTGTGTGAATAATCCAATTTTATATCTTAGATGTCCAGAACAAAGCATGCTAAATAAATCATCAGGAATATATGTTATCGACTATTGATGAAAAAATGTTATCGCATTTCATTGCAAAGGGGAGGATTTCAGCTTTCTAATAACATCGAGACAGAGCTTTTAGTCCGCTCAGAGGCCGAGATATTCGATGAAGCAATGAGGGTGGTGTATGAACTGAAAATTAGGTGGAGTGAACAGAACCTGAATTACATGCTAACAAAGTTAGAACAACAATAAAAAAAAATAAATAAATAAATAAAAAAAATCATAATTAAAAAATGTAATAAAAATCACGAGATTGTAAACATATACAGTATTATTTATGAATAATTTGAGTCTTTTATTTATTATTTATTTGGAGGTGTTTCTGAAACAATGTGGCAATTAGTCCACAGTATGTGTAAATGGTGTGCTTTTATATTATATATAAAAATTGCAGGGGGCAGCCCAAAAATGCCCCAGAGTTGAAGAGGTTACATATTCGTTCATTCGTTTATTTATTTATTTTTTGCTAGTTTATTCCCATAGTTGTATTTGATGAGTTTACTATTATTTTAAAAAAAGTGTAAAACAGAAATAATTTAGAATGAGTAGGTATGTCAAACCTTTGAACAGATAGTTTATCTCAATATATCAGTTTTTTGAAATACTATTATTTTTCTTACAAAATTAGTATTACACAGTATTCATTATTTTGAATTAGGATTAAATTAGATCTTACACCCACTGTAGTCTCACATGTCAAAGCCAATAAAACGTCATTTCAGACTGTCATTCATTACCATTCTCTACTGTCAGACATAGGCACAGTGTTCTGAACAGAAGGAGAAAGTGAGAGACAATTATTTCATGAAGATAAGGAGAGAGAGCAATGCCAGTCTTATGAAAGAGCCTAGAGGTGTGTGAGTGTGTCTTTCTGGCTGTGTGTGACTGTGAAAGCATGTGTGTGTGTCTGGTGTGTGTGTGTGTGTGTGTGTGTGTGTGTATGTGTGTGAGTGTGTGTGTGTGTTTGCTTTACATAAATATTTTAGTATGCAACATTCAGAATAACTACTTTTACGCCATTATTATACTTGACGGAAGGTGTTTCTGTTGAAGCAATTATACTTGACGCAAGGTGTTTCTGTTGAAGCAGTTCATTTTCTGAAGAGCCTTTTGTGAATTTCACAATCATGGAGACCAGCAGTATTATCAACAGTCATTATGTCCACAGCTGTTAAGTCTGAGACCCAAAGATATGTGATAAATATGTATGATGCGATATTTTAGTCGTGTTGCCACAATTTGGGTTTGGTTAGAATAAATTCCCAATGTAGAATGTCTTACATTCTGGATGCTTTGTTTTACAATCTAACCTTGCAAGAAAGAAAGAAGGAATCAAAGAATAATGTCATTTGCACAGAGAAGAGACATGAGAAGTGCTAACTTCATATGAAATGTTTAAAGACTCCATGAAATCACTTGATGAGCAGTTTTCTTTTCGGAGCTGATGCATTTCCTATTAAAACAGGAAGTTTTGACAGGGCATGTTTTTAAATAGTCAGTAGGCTACTTGCATCACTTATGGTGTGTTACAGACAACTCGGAATTCAGAATTGCATCAGTTGCAGAATTGCTTCAAAATAATGACTGGAACGCTATTTGAAGTCAGACATCTGACATGTGAAGATGGCGGCGACCACAAGCATAACATAGAGCTGTGTGTGTAAAACATAAAAACAAACTTTTAAGTACTTTCACGGCACAAAATGTATGAACATACTGTACAATTTACAAGAACACAAGCATTTTGTGTTCATGACTTTTAGATTTGAGAATTATTGGCATAAGAACACCTGTTGAGTCATAGCACCATCTTGTGGTATGTACATGTGACTGTGACGTGTGATTGGAATGCATTGGTGTCGGAAGTGGGAAAATTGAACTAGGGGATTCCTACCTCCAACCTCATCTGGAACACACCATTACAACATACGTTGGGAAAGCGATAATTCTCGCCGTCGAACTCATGGCCGTTTAGATTGTTTCCTTTCAGGGGGCCGTCCCGGGACCCCCTATCATCCCGGGATGCCCCTGTCACCCTGCACTGCTTGTTGTTATGCCACTGTTTCCAACAGTTTTTCAACGTGTGAAAATGAGCTCTATCAATTTTTCGCAGTCGAGTCATCAATTCCACCACACCAACAAATATTGCCCCTAATAAAGTATTTTCAAAAGTAAAATGTGGCAGTGAAAAGCATGCTTGAGATGAAATATGAGATAAATGATGTTTGAAGACAATAAAGAAAAATCTTTCTTTAACTACTATGTGCTTACATTAAAATACATTCAATACAATGTAATTATTGTGTAACATGTTTTGCAAAATTCTATTCAAGATTACATTTTATACAAGATTCACATTTGTGGCTTCTGAGGTTGAGGTACGGGTAGGTTTAGGGGTAGGATTAGGGTTTAGATTAGGGTTAGGAATAGGATTAGGGGTAAGCGTTATTTACAATGAAGCTGTAATTTTGCCAAATTGTGAAAAAAAGGAGTAAACAAATATTTATTAGCTGTTAGTATTTAGGATACATTAAAATATTAGCTTTAAAATTAGCCTTAGCAAGAAAAAGGAGTCGGCCATTTCATTTCAAAAAACGTAAAATAAATAAATAAATAAATAAATAATTTCCATCACCATCATTTCCACCACAGAATTCTATTAACCGCAATAGAGAATTTGAGATGAGGTGGAAATTACACTGTGTTGGGAATTTTCATGACTTTTAGAAAAAGAAAACATTGACAAAAAATACATAAATCTCCTGTGATGCATGCACAAACACTGTTGGATATTTTTAGTACACAAATGAAAATAGTGAGATTGTGAAAAAAAATAAAAATAACAATACTTCACTTCTTGTAAATCAACAATGCTAAAGTGCCTGAAGGTGAAGAAAGACCCTTTGATATATGTTTTTTTTTTTTTTATGTATTTTTATTGTGTATATAAACACCCATGTAGGCATATGTGCAAGATCAAACCTAAAAATTAAACACCCAGTGATTTGATCACAATATAGAGCTGTCATTCACTTATTACAAGCAAGATGTTTGACCATTTTTTGCACCGATTACTTTGAGGCCTCAGCAGGACTCATGTGTGAGCGTTATGTTCTCAGGGACTCTGTATGTGCTTAGGTGGTCTTGGGGAGATCTTAGTGTCATGCAGTGCCATTAGACACAGCTGTAACCACATATTTGGCATGGTTAATATTTAACAGGTGGCAGAGGTTTTACTTGGTGTCACAGCTTGAGCTGCAAAGGTTATGACAGGCCATTATGTGTCAAAGCCCAGAAGAGCCTTTAATGTTTCAACAGTCTTTTTTTCCTCTTCCCCACCTTCTCTCTCTCTCTCTCTCTCTCTCTCTCTCTCTCTCTCTCTTTCTTTGTTGCTTTTGTTTTTGGGCTGTCTAAACTCCTTTCATAGAAGAGATGTTGCTGTTAATGTGCAGGCATTCAGTTGAAAGAACATTGTGCAACCAGACTAAAATAACTTACTGTCATTTTGTTTCAGACCTGTTTCTCGGAATGTCTTCACTACAGAATATTGCCCGCCCTTTGATAATGACACCGGCAGCATAGTTTCAAATGTGCAATACCTCTCACCTTTTGAAATTCAAATGAAAGGGCTTGTATGCTCTTAAAATTATGCTTCGAACTGTCACTTACCATATAAGTACAAAACACAATTGCTTGCATGCAGGATAATGTTTCAGCTAGGGCTAAAATGAGTTGTAGGTGAAGGGGCACACTTGTGTATTATATTCAAACTGCTGAATGCTTTTGAAATGAGCATTTATATGTTCCTATTTGTCTTTGTGCATTGTCACCTTCTATAAACATAGATTCATATAATCATTGGGGTGGTTAGGAAAGGGCCTAAATGAATTCCCCATTATATTGCCACAGCCCAGTTTCTAAACACTGTCAGAAGATGCAATATGCATTTTGGCATATGCAATATGTGACTGCAGCTTATGAATGTTAATAAATTATAAGGAGCAGGTTCAGTGAGTCCAAGCCAGATCATTGAAATAAGCTCTGAATGGAAAGCATGCATTAATTAATGTGTCTCCTGCATCAGAGGACACTGCTCTGGTACACACTAAATTTGTCCACACACAGAGACACTCCTATGTGTATCTCTGCAAGTAATTTCCCCTTTCCATGAACAATGTCAAGAGCTGAGAAGATAAAGAAAGACAGATCTCTAGGGAACTCTAGCTCCAGACTTTTGACTTCGGCATAAAGTTTGGTCCATATTACAGCATATTCTGACCAAGAACTGCCCACTTAGACAGGAAGATACTGTCTGACTAATATGTAAAACGACTAACCACAGCGGGAAATGTCAATAAAGCACCACAAAACGACGTGGTTGCTTTAGAAATTGCATTTTTCATCTCACATTTTCAACCTAGTATCATAAAATGAACATTACTACATGTATGCCTACTGAGTTTTATGTGCCGCTCTTTATGTTTTGCTGCAGTTTCCTGGTGAAATTAATAATAGAGGCGCTTTAACAACTGTGTGTTTTATTCACTTTCACACAAGTCATGGGTACTATGGCTGTTTATGACTTTAAAAACACTTGTTTTTCGCTCTTTTACTCACATCCTGCTATGGTATTATATCAAAACACTTTTACTCAAATGCATCATTATAAAAATGTTACATTTTAATGCTTGTTGTACAGACCCAGCTACATTTACACACTTAACTGTGTTAGCGCACCTGATAGAGTGTTGGATTTTGGACTCAGAGATCGAGTTTCAAGCTCAGAAAAGACGCTCGAAACGAAAGTGAAAGTGAAGGGTAAGTGACATAGAAGTGACACAAAATTGTGCTTTCATGTCGAATTTGCTTTTGAAACACTAATGGTTAGGTTTACAGTAAGTGGTGGTTTAGAGTAAGGATGTCTGTTTAGTTCACCTCTCATTTATCTTTAAGACATTATTGGTTAGGTTTAGTCTAAATTTTGAAGTTAGGGAGGTACGTTTTACTCATTAAAACATCCATCTAATTTCTGCCTTAAAAACCTTGTCTGATTAACATAATTTCACTCGTTTTGGTGCCATCCGCTGGACACGTCACTGGGAAACTGCAGCCAAACGTGTAATTAGGCATGTAATTTTGGTTTGCAAACATGTTGCAATTGTCATGTAAATTTCATGAGATCAGGCTGCACATTTGCTTCTGTGACACTATTGGTTAGGTTTAGGTTTAAGTTTTAGGATAGGGAGGTAGAGGCAGATGTTGTTTTAAAACTCAGTAGAGCATAAACCTTAAAAACCTAATCTGTTAGGGAGAAAATTTGTATTTGCTTTTAGCACTTGCCGTGAAACGTGTAATAAACCACATAATATCATTTTTCAAAAATGTCGCTACAGTCAAGATATTTTCATGAGATCAGGTTGAAATACACACATACTCACAAATAGAATATAAGGTGAAATGTACAGTTCTGCTTAAGAATATCTTATAATAGCTTTTTTGCAACTAAGTGCTTAAAAAATCCCTGTGCATGTGCACACGGATTCCTGGAAGTTGTGTTGCAGTTGTGCAATCTGATTGGAGCTTTGATTTTCACAAGTGCTTGCTAGATTTGTAAACAGTATGCTTCAGATGGTCAGTCAACAAACTGTAGGCTGTTAATGGGCATGCAGTCTGAGGCAGAGACTAGTCTGTTTCTGACAAGGATGTGTGCTTTGAAGGTTGATACACATTAACCGCTTTGCCATCATCAGGCCACTGCGAGCCAGGGCTATCAACTGGCCAACCGGGGCCAATAGTCCCGGACCTCGAGCCGTGAGACCAAAGTCGATCTGTGTTCTCACCGTTGGTCCAATAGCCCCGCAGTGTTGCCCTAAAATCCGCCCTTAATATGCCGCCCTAGTACCAATGTCACACACCCCGCACATTTCACAAGCAAGAGGGAAGCTCAAGCTGAGGTGTCATGTTATCTAATTATCTAGAATATGGAGTTTATTTAACCTGTAAACATTAGCTAGCTAGCAAGATAAGTTAGCATTGACAACTCACCAACTGTAACTGCCATGGTGTCCCGCGTGGTCTCTCCACTAACAGCAGGATGATGTCCCAGCACAATGTTTATGATCTCGAACCATGGAAAGTTCTTCCTTTGGGCACCGCTTTGTCCACTGTGCATCTTAACGGATTTGTGCTGTGCCTGCAATTTTTTGATTTTTTCCCAAAACTGTACCATTGTGTGCTAAATTCAAGACCTGGAAAGTCCGGCAATCTTGGTGCTAACCTGACACTGAGAAACTCTGCCTTTGACATTGACCCTGCCTCAATTCCCAGTTGGCCTTGTTTGGCCCAAGGGTAACTGGGCGGGCCAAAGGCCATTAGCCCTGAGGATGCTCCGAGGAGACATGATGACAGTGGGAATGAAACTGGCCCTGGTACGCACTAGCATGCCCTCATATGGCCGAAAGTGGAAACACGGCTATTGAAGGCATCACTGGTTCATGTGGCTTGGTAATAAAACATCTGGGCTTCTGTCCCAAAGGTTGTTGGTTCAACCCCCAGAAGAGGTTGATCTGTGAGCTACCACCATTATGTTAATGAGTAAGGCACTTAACCTTGGCTTGCTCCATGTGGATTGTCCCTGCAGTAAAAATGTACAGTAATGTACTTTAGTTAAAGCATTTGAAAATGAAGAATAACCAAAATACCTGAGTGCAAGTATTCTTGATTTACAGCTGTTTTTTGCCTCATTCAAGGTCTGTTGAAATCAAAATGGAGTAAGGTTACTCTCAGTGCTATCCACCCTCAGAGCTTAAGATCTCTATAGGGAAGATTTCCAACTGCAATAGCTTCTTACCACAGGCTTACCCTGCCGTAATCATTCTAGTTTGTTTATATGCAAACGCATGCTGTGGGATGCAAACAGCCCCAATAAGAACACCTGAACATCACGGGGAATCACATAGCTTTTTTTAAAATAAGATGTCCTGAGGTTCCTTGGTTTGTACTACTTTTTGATGTCCTTGATTTAAATAATCTCAACACACTGGATTGTGGGAAAGTGTTCTGTATGTGAATTGCACCAGAATGCCTCCAGTATTAAGGTTAAAGAGATGAAGGTAGGGGGTCAGAGTGCCTGGCCTTTCCATATGTATGTATGTTGGCCATATCATAAAATTCTGTCAGCCTACTGCATGCGAATGCCACACTCCTGCTGTGAGCTTATTAAACGCAAGAAGGCTTTCAACTGGTCCAGTTAGTGCTATAATAATTTCCCATTGAGTCCCATCTGCTCATATCTTGTACCAGACAAGCCCACCCACATATCACCTTATAAATATATTTGGACTAATGCAGTTTGCTCTCTGGTCTTCTCTTAGCTGGTGACATTTACTTACTACAGAGAGATTTTATATAAAAAAAAAAATTAAAAAAAAATATTATGGCACTGAGTTAATAAAATAAATTTAAGCAATAATAATAATCTGTTTCACACAAGCTGTTTAGCATCCTGTAAAGCTACAATGCATCATAACAAAACACCATGTATTCACAGTTTCCTTGAATAAACAGTTGTCATCAAAAATGCTTTATAGTTGCTTAATTATATTTGTATGTTGGGCAAATAAACTGCAGAATATTTTGGAAATGACAAGCTGTTCAATATAATGTCTTTATTCTTGAAAATTAAATTAATTACTTGCTGTATTCGGTTGTCACTGGATAATTGAGTAGGATTTGTTTTTATTTGTATTTATTTATTTATTGCATTTTTTGCATTTTCCAGTTCTTAGAGTCACTAAGACTACAAGCCACAAACTTTTAGTGGTGTGTGTGTTTTCGAATAGATCAATAGCAGCCAGGAAAGAAAGCAAAAAATAAAAATAAAAATAAAAAAAATCCTCATAATTCATGTCTCTCAGACCTTAATCTAGCAGGATATAGTGCTTTGTGGCTAAAACTACTCAAGCCTGCCTTTCCGCCCTGGCCTTTTATGTGACTTTGTCTCTTTGTGCTACAAAAGTAGTTTAAAATCATAAAAGCATGTTATTGAACCACACAGATCTGTCATTTTATCTTGTTCCCTCTCTTGAATTAAACAAAAGAAAAACATTATTGTCCTCTGCCACCATTTGTCTTTCTGAGCTCATCATAGACATCTGCAAATGACATGCCAGTGCCGAGAGAAAAGTAGGTGGATTCAGCATACCATGATTCTAAGAAGATAATGTCTGTTCTGCTTTGCTTCAAATGACTGTAATTTTAGTATAGCCGGCAATCTAGTCTGGCCTCTAAAAGTGATTTACAGGACCTTGCTTCATTGCATGGCTGGGTGCATATGTGCATACATATATATATATATACATTAGTAAGTGTGTTTTGTCTTTAGATATGTTCACAGTAAGGGTGTCTGGGGTTTATCAGACCGCAAAGTCGTTAGAGGCATAACATTTTCTGACAGCAGAAAAGTTTTACCACTTGAAAATAGCCAGCTAGCTCAAATCAGATTCTCCCATATATCACCAGGGGGCTGATCAGCTGAACACAATTTTGAGAAGCGCTACAATAGCCGAACATAATTTGTGTGTCTTTAAAAAATGTCCTAGGTTTAATACTAGTTAAGCTTAATCAAAAGTATTTGTGGCATAGTGGTGATTACATAAAAAATAGTTTAAAATTGCCCCTTGAAAAAAAAAAAAAAAATGTGGTTAGAGGAAAGGCACTTACAATGGAAGTGAATGGGGCCAGTCCAATATTACGTGTTAACATGATTTTAGTGCCATGAAATTGCTTACTAACTTATCTTTATAAAATGATATCCAATATTACAACTTTGTTACACTGGTTGACACTGTAATCTGGTACACAACGTAATGTCAGTAAATCCCTCATTTCATTCCACTAAAATCATATTAACACATTTAATGTTTACATTTTGTGGCTATACTTATGAATGGACTGGCCTCATTCCTTTTTTTTATTTTGTATTAACGACAGACAAAAACTTTTGTGTTAACAAACATTATGCCACAAGTGCTGTAGATTGAGTTTAACTTTTATCAAACTTGGAACGTTCCTTTAAATATTTCCACTTGTCAAGACACTACAGTATGTGATGCAATTTTCCAAAAAATCATTCTGCTCATCTACCCAGAGGAAAAAAATATTGCTCAGATGTTGCTCTTTCATAGGTCAGGATGCTTCATTTGAGTTACAGTATATGTAATGTTTTATTTAAGGATCAAATTTGTCTCAGATGTTTCTCCCAAAATTCCTTAGAAGAAATAAAAACAGTTGTTATCGTACAGTAAGTATAGAGCTATAAAGTCAATGGATAAAATAGCTCAGATAAATTAGCCTTTAGAAGAATGTGAGAGAAATGTTTGAGTTCATATCGAAATCTCTGACTTTGGTATCTTGGGACACAGTTTGATACATTGTTTAGATCTCCACTGAGACTCTATAGATACTGTAGTTAGATTTCTGTGTCTTTTTCTTAGGAGGAAAATCTGAGAAGTGGGAGACTTCAAATTTAGAAGTCTAAATTTGCTCTTAATTTGATTTAATCAATGCTGTCTGGGATAAATGACAGATATTAAAGAGATCATTTGTGATATTTTCCCCCTATGGGCAAGTATTTTGTTAGCACTAGGAGTTCCGAGTGTGAATGCATCCCTGTGGACTCATTATCAGGCAATAAACGGCTTGAATCTTAAAAGTTAAAACATCAAAGCAATGCAGTGTGGAGAGAGAAGCCTTAAAGAAGCCTAAATCAAATACTCATTTATCAACAGTTCCATCAGTTTACAGAATGCACTATTAGCCAGAGGGGAACTGGCCCCCACAGTGAGTCTGGTTTCTCCCAAGGTTATTTTTCTCCATTAACCAACATCTTATGGAGTTTTGTGTTCCTTACCACAGTCGCCTTTGGCTTGCTCACTGGGGTTATAAATACAATTATTCTTTAATTACTTATTTTAAACAATTCACAATCGTATTTTATCAAACTACACAATGATGACTCTAAGACATTATATATATTACAGTTTTATCTTCTGTTAATGCCTGATCTTCTGTAAAGCTGCTTTGAAACGATGTGTGTTGTGAAAGGCGCTATACAAATAAAAATTACTTGATTTGACTTGTCTATTAGTCTTGCATTTCCTCCTCCTGTTGTCCTGCCCAGGTGAGGGACTTAGTAAATTGTCTGCTACCATGCCTTCACGCTGGAGCTAGATGAAGCGGAAGGGATTGGCTGTGATGTCTTTAAAATTGCTATCGATTAGGCCGTTTGAATCCATAGCCTGGGAGGTTAAGCGACCCAAATCTGAGTGAATGTGCCGGAGGAAACTCAATGGATGAAAATTTAAAAAAGAATCAGGTTTCTATTTGGTAATGGAAAGAAATGTGTGAGTTAATAGTCACTATGATTCTACTGTATATCTGTTAGTGTATTTAGCATTTATCATTACAATACCTTGATGTGAAGATTGGCATATAAGACAATGTTCCTGACTATGTACATTTCTTATCTAGATTGTGTCGTAAAGTTATTGAGATTCACACTTAATGGTAAACCACTCTCATCCACCCCAAACTGAGGTGACAGCTTCAAGACTAAACATAAAGCAGGAAGGTTATATAGCAGAAGTATACAGGTGCATCTCAATAAATTAGAATGTCGTGGAAAAGTTCATTTATTTCAGTAATTCAACTCAAATTGTGAAACTTGTGTATTAAATAAATTCAGTGCACACAGACTGAAGTAGTTTAAGTCTTTGGTTCTTTTAATTGTGATGATTTTGGCTCACATTTAACAAAAACCCACCAATTCACTATCTCAAAAAATTAGAATACATCATAAGACCAATAAAAAAACATTTTTAGTGAATTGTTGGCCTTCTGGAAAGTATGTTAATTTACTGTATATGTACTCAATACTTGGTAGGGGCTCCTTTTGCTTTATTACTGCCTCAATTCGGCGTGGCATGGAGGTGATCAGTTTGTGGCACTGCTGAGGTGGTATGGAAGCCCAGGTTTCTTTGACACTGGCCTTCAGCTCATCTGCATTTTTTGGTCTCTTGTTTCTCATTTTCCTCTTGACAATACCCCATAGATTCTCTATGGGGTTCAGGTCTGGTGAGTTTGCTGGCCAGTCAAGCACACCAACACCATGGTCATTTAACCAACTTTTGGTGCTTTTGGCAGTGTGGGCAGGTGCCAAATCCTGCTGGAAAATGAAATCAGCATTTTTAAAAAGCTGGTCAGCAGAAGGAAGCATGAAGTGCTCTAAAATTTCTTGGTAAACGGGTGCAGTGACATTGGTTTTCAAAAAACACAATGGACCAACACCAGCAGATGACATTGCACCCCAAATCATCACAGACTGTGGAAACTTAACACTGGACTTCAAGAAACTTGGGCTATGAGCTTCTCCACCCTTCCTCCAGACTCTAGGACCTTGGTTTCCAAATGAAATACAAAACTTGCTCTCATCTGAAAAGAGGACTTTGGACCACTGGGCAACAGTCCAGTTCTTCTCCTTAGCCCAGGTAAGACACCTCTGACGTTGTCTGTGGTTCAGGAGTGGCTTAACAAGAGGAATACGACAACTGTAGCCAAATTCCTTGACATGTCTGTGTGTGGTGGCTCTTGATGCCTTGACCCCAGCATCAGTCCATTCCTTGTGAAGTTCACCCAAATTTTTGAATCAATTTTGCTTGACAATCATAAGGCTGCGGTTCTCTCGGTTGGTTGTGCATCTTTTTCTTCCACACTTTTTCCTTCCACTCAACTTTCTGTTAACATGCTTGGATACAGCACTCTGTGAACAGCCAGCTTCTTTGGCAATGAATGTTTGTGGCTTACCCTCCTTGTGAAGGGTGTCAATGATTGTCTTCTGGACAACTGTTAGATCAGCAGTCTTCCCCATGATTGTGTAGCTTAGTGAACCAAACTGAGAGACCATTTTGAAGGCTCAGGAAACCTTTGCAGGTGTTTTGAGTTGATTAACTGATTGGCATGTCACCATATTCTAATTTTTTGAGATAGTGAATTGGTGGGTTTTTGTTAAATGTGAGCCAAAATCATCACGATTAAAAGAACCAAAGACTTAAACTACTTCAGTCTGTGTGCACTGAATTTATATAATACACGAGTTTCACAATTTGAGTTGAATTACTGAAATAAATGAACTTTTCCACGTTATTCTAATTTATTGAGATGTACCTGTATAAGCGTTTTTTTTTTTTTTTTAGATTAAGAAAATATCTAATTTATAGGGTCGTTTGAATTATAAAGCTTGGCTTTCCTTTATGTATATACATATATGATGATTTGGTGAGTTTTCAAATGGGTGGAACACGGATACCAACATTTTAAACATTGATGCACAGTACATGACTGACAGTGTTTGAAATTCAAAGACATTGCTATCATTTAGTCAGAGTGTGGTACAGAGAGCAGTCTAAACACATTTAGTTTAGCGTTTATACGCTTTTCTTTTCCCATTGGCATTAATGGCATAATGCAGTTCTGAGCTGGGTCATTTATAATAGCACCAGCCATCACAGGTGGCAGTGTATCAGTACAGTATTAGCAACATGAAGGGCTTTTCTTTTTCATGCAGTGCAAATTACCTTAAATTACTGTGTAATATCAAGTAAGTGAGCATGTAAGAAAAAAAGTGATTACTGCCTTTCAAAATGTGTTTAATAACAGCTTTGGATAGACTGAAGACCTATGTGTCTGAGTAAAAAAAAAGAAGGGGGCGTTCAGACAGCAGAGTCCCACTGGTTTTAAGACTGCACAATAACACTTTTTTGAAGATTCACAAACAGTTTATCACTTGGGTCCCATGCAGAATTTACATGAACTGATGATTTGCATTTCAGAAAATGCGAGAGCGATGGACCAGTGGTATACTCTATGCTGTGTTATGTTGTGAACATTTTAGTAGCATCTTATGAATTCTCTTTTATGTGCCGATTCTTTAATGCTGAATAGAGTTACATTTCTCTGTCAAATTACTGGGGATTTGCCACCATGGGGGCTTATAAATTAGGTGTGTTTAACAAACAAACTCTCCTGCACTGCACTGAGGTTCAGCTGTTTGTGACAGCTTATATCTGCAATGAACTAAGAGAGAACTAGACAATTGTCACAACTCGCCTTTGCTACAGAATCAAAGCCAGCGAAAAAGGTGCAAAAATGCTGAATCTGTCAACTGCAGATCCTTTGTGGTTAGCAATTTGAGCAAATTCTCAAAATTCGTAGACATTCTGACTGCATTCATGGCTGTCATGACACAAAATCTAGAGGTTACTTTGCCTTCTCTGAAATAATATATATATATATATATATAATTTGTGAACTTATGGACACTCAAGTCACACTTATAAATGTTTGAATTACATTGCATTATATAATGAAAACCAAATGTCATCTGCAAACAAATGTTACCACTTTCTGAGGTGTTTTTTCAATTACATTTTTCACCAACTGGTCCCATGGTCATTTTTTGTGGATGTATGAAGTCCAAGCAGGTGCTGAGTATTCATGTGTATATTTCATCACATTAACTTTGGACATGTTCCACACAGTTCAAAACTACAATGGTTCCAAATACTTTTTTTCTTACTTTGGGGCAATATATGGGTCAGTGACATAACACTTATTTTTTATTTTTCCAGATATATATATATATATATATATATATATATATATATATATACACTATATTGCCAAAAGTATTCGCTCATCTGCCTTTAGACGCACATGAACTTAAGTGACATCCCATTCTTAATCCATTGGGTTTAATATGACGTCGGCCCACCCTTTGCAGCTATAACAGCTTCAACTCTTCTGGGAAGGCTTTCCACAAGGTTTAGGAGTGTGTTTATGGGAATTTTTGACCATTCTTCCAGAAGCGCATTTGTGAGGTCAGACACTGATGTTGGACGAGAAGGCCTGGCTCGCAGTTTTCGCTCTAATTCATCCCAAAGGTGCTCTATCGGTTTGAGGTCAGGACTCTGTGCAGGCCAGTCAAGTTCTTCCACACCAAACTCGCTCATCCATGTCTTTATGGACCTTGCTTTGTGCACTGGTGCGCAGTCATGTTGGAACAGGAAGGGGCCATCCCCAAACTGTTCCCACAAAGTTGGGAGCATGGAATTGTCCAAAATCTCTTGGTATGTTGAAGCATTCAGAGTTCCTTTCACTGGAACTAAGGGGCCAAGCCCAGCTCCTGAAAAACAACCCCACACCATAATCCCCCCTCCACCAAACTTCACAGTTGGCACAATAGAGTCAGACAAGTACCATTCTCCTGGCAACCGCCAAACCCAGACTCGTCCATCAGATTGCCAGATGGAGAAGCGTGATTCGTCACTCCAGAGAACGCGTCTCCACTGCTCTAGAGTCCAGTGGCGGCGTGCTTTACACCACTGTATCCAACGCTTTGCATTGCACTTGGTGATGTATGGCTTGGATGCAGCTGCTCGGCCATGGAAACCCATTCCATGAAGCTCTCTATGCACTGTTCTTGAGCTAATCTGAAGGCCACATGAACTTTGGAGGTCTGTAGCAATTGACTCTGCAGAAAGTTGGCGACCTCTGCACATTATGCGCCTCAGCATCCGCTGACCCCGCTCTGTCATTTTACATGGCCTACCACTTCGTGGCTGAGTTGCTGTCATTCCCAATCGCTTCCACTTTGTTATAATACCACTGACAGTTGACTGTGGAATATTTAGTAGCGAGGAAATTTCACGACTGGACTTGTTGCACAGGTGACATCCTATCACAGTACCACGCTGAAATTCACTGAGCTCCTGAGAGCGGCCCATTCTTTCACAAATGTTTGTAGAAGCAGTCTGCATACCTATGTGCTTCATTTTATACACCTGTGGCCATGGAAGTGATTGGAACACCTGAATTCAATTATTTGGATGGGTGAGCGAATACTTCTGGCAATATAGTGTATATATATATATATATATATACACATATATATATAATAGATTTAAAAAAACAATTCACACAAAACATTTACTTGAATACATCTCTACTAGGATAAACATGTTTTTCTTTTCAAAGTTCAAAGTTATCTAGATTTTTTTTCATGATATATACAGTATATATATATATATATATATATATATATATATATATATATATATATATATATATATATATATATACATTTCAAATAAATATCACTTTGTATGATATTGTTCTATATAATGTGAAGACATTCATACATTGTTAAGTACCCAAATACATTGGGGGGCCAATGCAGTTTTCATTATGGGATCAAATCTGTTGTAAGTGCTAAAGTCTTCTGGGCTACATATGTGAGATAAAAAAGAAGAAATGGAAAAAATAAAACATTGAAAGAAACTTTGATGTCATGTCATGGCACAAATGCATTCCTTCCTTAGCTTTTTTCTTGTAGTTACTCCAATAGATTTACAGTATTTGTTAGGTAGTGATGGTGACTTTAGCTTGTGCAGCTTGGTCAGAGGCACACTGAAGCAGTAATTAATCATGCTCCATTGCGACTGAGTCTGATGGCTGTGAGATTAACTAAACTGCAGATGGTGTTAATGACAAGAGCTCACCCCCATTTCACATATCCTCCACATTAATCCTTACCAAGAGCATTCCAGTCGAGCACAGAGTGGAGTTCCCCAATTCCAACTGCTACATTCCGCTTAATCAGAGCTCTATGAGCTCATTACCTACAGCCAATTTACCTCTCAGTACTCCTCAGGCAAGAGAGAGGTCACTCTGCAACACTGGCCCAAGGGAACTTATCATTTCCTCTTCCTGTTGCCAAGTACCCTGTGAGAAATAACATTAACTGCTTCAAAATGCTCCAGGCAATTAGAGACTGGGTCTCCTCATTTTGTTGTCCTCACTTGTTTACTGTCTCTGTTTCTTTCTGATAGTTTTCTTTCTCATTAGTGAGGTCCCTGATGAGGCTGGTCTGGACTGTAAAGGAAAACACTGTGCATTCACCATTTATCAGCTGACAGAACTGATGTTTTAAAAGCACATGATGTGTTGCAGCCAGCTTTGTCCCAGTAATGTCCCAGAAATGTCCCAGTTTCCCTTGTACAAAAGTTCAAGTTTGGTGAACTCTGACCTGCAAATCTGGATGACTAGAAGACGTGTAACCAATGTAAGATCGAAACATTACATGCTCTCCTCTTGCCTCAATTTAAACAATACATTTTTATTGTTGCAGAAAAATGAGTAGACAGTAATATATATATATATATATATATATATATATATATATATATATATATATATATAATTTTTTATTTGTCATTTGTTTGTTAAAACTAGAAGCCCTTGTGCATCACATCATATCCTGGTCCGTTTGCTCTGTCTGAAAAAATAAAATAAAAAGAATGTGCATGTTCAAAGCCCAGTGTAACCACCCCTTTTTACTACAAAATGGTGTTGGTATGTGGGATACAGCTACAGTTTGATTTGTTCCCATACTTCCATTGTACTGGCATTACTGCCTTGTACTAATTACTTCACTGTCAATCACAAATGTGCGTTATGTGATAACATCTAAATTAATTGTATTCTAGTCAAAAAGCTACTTAATCTAACTAATCAACCTGAAAAATAAGGTTACACCAACATGAGTCATTTGTATGGGTTAGATCGAGCAGAAATATTGTTTAGGTAACTATTGCAGGTTACCACTTTTTTATAGTGTAGTAATAATAAAGAATAAGAAGGTGTGTCAACACTTTTGACCAGTACTGCAATTATTCTATAGGCTACCCTGCCTAGATATCTCTTCACTATAGATCTCTGTCACTTTTTTACTCACCTGGAACAAAGGGAAGCATCATTATTTAGTTGATAAACTGTTTTCTAAGAAAACACTCCATTGATCTCCCTAGATTATGATTGATGTATCTTGCAACATTTGTTAGACTGAGGTTTTATGTGATTTGCCATCGCTCAACAAATTGAAGGACTCGACAAATTTAAAACATGTTGGGGGCAGAACTCATTATTTTGCGACTCACCAACTAAATAGACCTGATATGTGATCGTCTGTGCCAGCTTTGAAGTTCATGACACCAAATTCATGTAAGTAGAAAACAGACCTTTAGATGATGTATTGCATGTCCACATGCACCGACACTATCAAGGATCTCTGAGTATAAATGAAGATAAAATGTCTAATTTTATAAATGCTGCTTCAGTGAAATGTGTCCATGGTATAGAGAAAAAGAAGACCAGAAGTGATGATAGATGAAAAAGGAAGAGGAAAAGGGCTGAGCTGTGTCTTACTCAGCCTCCACAAATTGTTTACTTGACCCAGGGCCAAAAACAGCACAGGCCAGTGTGCTTCTGTGACGCCAGTCATGACTGACCGTGATTGGTTTGCTTTCCGTAGTTGAACAAACAATTCAGGTTAAGATCTCTGTCTTTGCCAATAGACTGTTACAGCCAACCTACATTTAGATTGTGTGACACATCCAAAGTGCAGACAGCTGCTGTGAAGCCTCTGTGTTACTGAATGGAAAACCAAGATTTCAGTGAACACAACACTGATTAGGCTGAATGTGACAAGATTCATTCTTAATACACGTCATATTTACCGTAGTGAATGGATTGCTCAAGAGTAGACACAAGATTACTTTTTGGGAATGATCTGACATCAATGGATCTATCCATTACATTCAATTATCTGGTTATGGGTCTTTGGCTGCAGAGCCAAAGAATCAAAGAACCAATACTGACTCCTTCCTGGGAATTAAATGAACAGGCTCTGCTCTCTTTAGTGTGACTTCTTCCTGAGTGGACCAGACAGGTGGAGAGGAAGGAAGAAGGACAAGGAACAGATTGTCATAAAGGATGGGAACTAGATGAGCATTTTACATGTTCTCTCAGACCATTGCAGGAGTGAGAGAAGTAAAGATACTCTTATTCGAAAGGGTAATTTGCTTTATTAGGCAACTGTTGAACAAAGAAGTGCCACTGAAAGGGTTAATTGCAGTCCAAGGAAAGGATTGTCTTCCTCTGGTTTAATTTCCTGACTTATGGTGGAGTTGAAGCTCAAGGTCCTAATTTGCCATCTTTTCAAGGTTGAATTCATCATGCAGAGAAAGACAGAGCAAGCTAAGCATTGTTTTTTTCTTTAGAAAGAAATCATAGACATTCTTTTTATTTTTATTTTGAGATTATTCTCATTATTGATATTGCAATGGATTAAAGTTTACATTTTTAAACAAAAAAATTAAAAAACAAAACAAAAGTAAAACACTTCTTACCGTTACTGAAAATTCCACATCTCATGCATTCGGTGTCATGCTCCAAAAAAAGGGCAATGCATCTGCTGATACATTTTTCAAAGGTTAAAGAAGAGGTTCCAAGTCTTGGTGAAACAACTTGATTTTAATTATGCAGACAAATGTGATTACTCTTTACATAATTTGCTCTCCCCAGACAGAAAACATCAATATTTAATATTGAGCTAGAGATAACCTTTTATGTTTTTGTTTGAAAGAAACTCGGCGCTCATAAAGAACGCATGGTGTACAGATATTGACTCAATTTCCAGTGTGTGCATTCGATTACCTTGCTCACCCTGTGTTTCCAGGGTATCAACCGAACAAGTTCTATGCAGTCATAATTGTTTCAGGTTTATGTGTGAATGCCAGAACAAGAAAAACCAAAAAATAGGGGTTGTAACTCAACCCTGAGCAGGTGGATGGCAGGTGGATAGGTTTGTTTCCAAAATCTGACAGTGAAAATATCAGCTGTACAGAATAATTACAGTATGTAGATGAGTGTGGATTGGGAAGCGAGATGTTGCAGGTTCAGACCCCACAAGGAAGTGATCCATTAACTTTAACCATTGTGCCATGGACAAAACCAAGATTGCTTCAGCGGTATAATTTCTGAAATAGTTGTAAGTCAGGTAGTAATTCTGAAATTTTTATGGAAAGATAGACCTGTATGCACCTCATAGACCATCTCATAGTTATCAGCTCTGGAGTAGGCTAATAAACTTAAAGGTGCTGTAACTGTTGTGTATATGGAATAGCATGCAGTAAATGTGACAGACCTAGGCCCTGTAAAAACATAAATATGTGACTGAGGGATGCTATGGTTTATCCAATCAAAAGATTTTGTGGCACTTTCTACCTGTCAGCCATTTTAAGAGTTTGGGATTTGCAGACATCGGGTGTAGACATATCTTTAGCTAGCAGGATTTTGGACAAAGGAGATGGTCTAATTTAAGTCACATTCACACTAACATGTTTTGTTTAAAAACGCTTTGATTTAGCTATATTTACAACTCTAATCCACAGTAGAACGCTGTTATCCTCCACCCAAAACGGAGCAAAATGCTCTACATTTCAACATTGGAGAATTATGAGGTTGGGAAACTGAAAACAGAGTTTTCAAATTAAAATGGATTAGTGTGGATGTGGCCTTAAAGGTAAGGTCGGGTGTAAATTAGCGAAAAGTACTGTAATATTTTTGGATCCAATTAAGTTCTGTTTTGATATTGAAAGCATTACTCTTGGAAAGCACCAAGTGTGTTTGTAGTAGTGAGAGCTTGAAGCTGAACTAGTGACATTAGCATTAGCAACTATGCAATAACAGAAAAGGAGGCTAATCAGAGTGAGGCTTCATTAAAGAGCATGGACTGAGCTGCCTGAGAGGGTTCATTTCCTCTGTGATTACCCATCTCATCATGGAGATGTTGCTCCATGGTTGCATCACAGTTGCACATCAAAAGCGCTATAATCAGCTTGTTGGACAATCCTTATTCACATGATAGAAGCTAATGATTCAATGTGTTGTCAGGCTGATGCACTCCTCATTACAGCAGATTCTAAATTCAGCTATTTACATTTTTAAGCCTTACAGACAGGACAGCTTTACCTTTGGCTTTGTTTCTGTTGTTAGTTTGAATGTCTGTTTGCTTTGTCCCTCAATTAGTCTTGAATTAGCTCATTTCTAAAGATCAGAGGGAACTTTGTGAGAATATACTGGTTCTATCTGTCTTAAGCTTGAAATTTTAAGCAATAAAAACAATTGCGAGATTTGGACTGGGGCTGTGTGTGTGTGGGTGTGGGGGGGTGAGGTATTCTTGCATTAGAAAGCAGAGTTCAATTAATAAAAAAAATTGTATATTAGACCATTTCAAGTAGTGGTGGTTAAAAGTCACTGAGCACAGCAAGCAATAATACCAAAGGGACATAGTACAAAACATCATAAGTCATACCCATATTTTATCATTCCTGTTCCTTTTGGCCCCGTTTCCACCTGGTATTATTATGCGTCTTGGGTGATCCGATCACATGTGGTCAGGTGAGACACATAGCTGTTTACACCTCTTAACTTAAATGCGTCTCCTGTGATCACTTGTGTTTGGATTTGGAGGGGAGGGTCTCTGTTTCATGACGACATACATCAGTCACTCTATCAGTGTGTTACTGCATGATAATAAAGCGCAACAAAGTCAGAAAAGACAAAGAAAGCGCCAAAAAAATTATGCGCTGTTTCTCCCAGATGCGGTTGAAATTTAATCTAATTACAAATGCAATATGTCAAGCAGAATTATCCTATATTTTAGTGGATTACCTGTATTTAAGGGAGCTTCAGGTGTTCGTGCTTCTCGTCTGTGTTGATATCAGATACACTAAAGAAGATCCGTGAAGCTCTCTTGATTGTGTATGTATCCACTTTTTTAAATTTTCTGATCGGATGGTTTAAACTCTTGTTTTAGCGCAGCGGTTAATTGACAGGTGAGGGGCAGAGCTTCGCTGCTGCTGGGATGCATGCAGGACGGATTAGCATTTACACCTCAAATGTGATGCGGTCACATGCATTTTTGACCACATTCGTATGTGGTTTTTATGATCCAATCACAAACCGTTTTAGACCCCGTTTAGACCTGAATTTAGCGCTGACCACATGTGACTGGATCACCCCAAATGCATCTTAATACCAGGTGGAAATGGGGTCTTTGTTCATCCACTATCTTTAAATACCTTTCTATCATATTATGTCTGTTCCTTTTTTGTTTTCTTTCTTTCCTTCACATGTATTTTCTCCCTGTCTTTAACTCCGTACTCCCTACCCTACAAAAAAGTACCATGGTATTATCTGTACAGTTAGTCTATGCACAAACCATAACTATAGTATAGCATGAACAACTTCCCCTGACTGACTCGAACAATTTCAGTCACCTACCCATACGCTACGGGCCAGTAACAAAATTTTAAATGATCATTTTTATGGTATTTTGTATCTACAAATATGATTCTTATGAACTTTCACACAATCAATTGATATTTTTTACACATTTAATAATGACACGGGAAAAGAAAAAGGTAGTTCATCCACCAAACCTAATCTTCAAGAAGAGACCACAACTTTTTAAATCCAAATTTGTCATCCACCTTCCTACTGCGGACTTTGCTTCATCCACACTGGAGATGGGAATTACTGTATATAAATGAACCTGAAGAGCTTGTACAGTTCATTTGCAACCTATTTTGTCACATGCACACATTCACTGTCACCATTTATCATAATAATTATACCCTAACAGGATGCGGCTCAAATAAAGCATTGGGTATTATATCTGATGCCATCAATGAACTATGGTACTGCAACCCTGTTGTAAGAGTAGGCGTCTAACCTTAACTTACATTTATCTCACAAGTATCTGTGTAACAAAAAAACAAAAAAAACAAAACAAACAAACAAAAAAAAAAAAACAGCAACACAAGCCTTGCTGCCTTCCACAAAGAGCTTTTCAGGTACTGTAGGAAGGATATATTTGCGAAGCAATGTTCAAACTAAAAAGCAAAGAGAGAAACACTTTCCCAAAACAGCAAGAAGTTAGGAAGGTGGCAAAATCAACACCCTACTCCAGAACGATTCTTCACGCTTACGCATAAAAGGCACTTGAGCAGTAGGTTTTGTGTGTGTGTATTTGCATGTGTGTGCGCATGCAGGAGAAGAATAACTAAACCAGTAAATGCTCTTTAAAAAATAACACAGCACTGGTCATGTCATCACTGCAAAAAAAAAAAAAACAAAAAAAAAATAACAATAACACAAAAGATAAAGAGGCAAAGACAGACAAAGGGGGAGGACAGGAAAACAGAGAAAGACATAGGTGGATAGGAAAGAGGAAAAGGAATGGGAGTAATGTCTCACTGCTTACTGTTTAGTTGCGAGTTAAACCCATAGATGCTGAAACACTCAGCTTCTCATTCATGTTACTGTAAGGGGGTGACCATAAGGGGCTGTCTTATAGGGTTAGTGTATATTCAGAGCCCAGATATTTGTGGATGCGCATTAGATGAAATTTTGAAGATTCTACACATTTTGTAAATTTTTTAATGTTAAAATACGCAAAATAAACGTAAGCCATTTCTAGGTTGATTTCCCCGAAAAGTGTAAACACAATGGCTCTGTGGCACAAAAAAATGAAGCAGTACAAAAACGTCCCATTAACCTTAGGTTCAGCCTCAGTCATGCCCAAAAATCAGAAGTTCATCATACCACTGTATGTATTTTAAACACTGTAAAAAAAATTGCTAGAATTATGCTGGAATTTACTAATTCCTTGAGCAAAAAGGTCATTTCTTTGGAGTTGTCTGCAGAATGGATCACTGCACCATAATTTAAATCAATCATTAAAAAAAGTAAAAATTACAATAGGTGCCAGGCTTTATGAGACTTAAGAGCAGTGATACGTGTGATTTAAAGAGCTAAATTTCTCTTTGAAAATTGTATTAGTAACACAAATGTGCCTAGCGCCTCTTATGGTGATCCCAGGAGTGTGGATGCAAAATGTTGTTTTTGAGCTTGGTGCTGTACTACACAAGTCAGGGACAGCCTTATTCATCGAAGGACTTTTTTTCAATGGTTGGTTTCAAAGTTTCAGTATACTGTATAGAGGTTGATAAATAGTCCAGAGGAAAGTTATGTTTGCAATGACAATTTTAAAAGCAGGAAAATTACACCCTACAGTCAGCTGAGCAGCGTAAAAAATAAAATAAATCAGCTTCTAAATAAAATCTGGCATAATTACTCAAATAATGGCATGTGATTTATCTTCCTCAGTAATATTTCCATTCTTACACAATATGCAGTTGTGAAGAAAGTTGTATTGTGAGGATGTTTTCAATAATAATGCCATGCATATAGTATGATATACAGTATAGGGGCATCACTGATGTGTGTTTATTGTGTTTATTTAGAGTCCCACAGACACCCTATACCAATCCCTAATTCTGCACCTAACCCTAACCTTCCCTGCTTTGTTGTAATACTACATGCGTTCTACATGTATTTTATACATATAAGCCACAACATTCACACAGAGTACAGAGTACAGAGAACCTATAAAGGATGTCATTTGCATCAGACTAGCTACTGATATGTTTTGCTTTTAGCTAATAAATTCATTGTTACGATAAAAGCAAATTTAAAGGGGCTATAAAGCAAGAATAACAAATCAGCCAATAAAGGCTTAATAAATACTTTATAATGCCAAACTAGTCCATAACTATTCACTTACATGTCAATTATTAGTCATGAATTACTGTCTAATTTCTGATCCTTAAAATATATATATACACACACACTGGTGGCCAGAAGTCTGGAATAATGTACAGATTTTGTTGTTTCGGAAGGAAATTGGTACTTTAATCCACCAAAGTGGCATTCAACTGATCACAAAGTATAGTCAGGACATTACTGATGTAAAAAACAGCACCATCACTATTTGAAAAAAGTTATTTTTGATCAAATCTAGACAGGCCCCATTTCCAGCATTCATCACTCCAACACCTTATCCTTGATTTTCATGCTAAATTGCTAATTTGCTAGAAAATCACTTGCCATTATATCAAACACTGTTGAAAGCTATTTGATTCGTTAAATTAAGATTAACTTTGTCTTTGTGTTTGTTTTTGAATTGCCACAGTATGCCTCATTTAATTCTACCCACTCAACAGCAGTTTCATGTACAACAGTAAAGAGAAGACTCAGGGGTGCAGGCCTTATGCAAAGAATTGTAAAGAAAAAGCCACTTTCGAAACAGAAAAACAAAACAAAAAAGTTAGAGTGGACAAAGAAACACAGACATTGGACAACAGATAATTGGAAAAGAGTGTTATGGATCTTAACCCCATTGAGCTTTTGTTGGATCAGCTAGACTGTAAGGTGACAGTGTTGCATTGACTTTTCTGTAATGTGCTTTCAGTTTTATTTGATATTATTTATCATAAGTTCATTATTAAACTATGATTAACAGAACACAAAGAAACTGAAAGCGAAACTGTTATTGCCTATTGCATGCTGACTTTATTAAATATTTGACTTTGGCTCTGCTTTGTCTATAAATGTGGTACACTATTAAGAAGTTAAAGAAGATTATCATTGTTAGCTTTCACATCTGTGGGTGGTAAAAATGCAACAGAGACAGCTGTCGATCGGTGTTAATGCCACAGTTCTTATGATATTGACTAGTTTTTGTCATCTGCTGCAGTATAAGCAACATGATTACCTGGTGTGAAGAAGACAACCCAATAACCAATCAAAACTAGCCTAAAAATCTACCCGATAACTAAACTCAAAATATTATTATGTATAATGTGTCAGCCGACTGTGTTATGTAAGTAGTAACATTGAACATTTTGCACCTTCAATAAAAAAGAAAATAAAAATAATAATAAAAAAAAAAAGAAATAAAATTAACTAGCGGCAACAGTTTAAAAGTAGCTCAGTAAAAGTAGTAGTAAAACATGATTAAGTACTTCAGCCAAACTCTAACTAGTGTGTGTATATGTGTGCATGCATGCACGTGTGTGCGCACACAGACATAGTAGGAGTGAGGGATGAGAAGAAAGAAAAAAATTGAAAGAGAAAACAGGTGCTTCAATCATTATATATTTTTTTCAGGGATAGCATAGATACTACAGATATTCATAGAAAGAAACTACAAACATTTGACTGGCATCTCAATGGTAGGAAAACCTCACTTGAACAAAAGCGAGTCGTGTTTAATTTAAATCAGTTCCTTGCAGTGATTAAGCCTAGTCCTGCTTCATTTCAGTCTTGCACAGCATGTTCTTCATATTTCTAATTCTGTACTTATCTGAGTACTGAATGCTTCCTGCCTATCACTAATACATCAGTCATTGTTTCCTGGAGTCAGGATTAGACATGTATCAGGGGCTTATCTTTACGGATTTGTTTACCGGAACACTCCGATAGCTAAACACTGGCTGATTTGAGGGTCAGGGGACCATGCCCAATCTTTCCATATTAGCATATGATCTCTGAACTCACGATTCAAATTGGTTAAGAAAGCAAAACAGTGTCTTGCATGCCTGAACATGTACATTTGTAATCTGCAAAACTAATCCTCTTGATAGGGACTAAAATGAAGTGCAGTTTCTGAAAGAGCAAAGCATTGGGATTTAATGGTTTAATGAGTGTTTTCCACAAATATATGTTCAAATATTAGATTTAATTGCCTACCTTTTCGTGATTAAGCTAGTGACAAATCAATAGACATCACTGCAGATATGCAATTTGGCATGATGAATCTGGCATGATGAATCTGGCATGTCAAAGTCATGCTAAACTTGGACGCGATACTCTTCTGAAAGTCTGGCCTGCCTGGAAGGGTTCTCAAGGGTGCATTCACATGCCTGGAAAAGCATTTCACTTCATAATCTTACTGACACTCAAGGATTTGTGAAATGTGTTTGGTGAGTGCTGCACTCATCAAAATTAATAAACAGTGTATGCTTGTGCATGTGTGAATGTGTGCATGCCAGAGAGGAGAAGATTTATTCCTCTGTAAAGGAAGTTACAGAGATGTTAGACCCACTCCAGAGAATCCCAGTAAATCCTAGTTAGCTGTTTCATAAACAAAACCGGTGCTTGGCTGCAGGATTTGCAAAACTCTTTTAGAACAGGTCTATGTCTACACTGACTTGGGAGCCAAATGATAACGTAACTGACTACATTTCTACAAAACCTTCCCACAAACAAACAGTGCTTCTCAGTCTTTGTTTAGGAGTGTAACAGGTTTTGAGAACCTATTTTATCAAAGTCATTTTAATGAGTGAATTCATACAATCACAAGCCGCTTGTGACGTAACTGTTAAAAGTTATAACAAATAAAATTCATACCAATCTATTCACACATTTGAAATTTGTAAATACAATAATTTTAGACAGAAAAAATTAAATGACTGGATTCACTGTACAGCATGAAAAAAAAGAGTATGTCTGTCAATTGAATATGGTGATTTCAGTGTAAACTGTGTAAACTTTGTTAATTATAATAAGAGCAATCTAGCTTTGTGCAGTCTAGTTTTGTGTCAGTTTTAGAATTGTAAGTTGCTGTTTTGAAAACTTGGTGCAAGTTAGCTGTTCCTGGTTCTAGACCAGCACGTTTTGGGGGGTTAGGAGTTTTAAGGCCCAGAATGGCAAATATTTCGGTGCTGTGCAAGTGTGGCTGACCATTTAAAAGTGTTTTTCATGATTATATTGGAAGACATTTTTCCCTCTCCCCTCAGAAACTGACTGGCTGAGAAAGCATCTGAAGAGTTGTACAGATGGAACCACAACCATCACAGTTGCTTAGATTAAAAAAAATGTTGAAAGATTGTCCCAGATCACAGGAAATTGTCATATTGTGGACTACCTTCAAAATACCCATCTACTGTTCGCAATTTTTCTTCTCCTGGCCTTGTTTGAGAGCACAGCAGGGAGCATTTGATCAGTTTGCAGTTCAGTATGAAATGCCACTATTAGATTATTTAAAAAAGTTTAAAGATAGACGTGAAAAATACCTTTATCTTTTGGCTGCTACATAGTGAATCTTAGGACTCCAAGATTTAGCTTCAGTTTCGGTGTTGAAGTCACCAAAGTGCAAGAGTATAGCAATTAGATCTTATTAGTGTATAATTACTAGATTAAAACTGCAGTACAACCAGCTGTTGACTCACCATATTGCCCTTCTGAAAAGACCAGCTGAGCCCAGCACAGATTTCCATGTTACTCCAGGCTGATTAGTGTTCGGCTGGTCCTAGTTTAGCTGGTGGACTGCCATGGCCAAGATTTAGGGTTCCTGTGGCTCATCTGGTAGAGCATGATGCTTGCAATGCAAAGGTCATGGGTTTGATTCCCAGGAAACAGGCTGATAAATGTATAGCTTTTATGCTATAAATTGCTTTAGATGAAAGCATCTGCTAATGCATAAATGTAAATGTTCCCCAAGAAATCTTACCTAGTGAACCTGGTTGACCTTTCTGGTCAAGCTATTGTAGTTAAGAAGGGAAACCAGAACCAGCAACACAACATATGCTGGTCTTTTTAGCAGGGTGGTCTGATCTAAATAGTCTATGAGTTGATGAGATGCCCAAATAAATTCCCTGGCAGTCTAAAAGGCATGGAATTTCTGAGCTTCTATGCCCATAAAAATGCTAGGCACAGACACTACCACCCACATACATCATTAACGGCTGCCTACTCTCCATAAAAGGGCAAGGTATGGTCGGTTCCATTCTGTCAGTGATGCAAGAAACGTGCCTCTTCAAGTAAAGATCAGTAATTAACAGCAACCTGCTTGTGTGCCACAGAAGGACCAGCATCCTTGAGATGTCTATGCCACGTGTGCAGTGCAAGCAGGAGGAAGGAGATGGTTATTAGCCATTTCATTAGCATACTGCTAGCTTGCTCCCAGATGTTTTGGCTGTGATTAAGACCTGATCCATCCCATAGAGCCTATTTCAACTGAATCTTACTCTTAAATGAAGCTACTGAAATATGCCCATAGCATTACTGTACATCTCTTTGCTTAAAATTTGCTGCAAAATGTTTACGTCACTACACATAATGTCCAAAAAGAATTGTTTTATATATCATTTAAAATAATTGCACCTGATGCACAACAAAATCATACATAAATTAATCACATTTGCTCATCATTCATTATATAAATTTTTTGCAACACATTAGGATCAACAAAGGACCCTCTTATCGAGAACCATTTTTACTGTATAGGGTTCTTGCATTGGCTAATGGATCTTAAGAGATGAAAGAAGTTATTGATGTTACATTATAGGTTCTTCAGATTAACGTATTGGTTTCTAGGTCCACACCAACATATAAGTAAAACTGGTTTTCTGAAGAACTAGAGAACAAAAAATACTCTGTGGAACTTAAAATGTTCTCCTATGCCACCAGGATTTAACCAATTTTACTTCTAATTGGAAACTCTGGGAGACCTCATACCTCATAGTGATGGGGTGAAATTTGATGAAGCTAATTTATGAAACATGTCCCAGTGAGAAGAATCTGCAAGATATGTCATTAATGGCCATTTTATAGCCTTTAAACATAGCAAATGTAGTTCAGTGACCTATAAAATGCTCTAGTGAGAATTAATTTCAAAAAGTGGCTTGCAACAATTGCATTGAACAAGATAAACTTCAGATTCTAGTCTGCATTGAATATGCTTTCTAGACTAGAACACATTCACAGTGCTATATACAACCTGGTCTCATACTGAAAATGTGACTCTATATACACTACTGGTCAAAAGTTTTGAAACACTTGACTGAAATGTTTCCCATGATCTTAAAAATCTTTTGATCTGAAGGCGTACGCTTAAATGTTTGAAATTAGTTTTGTAGACAAAAATATAATTGTGCCACCATATTAATTTATTTAATTATAAAACTAAACTTTTATAAAAAAAAAAAAAAAAAAAAAAGTTTTTGAAATGGATGACTTGGACCAAATAATAAAGAAAAGCAGCCAATAAGTGCCCAGCATAGATGGGAACTCCTTCAATACTGTTTAAAAAGCATCCCAGGGTGATACCTCAAGAAGTTGGTTGAGAAAATGTCAAGAGTACATGTCTGCAAATTCTAGGCAAAGGGTGACTACATTGAAGATGCTAAAATACAACACAGTTTTGATTTATTTTGGATTTTGTTTAGTCACAACATAATTCCCATAGTTCCATTTATGTTATTTCATAATTTTGATGAGTTTACTATTATTCTAAAATGTGAAAAAAATTATAATAAAGAATGAGTAAGTGTATCAAAACTTTTGACCGGTAGTGTACATTTTTGTAAAACTTGTTATACGTGTCTCCAAGTACAATTCCCTGCAGTTTCCAGGTGAAATGAACACTACAACAAATCAGGCACTACAACAACTGTGTGTTTTGTTCACTTTCACTCAAATCATGATTCTATGGCTGATTATGACTTTATGAACACTTATTTTTCTCTCTATTACTCGGACCCTGCTGTTATGATATTGAGACTTTTATTCTAACACATCTTTTGAAAAATGATACATTTTAACACTTGTATTACAGACCCACCTACATATATACACTTATTCCAGTATGATTAGCTTGAGCAGTAGCGCACCTCATAGAGCATTGGACTTTGGACATGGAGGAGCGTGGTTCAGAACCAGACAAGAACTCAGTTTGACACGTGACACGACAGAGACATAGAAGCGACACGAATTGACGTGGTTGCTTCAGAAAATTTGCTTTTCATTTCGCTTTTGCATTTTAAAACACTATTGGTTAAGGTTAGGTGTTGGTTAAGGGTAAGGATGTCTGTTTTGTTAAAGTCTCATTTCTCTTTTTTGACACTGTTGTTTAAGTTTAGGGTAAAATTTTAGGCTAGGGAGGTATGTTTTATTAAAACCTCCATCTAAAATTCACCTTAAAAACCTTTAAAAAGTGCAACCAAACGTCTTGTGAAGCACATCATTTCAATTTTGCAAAAATGTTGCAATGCTCACATAAATTTCATGAGTCCAGGCTGGCTATATACACTATATTGCCAAAAGTATTCGCTCACCCATCCAAATAATTGAATTTAGGTGTTCCAATCACTTCCATGGCAACAGGTGTATAAAATGAAGCACCTAGGCATGCAGAGTGCTTCTACAAACATTTGTGAAAGGATGGGCCGCTCTCAGGAGCTCAGTGAATTCCAGCGTGGTACTGTGATAGGATGCCACCTGTGCAACAAGTCCAGTCGTGAAATTTCCTCACTACTAAATATTCCACAGTCAACTGTCAGTGGTATTATAACAAAGTGGAAGCGATTGGGAATGGCAGCAACTCAGCCACGAAGTGGTAGGCCACGTAAAATGACAGAGCGGGGTCAGCGGATGCTGAGGCGCATAGTGCGCAGAGGTCGCCAACTTTCTGTAGAGTCAATCACTACAGACCTCCAAAGTTCATGTGGCCTTTAGATTAGCTCAAGAACAGTGCATAGAGAGCTTCATGGAATGGGTTTCCATGGCCGAGCAGCTGCATCCAAGCCATACATCACCAAGTGCAATGCAAAGCGTCGGATGCAGTGGTGTAAAGCACGCCGCCACTGGACTCTAGAGCAGTGGAGACGCGTTCTCTGGAGTGACGAATCACGCTTCTCCATCTGGCAATCTGATGGACGAGTCTGGGTTTGGCGGTTGCCAGGAGAATGGTACTTGTCTGACTGCATTGTGCCGACTGTGAAGTTTGGTGGAGGGGGGATTATGGTGTGGGGTTGTTTTTCAGGAGCTGGGCTTGGCCCCTTAGTTCCAGTGAAAGGAACTCTGAATGCTTCAGCATACCAAGAGATTTTGGACAATTCCATGCTCCCAACTTTGTGGGAAAAGTTTGGGGATGGCCCCTTCCTGTTCCAACATGACTGCGCACCAGTGCACAAAGCAAGGTCCATAAAGACATGGATGAGCGAGTTTGGTGTGGAAGAACTTGACTGGCCTGCACAGAGTCCTGACCTCAACCCGACAGAGCACCTTTGGGATGAATTAGAGCAAAGACTGCGAGCCAGGCCTTCTCGTCCAACATCAGTGTCTGACCTCACAAATGCGCTTCTGGAAGAATGGTCAAAAATTCCCATAAACACACTCCTAAACCTTGTGGAAAGACTTCCCAGAATAGTTGAAGCTGTTATAGCTGCAAAGGGTGGGCCGACGTCATATTAAACCCTGTGGATTAAGAATGGGATGTCACTTAAGTTCATATGCGTCTAAAGGCAGGTGAGCGAATACTTTTGGCAATATAGTGTACATGGGGGCCAAAAGTTTGGATAATGTAAAGATTTTGCTGTTACTTTGCTTTATTTCACCAAAGTGCCATTCAACTGATCACAAAGCATAGTCAGGACATTACTGGTGTAAAATACAGCACCATCACTATTTGAAAAAAGTAATTTTTGATCAAATCTAGACAAGCCCCATTTCCAGCAGCCATCACTCCAACACCTTATCCTTGAGTAATCATGCTAAATTGCTAATTTGGTCCTAAAAAATCACATGCCATTATATCAAACACAGTTGAAAGCTGTTTGGTTCGTTAATTGAAGCTTAACATTGTATTTGTGTTTGTTTTTGAGTTGTCACAGTATGCAATAGACTGGCATGTCTTAAGGTCAATATTAGGTCAAAAATGGCAAAAAAGAAACAGCTTTCTCTAGAAACTTGTCAGTCAATCATTGTTTTGAGGAATGAAGGCTATACAACACTTGAAATTGCCAAAAAACTGAAGATTTCATACAAAAGTGTACATAACAGTCTTCAAAGACAAAGGACAACTGTCTCTAACAAGGACAGAGAGAGATGTGGAAGGCCAGATGTACAACTAAACAAGAGGATATGTACATCAGAGTCTCTAGTTTGAGAAATAGACGCCTCACATGTCCTCAGCTGTCAGCTTCATTGAATTCTACCCGCTCAACACCAGTTTAATGTACAACAATAAAGAGAAGACTCAGGGGTGCAGACCTTATGGGAAGAATTGCAAAGAAAAAGCCACTTTTGAAACAGAAAAGAAACACAGACATTGGACAACAGATAATTGGAAAAGAGTGTTATGGATCTTAACCCCATTGAGATTTTGTGGGATCAGCTAGACTGTAAGGTGCATGAGAAGTGCCCGACAAGACAGCCACATCTATGGCAAATGCTACAGGAAGCATGGAGTATCTGGACAAACTGACAGCTAGAATGCCAAGGATCTGCAAAGCTGTCATTGCTGCATGTGGAGGATTTTTTGATGAGAACTCTTTGAAGTTGTTTTTAATTTATTTTTAAATTTGTTATTGTAATAGTAATTTTTCATGTTATTACTATCCTGACTATACATTGTGACCAGCTGAATGCCACTTTGGTGAATAAAAGGACTCTCAGTGTAGGTACAGTGTATCATAGCTAAATGATATGTATGCAAAATAAAATAATCTTGCAAAATAGTTACTTTAACATTTTGTTGACTTGTGCCAAGGAAAGTTGTCATCACAATCTATTTTAATATATAAAGCTGAAGTATGTAAATTTTCCTTATCCCAGTTTAATATGCACAGACAGCTGTAAGTAAGCCATTTTTAGGTTAATTTTCTCAAAATTGTCTCCGTGGCACTATAAAAATCCCTCTGTTTCTTTTGAACGACTCGTCTAGACTGACACAATAACACTGACTTAACCAATGGTGTTAGTTGGGGCGGGAATATCTGTTTGTTTGATCAACAAAAGACGGGGGCATCTCCAGTTAGGTTTCCAAAACACTGCGCATTATTCTTCAGCTGCATAAAGTCTATGTTGCTGTGGGTTGAAACCATCTGTTTTTATTTATTTATTTATTCATTATCATGTGTAGTACCGTAAAAGGATTAGGGATAAACATTTTCCTCCACTTTCTTGATTTACATTTTTATTAGCACCCTCAATTCCCCTTCAGATTTGAATTAAATCTAATTAAAATGAGATATTTCCTGAGGAACAGAAGAAATGGTTAACTTGTTGTCCATTTTATTTGTTTGCTCAGTGACAGAGCCAGCATTAAAGAGACTACCAAATGCAGAATCACAGGGGGAAAATAAAAAAGCCAAATGAATCATTTTAATCTAGAGCCCTGTCTTGGGGCTATTTGTGCAGTGGAGAGGTTAGTCACAGCTGATGTAAAGTGGGAGCACCCTGGGACGTTCATTTGATCACTTCTTCTTTTCTGTTATTTGTTTATTGTTTGAGAACCTACTGAGTTACCCCAAGCACACTGAACATTCAGTACATCAAGCAAAATTCTGCAGTGTGGTGTCGAAATGCATAATTAATCAAATACTTAGGGTAAGTTTAGGGCTGGTTAGCTTTTTTCCCTCTTTGTTTATTTAAAGGCAGCTATTTTGAATTCAAAAAATGTATTTAAAAGAGAAGTGATTTTTTTCCAATGTTTAATATTGTTTACTATCCTATTTTAATATGCAGATTAAGTATATAATAAGTTAGTCATTCCTATGTTCATTTTCAAAAAAACTATAAACACTGTGGCTCTATCAAAGCATTGCTTGAGCATTCCTCCCAGCCCTTTTGGACAGGACTATCTGTTTTCGACTTATGATAGACAGGGTAATTGTTCGGAGGAAAAAAATGCTTGATTGCATAATTTTGCATTTCTGAGTGGTAACAGTAGTGATGCAGAAATGACCTCTTCACCTTAAAACAATTGAATGAAAATTTATTCTTTTATATTTCCTAATAAATCCCCGTTTCTTGTGCACATGTTTAATAAGTGTACATTATTCTAATTTTGATTAATCAAAATTAAACAACTTTTTCCACCTCTTAAACACATTTTCTGCTGTTAACATAGCCGTGTGGATGAGCCAAACATATTTAATTAATAACGTTAAATTAACATATCTAATCAAATTCCAGTGGATAAAACGCCCTCCATTATTTTCAACCGAATATTCTGTTTCACTCTGAAATATGTAGTATTACCGAAGTTAAATGCATTAAAAATGCTATTTCAAGTTATTTTTGACAGATAGTTGTTACTGCAATTTAGAAATTGTCAACAGTCTGTTCAAGTCTCAAAAATGCCAAAAAGATGACTATCGATCCAGAGACTATGTCGTTCAATAACCACTGCACCCCTAACTCCAGCTACCCAAAAACACAGAGTGCCGCCCTTAGCGTAAGGGATATGAGGATGGCTATTGAATGATTTATGACGGGAAAGCAGCATAATGTTGCCCAAGTGTGCCATTAAGGAAAGGCACACTGGGCTGGGAGAGGCATCCTTTTGTAAAATGTGATATGAACCACTTATATTTCTAATGATTGCGAGTAAACCCACATGTGATTTATCGAGTCCTCCTGGGTGCAAGCATGTAGAGAAGCAAAGAAAATGCTTGTGCTCCTGCCTTGTCATTTATATGGAAACTCTGTCCATCAAGAATGCATGCATATATGCTAAGTGGGTTTGCTATGGGATTTAGTGGAACAAATAATAGATGAGGAGATAGATGCATTGCTCACACACAGGAACTCAAGCATGTGTTGAGTAAATAATTTTTGTTGTAGATGAAAAGGGCAAAGTGGAAAAATACACTCCATTCCACTCAAAACCACTTAAAATAGCTGTAAATCCCCCAGTTAAAGCTTTTCTAACAGCATGTTGGCACTTACAGCTGGCACTCACGTTATCTGTATACAAACCTAAGCTACAGCCTGCCATAATGCACTGTCAGGTATGACCATCCTGTCCCTGTGCTATTATTGCTTCTTTGATAATTCATTTTGATTTCCATTTTAGAATGTCTTATTGCAGTCCTCAAAACCCATGTATTTCACATAATTATATAGCAATTATGTTGCATTGTTAAAACTGAGGTCAGGCACTTACTATGACCTAGCACAGAGTTTTGACAAATGTACCCTTACAGACCCATCTGTAATGACTCAGGTACTCCTTCATTGACACCAATTCAGCATTATCATACATTTTGATGTTAAAATTATTTCTGTCATCTTAGCTTAATATGCAGGTTCAACTATAAGTATGGCATTTGTAGGTTGATTACCTCAAAATCTGGAAACATTGTATATCTGTCGCAGTATAAAATGTTTCTTTTGTAATTTCGCACACACAGTACTGTATTTATAAAATCAATACTGTGGGTAAAAAAATGTACTCACTAAGTAGCTTTTTCCCTTAGCAAGCCACCTGAGCTTGTTTGTCTTACACAAGTTGTAACAGTCCTTCTGAGAAAGACCTAACAGCCACTTTTGAAACATTGATTTCCAGTTATGCAGGAAATCAATTTAGGTAATTACTGTATTATAGCTTTAACAAAGCAGAATCAACATTTTTCCAAGTACACTCTGGTACACCTGGTTGTGGATAACTGATGTTTACAGTACATCGGATAGTCACATTTTACTTTGGATTGTCAACCAAGCCTTTACATTACATTGTCTGGTTTTGGACTAAGCAACAGAGGTTAAGGCTGTAACTCTCTGAAGAGTTGTAGAGAGAAAAATGGGGACCAGAGTGGTACCTAAGCAGTATCTTTATGGTTGCCATAGTGACTGGTGATTCCACTCCTCTGTCCATCACCTGGCAGCAGCAGGCGTACCACAAATAAGGAGCCACTCACTCCCATAATTCCAGTGCACTGCCTGACAGGCCGGAGATTTCCAATCTGCCTCAGGGGCAAGAGAACAAATTCATTCCCCCACTGTCAACCCATCTAGACAGAAAGAGAGGAAGTGGGAGATAGAGAGTACTACATTTGGCCCCATAACTACTTGCACGAAGGAGTGTGCACTGTGAGCAGTATCAATAAAGAGATAATAATTCCTATGCTTCTGCTTTAACAATGCGAGCTATGATATTGTGCTACTCATAACGCCCCTTGAGACCAGCCAAAAAGTAATACTGCTAGTGGTGTAACCAAGGACAATTTAGGTAGAATTTACCATGAATGAATTGCACCCACTGATAGCATTTTAAAATTCTGTATACCACCTGCATTCTGTGGTTATTAATAGCACAGTATTGATTGGGCCAAGCAAATAGTGTTCATTTTGTGAATAAGGCACAGTGTTAAAGAAATGTTCTGGGTTCAGTACAAGTAAAGCTAATCCATAGCATTTGTGGCATATTGTTGATTACTACAAAACATATTTTGACTCGTCCCTCCTTTTCTTTAAAAAAAAAAAAAAAAAAAAAAAAGGCCAAAAATAGAGGTTACTGTGGGGCACTTACAATGGAAGTGAATGGGGCCAATTTTTAGAAAGTTTAAACCAAGGGTGTAGATGAGGGAGATAACCCCCCCAATAATCAAGACTAGCAAGTACAACCCACCCAATGTTCAAACCAAATCTAGGCCCATGGTTTAAAGGCAGAAATGTGTGAAAAGTGCTTACATTAATTCTTCTGATAACATTTGTGTACTATTTGATCTGTTAAATTGATAAAAATCATCGTTTTATGGTTTTAGACTTTTAGGGATTTCGTTGTTACATTGTCATGGCAACGAATGTTAGTAAGGGATTTTATCACATTCAAATCATGTTAACATGCATATTTGATAACCCTTTGCTTTTTTTAAAGGAGGGATGAGTCAAAATAAATGTTTGTGGTAATTAACATTATGCCACAAATGCTGTCAATTGAACTTAAATTGTATTGAACCCAGAATATTTCTTTAATCTCGTCAATGAAATTACTGGGGAAAATGTTTTTTGATGAAGGGTTTTTTGATTTTGTTAACGATAATGAAGACGAGACGACACATCATGACAATAATTAAACAGTTTTAATTAATACATACTCTTAACAAAAATGTGAGGAGAATTTTATTTTTTTATTTTTTTATTGCAAGACAGTAAGAATGCAATAACACCATACATTTGTGTATTTATTTTTAAGAAAAAAAATGTAGAATTTATTCAGATACATTTTTTTGTAACTATGCACATTATCGTGAACTAAAATTGTATTTTTGTCAACAAAAGTTCAATGCCATTTTAGTCAGAATAAAATGTACTTATATAAATAAATATTTAACAAAATCAAATATTGACTAAATGTAAAAAAAAAAAAAAATTGTCAAAAGACAAAAATTATGACTAAAATAAATATACAAGTTAAAATTAACACTGATAAGGCACAATCTATAATAAGTTTAATTTGGAGAGAAACATGCCATGTTTGCAATGCAAATAATGACAAGGACTTACTGGTTAGATGCATAAAATGTAGATGGTTTGATGCATAAGTTGCAGGTTGTTATGTTAAAATACCACACACTTCCGTAGTGCAGCTGTTTATTGGCCCAATAGTGTATAAAACAATGTAGGCCTACCTTAAAAATTTTAAACTTGAAAATAAAACCAGTGACTTTTCCACCTGTCCAGAGGAAAAAACAAAGCATCACATGTGCCATTCAAAATATTCACAGCTTTCAAGAACTCTGTGGTGGAACACATGCCTTGGAAAAATGTGCCATTGCTGTGCTGTACTCATTGTTCTATTGAAGGACAATTGCAAAGTCTTTTTGTTTTGCCACACATGAAAGATCCCTGAAATCATTGTGAAAGATTGCTCACAATAAGTAGAAAGCATTACTATACATCCGTCACTCAAAAAACATTTCTGCCAGTAAATGGCTCGGGTATTCTCCCATATGGCGTAATTGAAACACTTTTGCATGCAGAACAATTGGACTGTTCTATAGTGCCACGCCGGGGGGATTTTAAGTGCTTCAAAATAGAAACACATTAATACAATTCCTGTTTGATAGCTGCTATTTCTGTTCTAACACAGTGTATTTAATTACTGACTTCCAATTTAATTAATTTACTTAATTTACTTTCTGTTCTCACTTCTTCTCTTGCTCTCCTCTGCTGGGCGACAATGACGTTGATCATAAAAGGTAAGTAATGGCTATATAAGTGCATCTACATATGGGCTTTAATCCCCTTATATTGCATTAGATCATTAAAACCTTCCAACCCTTAAAATTAATAGATTGCCATATTTTGTGTCCAGGATGTGCAAATATGTGTCTAAGATTTGGCATTGCTTAGATTTCAGCTTATGTAAATGACTCTGCAGACTTGACTCTGAATAGGGTGGTAGAAGTGTGCATGCGCATGTGTGTGCAGGCACGCACAAGTGTGTGTGTGTGTTCGTGCTCTGTGTTGGACTAAAAGGATGATGGCATTTCAATCTCCTCAACCTTCATGAAAAGATATTTGTCCTTCGTCTTTTTTTCTCTGTACTCTCTCTCTCTCTTCTCTACTTGTGGTCTGATTGGCAGCTCTGGTACATAGAGTCGGGTCTGGTCTTTCAGTTGCCATGGAAACTGCCCTCTTCTCTGACTGCAACCACGTTTGTGGACCACATCTTTGGCAACTCTAATACTCACTGCATATAAAGATTAACAAATAAACTGACTGAGAGAAAGTGTGAAAGAGAGCAGTGTGTGGTGGTGTGTTTGTATGATCCCTGTGACAGAGTTAGTAAGCATACAAGTCTAAAATCATTTGGATTTAGACTTGTACACAAATGTTAGAGTCATACTTTACCACACTATAACCCGATATAGACCTAAAGATCCATGAAATTCCTTAATGAGTGCAGTTTTCTTGCTTGTGTTGACATAAACAGGCAGTTGAGGTGGGACATTTTGAAGGGCCTTTTTTGTTTCGTTTTTTGAAGTTTTTAGTTTATGTCACTGCCATGAACTATAATTTTCTGCTTGCTAATGCTAGTCAGAGGCAGGTGCTGTTATGGGTAGGGACTTTACATTTTTTTTCTCCCCTTTTTCTCCCCAATTTGGAATGCCCAATTCCCAATGCACTCTAAGTCCTCGTGGTGGCATAGTGACTCGCCTCAATCCGGGTGGCAGAGGATGAATCTCAGTTGCCTCCATGTCTGAGACCATCAATCCGTGCATCTTATCACGTGGCTTGTTGAGCGCATTACCGCAGAGACATAGCGCGTGTGGAGGCTTCACGCTATTCTCTGCTGCATCCACGCCCAACTCACCATATGCCCAACCGAGAGCAGACCACATTATAGCGACCACGAGGAGGTTACCCCATGTGACTCTACCCTCCCTAGCAACCGGGCCAGTTTGGTTGCTAAGGAGACCTGGCTGGAGTCACTCAGCACGCCCTGGATTCGAACTCACGACTCCAGGGGTGGTAGTCAGCGTTAATTATCGCTGAGCTACCCAGGCCCCTGACTTTCACATTCTTGAGGGCAATTTTTTGTATGTTATTGAAAGTTTTTTGGTTTGAAAAAATATAAAGGCCTATACATGTGATAGAAGTTAATTTTTAGGAGTACAATAACTAAAAGATGGCCTTAAAGCTAACAGATATTAACTTAAAGCCCACAAAGGGTCTATAACTGCCTGAAACTGTGAGATTCGTTTGATCCAGAAACCCTGAAGGTGTTTTAAGCATTTTTGTACATCATATTGTTTAAAACCCTTCTGAAATATTTGCAATAGCTGTTCCTTCTCTCCAGAGACACTTGCAGCAGTTTATTATCTGTTATACTGTTCTTTTTTGACAAAGTATCATATTTACACCTTGTCTTATTTGTCAGTTGCTTTCTTTGTGGTGCCAGTAGTTCACCCACACAGGAAAGACTAGAGAGAAGAAAGAATAGTTGATACTAACAAAACAAACACATGAAACTTGAGGTCTTCTCAAAGCAGACATGCTGTCAAAAATTTGATTTTCCTGTCTGGCTTTCTTTGGCACATTTAAACATTGAGCACAGATCAGTGTTAGCACCACCTGATCAAAAGATCATAAGCCATCTTTGGCAGTGTGCCTGATCATGAAATATGCACAGCTGCCTTCCATTCATCGACTTCCAAATGACCAGGAAAAATCTATATGAGGTCAGTCCATCTACTCGTCAGTGCTTTGAATCTTTGATGAGGTCCAAAATCTCACAAATTTGATCTGAAATGTAGTAAGGATACACACTTTCTGCTTTATTTACGTTTCAATGTCTTGGAGGATCTGGGATGTCAATGAAGGAATTTGTAATGCAGGAGATGCATGAACTACAAACAGGTTGAGCATTTTGGGTGGGAATTAAAAATGGTCATTTTTGTTCATTTATTGACAATAGGGAGACAACTGTGAAAAACATGAGATACATATTTCTTGAATAACAAGGAATCAGCTAAAAATCCTGGCGATACCTGGCAATGTTCTAATGATATCTTGGGTCGCGAAACTATAATACTGCAGTTTCTTTATGTTTAATGCATTGTGATTCAAAACTGAAATATTGCAATCTTTTACTCACTTGTTTAAAATTCATGTTCATTAGACTTTTTGTTTTGCACAACAAGTGCTGAACTTCCTGTTTTACTTCATTGTAGACCCATAGAAGTAGCATAGTGCCAGCCTGATCTCATGAAATATATGTGACAATGGCAAAATTTTACAAACCAAAATTATGCGCTTCATTACAGGTTTGGCTGCAGTTTCCCAGTTAAAAAGATATATGAGAGGTGAACAAAACAAACATCCTTACCCTAAACCAAACCTATACCTAATCAGTATTGTTCAAAAAGATAAATGAGAGGTGAACAAAAACATCCTTACCCTTAATCAATGCCTAAACCTAACCGATAGTGTTTTAAAAACAAATCTGACATAAAAAGCACGTTTACTGAAGCAGCCACATCATATTGTTTAGTTTCTATGGTACTTTCGCTTCACTTTCACTCCAAGCATCCTTGGCTGGTCTCAAGGCTTATTCTCCAAGTCCAAAGTCCAACACACTATCAGGTGAGCTAGAGCGGAAGCTAATCATGTTGGAATATGTGTGTAAACGTAGGTGGGTCTGTAATACAAGTGTTAAATTGGATAGTTTTTCATATGATGCGTTAGAGTAAAAGTGTTTCAATATAATAACATAGCAGGGTGCGAGTAATAGAGCAACAAAATAAGTGTTTATAAACTCATAAAAAGCTATAGTACCCATGATTTATGTGAAAGTGAATAAAATGCACAGCTGTTTTAGTGCCTCTAGTGTTATTTCACCAGGAAACAAAACAATCCAAAATGCAGCAAAGTGTAGAAAGAGGCACACAAAACTTAGTTTGCAAAAATGTATAGTAGTTATAGTAACGTTCATTCTATGAGACTAGGTTGCATAGAGCATATGCATGTCAGTGTATCCAGCGTGTTTATCATGTACAGAGATGTACGGAGCACATATTCTTCACTCTTCTGTATTTTAATTTCAATCTAATAGAAATAAACTTGGCATTAAAATACTGATGCAGTTTCGAGTGGTAAAATGTTGTGCTACTTTTAAGTGCACTGTAATTTTCCCCACCTCTAAGGTTTAGTGACCTACTGGGAAACAACAATATTTTACACTGAAATAAATATATGGGATTTCGGTTCAGTTCATGCTCTTCCTAAGGCTTCTTGTTTGAAGAAGTCTATCTTCCTATCTTCCTATCTCTCTTTCTCTTTCTCTCTCTCTCTCTCTCTCTCTCTTTCTGTGTGTGTGTGTGTGTGTGTGTGTGTGTGTGTGTGTGTGTGTTAGTTTATTTGTTTGTTTACCCACACTCTGAGGCAAGTCTGTGTGAAATGAAGGGATGCAGTTTAAGGCAAGGCTCCATTTCTCTGTGTCAAGGGGCTTAGTGTATCACAATGTCCCACCACTGGCCTTGCTTGCTCCAAGACTTGAGCTTCTCAAAAACTTATTTGTACAGTTAGTTCAGAAGCAGAAGAAAGAGGAAGAGGGATTTAAAGAGGGAGCATTTGAGGGTGAGTGTCAGTGAAAACCTTAGACTCCCCATCGAGGCCTAGAAGCATGGCCTTTGACAGTCAAAAGCACAAATACCGTAAACTGTGTGCTGTGGGGGAGTGTCAGGAGAGAGAGAGAGAGAGAGAGAGAGAGAGAGAGAGAGAGAGAGAGAGAGAGAGGGAGCGAGGGAGTGGTAGAGAAAGAGTAAATCAAGAAATATTGTAGGAAATGGAGACCTCTCTGCTCCACACCTTCTCAACGATTCTCCATGGCCCAGTTTCTTATAAGCTCTCCTCCCCTTTCCTGTACTATAGCTAGCTACACTAACATACCATCACATTTACAGATTTAACCCTTATGTTCTGTTAAGATTGACTTTACTGTCTAAAATATCCCTCTGACCTAGTCAAAATCTCAAAATTATTGAAGATTTAACCTGCTGTATCACAAAGTCTGATAGATGCATCGGCAATATCTCATATACTGGTGATGAGGAAAACCATTTTACTTTAGGAGGAAAACTGAATTTACTTTCTATTTATACTACCAATGGTGATGGTAGTGGTCCAAATATATAAGATATACTGGACAAACTTTATATTAGGTGTCTTTAACTACTATGTACTTAAGCATTTGATACAATGTACTTACTATGTACATAAGTATGTGTTGTTGCAATGCACTTACATTTAAAGCATCTGCATTAAATTACAACTGTAGTTACACTTTTAAACTTACCCCAATTTTGAACCTAACCCTACCCCAAACCTTCCCCTAAACCAGGGGTCAGCAACCTATGGCACGTGTGCCAGCATTGGCATGCGTAGGGCTAATCACTGGCACTCTAGCAACGGCTAGAGAGGAGTAGACTTTTTTATTTATATAAATTCCGCACCTGCATTCCAATCTACATCTTGTAATGTAATCCTTCCTTATAATCATGCAGCGTGTTTCCATGAGCTGAATGGGAGGCTAAACAAAAAGTAAATATGTGATGAAACTGCAGTATACCCAACAGACTTGTGCAGTGCGTGCAAGTTATTCGCGCATCACGAGCTGGCAACGCTTCACTTTCGGTTAATCGCGCGAGTAAACGTGCCTGCTTTGCTTCGGTTCTTACAAAGACATAATATACAAATATTTAAGATTCCACACAATTCTGTGATCAGTCATTGAATAAGCAAATTTGTGACATTAACTTTAACTCATTTTGTACAAAAGGACAGGCTTTGTTTCATTAAAGCACTTAAGATGCTCTGTGAAAATTCACATGCAGGATCGTGATTATATCATAATCATTAGGTTTTGCACAAAATTTTCACTCAAACTGTTATGCTGATAATATCATTTGTAATGAAAAAATAAATGTCAGCACAGCCATTGACCAGGGAAATAAAAAATGGCACACCATGTCAAAAAGTTTGCCGACCCCTGCCCTAAACCATAACCCTAAACCTATCCATACCTCAACCTCAGTAGCAGCAAATAAGAATCTAGTGAGAATTTTGCAGAACAACATAGTTACATAATAAGTACATTTTATTGTATGTATTTTCATGTTAGTACATAGTAGATAAAGACACCTAATATGAAGCGGGACTGATACACTTATACAGTTGAATTATTTAGCTGTTTTTTGTCCTTGTATATATCTTCAAAACTATCTTTTCCACTATCGGGCCAGTGCAAGCCAGGGCTATCAAATGGCCAGCCGGAGCAATAGCCTCGGATCTCAAGCTGCAAGACCAAAATCAATCTGTGTTCCCACCATCGGGCCAGTAAATCCACAGCATTGCCCAAAAACCTACCCTTAATACACCTCTGTGGTGCAATCGTCACACATCCCTCCCATTTCATAAGCAAGAAGGAAACTCAAGCTAGTTATCTAGAATATCAAGTTTATATAGAATGTAAACAGCAAGATAAGACTGTAACTGCCATGGTGTCCCGAGTGATCTCTCTACTTACAGTGGGACGATGTCCCAACACACCGTCTATGAAAGTTCACCGAACCATGGAAAGTAATTTCTTTGGGCACCGCTTTGTCCATTTGGACATTTGTACTGCATTTTTTTTTCCCGAACCTGTACCGTTGTATGCTGGATACACAACCTGGGAAGTTCGCCGAAACTCCACCTTTGACATTAAACTCTCCCTCAATCCCCGGTTGGTCTTGTTTTGTCCAAGGGTAATCCCCAGCCGTCGGCCCAGAGGAAGCCCCGAGGAGACACGATGAAGCCCCCGGAGTGACAGTGGGCACGAAACTGGCCCTGTCACGCACTAGCATTCCCTCATTTGACCCCATAGCGGAAACGCGGCTATTATGTCATTGCATATCTAAGATGACACACTGTGATTTTGTTCATCCTTTTTTATTTTGATACTTAATGTGATGAAGATTTCACCTATGTGCCACCATGGGAACAATGATGAGGTAAAAGTTGTTAGAAGATGCGAAGGTAAAGACAGATGTTTTCTTTAGTAGATTGTTTATATGTCATTTGAATCACTTATATCAGCGAGGGTGAAATTACCATTATTACAATTCGATTAAAGAAATATTACATTGCAGCTCTCTTTGAATACATTTTTTTTTAATGTATTTATGTATTTTTCCTGAATTTATCATCATTCTCTATGTATGGCTCCCCTAATATGCTCTGGCGCCCCCTGACACGCTTAATCCTTTGAAAACCCCTGCAACATAGTAGCAATGTTTCTGTTTGTGATCAATTAAAAAAATAAAATAAATACAATGCCACAAATCCAAGTACAGTTGATTACTGGCAGGAGTTTTCTGCTACAATGTGCACTTGGAAAATCTCAGCATGTAAAAATGAATTGCATTTATTCAAGTTTTATATCTGTGGTCTCTGAGAACCCAAACGCAAGTAATGTAAGATTTATCATGTAGGATGTGTCATGAATGTTTATCAAGTTGATTTTTAGGTTTTGTTCTCTTAACATTAGGGAAAAGCCATGAAGTAGCTACCTGATACTTCAATGTAAAGAATGTTTTTAGGGCTACTATGAAAAAGGGCTGGTCTCTCAGACAGAACATGGGGTTAAATTTAAGAATTTCTAACAGGAACCAAAGCTCTGTGGCCTCAAAGCTTTTACCAGGCACATTTGATATACAGTGACACCAAAGATGCTACTGGTTTCATTTTACTAAAACATCCAAAAGCTTGGCTGGAGAGTCCTCTAATGAAAGGAGTGAAAGGCATTTGTATTGTGTGTGTGTGTGTGTGTGTGTGTGTGTGTGTGTGTGTGTGTGTGTTTTGCATGTTTGATGTTGCTGGTTAAAACAGACAACTTTAGCTGAACATGAAAGGGGATTTCTAATCATGTCTTCAAAGAGTGAAGTCCTAAAAACACTGAAGAATCTGACACGCTAGAGAATGAGAGAGTGAGAAAAGGGTCCAGAGAGGGAGAGGCCAAGAAAAAGGAGGAGAAAAAACATGTGAGAGAAGAGAGAAAGACAGAAAAGCAGAGTAAGTAAAAGAAAAGGCATGTGTGGGAGGGAGGATGTGATGATTGGCAGAAAACCTGAAAATAAAAAGAAGGTGAGGGAAGATAAAGAGACAGAACATTTCATGCTCCATAAATTTCAGTGTGAATTACATGTACAACCAATAGATATTAGTCAAATGCAAAGTCACGTGAGGATACTGTCCCTATATATTTGATACTGATAACAAAAAGTTAGAGCTGATGTATGTAATTTTATTGATTTTAAAATTATTTCTAAAATTTTAGCTTAATCTGAGTTAATTTTAAAAGAATATCCCAGGCTCAATACAAGTTAATCTCAATCAGCAGCATTTGTGGCATAATGTTGCTGTTTTCCCAAAAACAAAAAAAACAAAAAAAATAATAATATATATATATATATATATATATATGTGTGTGTGTGTGTGTGTTTAATGTTTTTGTTTTGTTTTTGCTATTATTATTATTATTATTATTTATTTATTTATTTATTTATTTATTTAATAATTGCTGTTACAGTAAGGCACTTACATTGGAAGTGAATGGGGCCAGTCCATAAACATTCAAATACACACTGATTCAAAAGTATAGCCACAAAATGGAAACATTATGCATGTAACCATGATTTTAGTGTGATAAAATCGCTTATAGGGTTTACCTAACTTTACACTGATAAGGTTAGTAAGCAATTTTATCACACTAAAATCGTGTTAACATGCATAATGTTTACATTTTGTGGCTATATGTTTGGAAAAATGTGTATTTGAATGTTTATGGACTGACCCTATTCACTTCCATTATAAGTAGGAATGCACCAATGTATCGCTGGCCAATGTTTGTCGGCAAATTACTGACCAAATTAAAACCATCGGCAAATCAGTCTTAAGCATGAAAACTGATGGTTTATTTATAATTAATTATCATCACAGTTTGTAAACACTCTGTTGAATTCAAATGCACAATCCAGAAATACTGATAGCCACAGAATGAAGAATTGTTGGCACTCCTAAGAACATGTTATATTTAATTTACTGTATAACCATTCTCGTGCTCACATTAATGAGGAAAAACCGTAATTACAGATGTGACAGTTGTGAAAGCAGCACTAACCTATACATGATGAGGTAAAACCATCCACATGCTTTAAACCAGCTAATTTTGACTTCTTAGACATTGGTATTGTATCCATGAAGGCCACACGATTGATTGAGTTAAGATTTAAATAGCAATATGATCGTGATTACATGATTACTAAACCTTGAAAGCTTAAAAATAGACTGCATGCAGCGATTTAGGGTAAATTTAAATTGAAAGTGATCAGCTCTATGCCCTATTCACTACGAAAGACTCTACGAAGAGGTTTTGATGTGGGTAATCTAAAGGGAGCACTGCATTACAGTTTAAATGTAGCCTTCACTAAAAGTCTTATGAAACGGCCCTTTGTGAAAAAAAATAAAAATCTTACTTTTGTTTGGAATGAACCTTCGAGTGACATCCACTTCCCGAAGTGCCCTTCAAGGGTGCAAAATGCAGTTTGGAAAGTGCCCTTAGTCAGCGCTTTAGTCAGCATTGTGTAAGCAAGCAGCGCCCTCCAGCGGTGTGTATGACATTATCCATTATACCACAATAGAACTTAAAAGGCCGTTTTGTTCCTTTGGTAACTTTTTATTTATCTATGATGTGGTTGACATTTCTGTGGAATTGCCCAACATATGCATAATATGAATTTGTGATGTGCTTTTAAATACAGTAAAAACATGTAAAATTTGAGTTCTGTTGTTTTGAACAGCAAAGTACAAAATAATATTTTTTTTTCACATCAGTCATCATGCTTTGATATTTAGTTATTTTTCTTTTTTTTGTCTTTTAATCTTTTTTATCTTTTATTTATCCTTCATAATATTTCATATCTTTAAAATGTTGTCCTGTTATGTGTTCAACAGATCCAATCCATGTTAAATGGAAAACATTTTTTAGAACAATAAAAACCTTTTTTTTACGTCTTTGTAAATTTTTCAAACATAATTTCTGAGCAAAACATTGATCTGATGTCAAAATAAGGTAAGTGGCAAAATATCAGTATCGGTATCTGCCAATATATTTTATTTTATTATTTTATTATTATTATTATTATTATTATTTTATTTTTATTATTAGACAAACATTTTCATATCAGTGCATCCCTAATTATAAGTGCCTTGCTATAACAGACATGTATGCTTTTTATATATATATATATATATATATATAAATGAGGGACAACTTGAAAATAGTTTTGTAGCAATCAATATTATGCTGCAATATGCTGTAGACAGAGCTTAACTTGTATTAAACCGAGAATACTCCTTAAAGTTAAATTAATTATAGGTTAATTTTACCTAAAAAACAAGGTAACACTGTGGTGCTATCAGAACATCCCTGAGTTTGTTTGAGTGGCCCACCCAGACCATCCTGCAAAATTAGCTCGACCAGTGGTGTGAATTTGGGATGGGATTATCTGTTCATTCAACCAGTGGAAAACAGATGGAGTTTTCCAGAATCTGTTTGATCTTTGTGATTATTTTTGCAGTGCCATTGCCACACTGCAGGTACCAATTTAGGTCCACCAGCTACAGCAGCCAAACCAGCACTAACAAGCATAAATCAGCCTGGTCCAGCATGGAAGTACATGTTAATCTAAGGTGGTATTTTAAGTAGAGGTCCTTCTCTTTTTGTTGCAGGTTTGAGATCAAAGTTCTCAATCCTTTTTTTTTTTTTTTTGTTTTTTTTGTTTGTATATTCTGATTTTCCCCAAAAGTTACCAAGCCCTTAAAAGCCAGAATGGGTAGGTGGAAATAAGTGCAGCTGAGCAGGTTTATATGCCTGCAGAGGTGTGAAAAAGACTTCCACCTGCTCTTCTGTTCATCTTTTGTATTTCATTGTCACTCCGCTGGGAGAAAACGAGTGGTGGTTGGGGAACTGGCCCCCTGCTAGACAATTTCTGAAAGTCATGCACAACAGAAAATTGAAGCTGATGGCATATGAGAAGATAACTGGTCATGCCTTTCACATATGTCAAGATATTGTTCAGGAGATGAGATCTTATGACATGTGATGTACGAGGGGGTATTTTGCCACCAGACTTACAGTATGTGCCAAGGCCTGAGTCAAAACCTCCACCCACTCACCATGCACTCAACCACCACATGAGGGAGGAGCAGAGAGAGAGAGAGAGAGATGGAGAGAAAGAGCACTACGCTACGAAAAATTATATGTTCATATGCTGCAGTAACATTTTGTATCATAATGCAAAGCTTTTTGACATCTTGTACTTTCAACTGGAGACTGCAATCAGCTTCTCATAGCCTCAGTCTTAAAGATCATTTTAATCTATCCAGTTTCTTTTTTATACTAAGAGCTAAGAAAGACTGACTTTTCCCATTCATCAAAATAGAAAAAAGGGGGAAAATATGATCTTTTCGCCATTAAGATGCATTAATATGACATTACATATATAATAGATAAGATCCCACAAGTTTATCATTTTCAAGAGGTTCCTATTGCCGTGCTGACTTTTGTTCATTGCATTAAGATTGCCTTCAGCCTTACTTAAAAATGCACAGCAAGCTCAACACCATTAAATGGGAAATGTACATTTTGCTTCTGAAAGTATCCTTATGTACCATGAAATCAACCCCATTCAGCCAAATTACTGACAAGCACCATCCCCCATCAGACAATTTTGCATCAACACAAGTATGATCACATTTCCCTTTAGTGCTACTGGTAGAACGTTGCACAAGTAACCTCTGAGACTCAGGTACTGGTGCTGTAGGAACCTATAAGAAGTAATCACCTTCACATAATCAATGATGAGCACGATTAGGAAGTTGTTTTTTTTCCTAAAACTAAAATTTTACTGCTGGTTAGGTTTGGGGTTGGGGTTTAGGTTAAGGGTTGAGTTACTAAAACATGCTTTCCTGCTGACTGTATTACATAATTTACAACTAAAAATGCACCTTGCTTTTTAAAATTTCACCCAGAAACTGGTCATCCCTTCAACACTTCCAGTTTCGGCCGCTGGGGGCAGTGGTTTGAATATTGGTAAGCATAGACTGATTTAAAAAATGTCTACTGTTTCCGATTTCACCATGAGATCAGTCTGGCAGGCTCCATGGGGGTTAACTAATTTTTAAAATATGTCCACACATGTAAGAGCCAACAAAGATTACACTTGATGTTCTTCCGATCACATACAAGAAATGTCTAAATTAATTTCAGCATTTCAACAGAAAGAAATACTCTACGTGTTAAATCTTCTACTTTAAAAGGTAGTAGAAGATTGAAAGGCAGCCACATTATAGTAGAATAACCAGTCAATGGTAATGCCTTTGTCTGCACATGGAAACATAGCTTTTCAACTATTACAGCAAAGAAACACACTCAAAAAAGGATTTTCAGGCTACCACAACAAAATAACCAATTAAAACAAAGACATTGGTTAAGTACATCAGATAAGAATGACAAACAATGTCTATAATATCCTAAATTTATCTTAATTTCGATTGAAAAGCATCCATGGGCTCCCTCTCTTTCTCTCTCTCTCTTTCACTCTCGTCTCACCCACACACACACACACATTGAGACTCGAGTCGCAACCAACAGAGCTGCACCCCCCCCGTGTCTTGTTCAATACAACAGTTTCTATTATCTGAAATAAATTTTAATATGTGAAACTTTTTATGTTTCAATGTATTTCGCCCTATTCAGCCTCACATAACTGTAGTGAAAAGCACCGTGTTAACCCTCCCCCTCTCTTTCACTCTCACACAAACTCTCTCGGGAGCAAAGTCAGTAATTGTAAACAGTTGTTCAGCAATGGAAAAGCTGTACAAGAATGGTGACACTCGTTGCTGCTGAGACTTACACTTTGGCAATTTGAAGCGATGTTATTCCTGACGAGAGCCATTTTAAACATAGGTTATTCCTCACGCAATCTCTCTCAGTTTCTATCTTTCATTATGAGGACTCTCCATAGACTTAATGATTTTTATACTGTACAAACTATAGATTCTATCCCCTAACCCTAACCCTACCCCTAAACCTAACCCTCACAAAAACGTTCTGCATTTTTAAATTTTCAATAAAACATCGTTTAGTATGTTTTTTAAGCAATTTAAATTATGGGAACACTAGAAATGTCCTCATAAACCATATTTATAACATAATACCCTTGTAATTACCAGTTTGTAACCTAAAAAAAGTCCTCGTAAACCACTTAAACCTGCCCACACTCTCACACACACACACACACCCTTGTTACTCCAATGCCGAAAAGCAGCGCATCCTCTGTGGCTAGTTCTAAAGTGCCATTTTCGAACTAGCAACAAAGGCTTAAACCGTATCAAAGCTAGATACACTTGATCAATAAAACAGTTTCTATATTATCTGAAATATCTGTGGGAAACACTCTTGTGCTCCCTCTCTCTTAAGCTCTCTCACACACACGTGGACACACATACATTATACGCATTACGCACACACTTTCTCGTGACGAGAAACAGAGCCGTCAAGTCATCGCACACCTGCATCTCATTTGGGTTGAAAACAGTTGTTAAGATTTACATCAGAGAAGCTAAATACAAAAATGGTGACGATTACTGCTGCTGAGAATTTCTTAAACTTACATCTTGGTGATTTTGAAGCAATGTTACTTATGACGAGAGCTGCAACAAAAAAGGCAATCCCAGAAGCGATCTCTCTCAGTTTATGAGTTTCTCTCTTTTGATCCCTCCAAAACAAACTCACAAACACACACAAAAACGCACTACCTTATTAAAGAGCACCTACTATGATTTTTAAACGTGCTTAATTTTGTTTTCAAGGTCTCATACAATAGATTTACATGCATCCAAGGTCAAAAAACATTTAAAACATTTAATTTGCTCATAATTTAAATTTCAGCATTACCTTTTTTTCCCAGTGTCAAAAACGACTCGTTCAATGATCCATTCTAAAGGATTCATTCTAAACTCCTACAGAGCCTACTCTGCTCTGATTGGACAGATGTCCTAGTCTGTTGTGATTGGTCTACTGCTTAGTGTAGTGTTTGAGGGCAAATTACATAGGTTAGTACAGGAAGTAAGTCTGGAATTACTAAAGACTCATTTCAGGTGTTCAGAAACGGTTCTTTCATTTGGGAGTCAATAACTCCATTTGTCGTGCACTTTTTTACATTCACAAACAGCTGTATAACACACTACATGAAAGGTAATATTTGAAAAACCATGATAGGTGCTCTTTATTCCAGTAAGTGCTCCAGTAAAGCAGTGCAAGCCTCGCTATCCTCCGTTGCTAGTTCTAAAGTGACGTTTTCGATCTAGCAACGAAGGCTCGGACTGTATCAAAGCAAGAAGCTGAATCTGTGGTGGAAGGAAGTAGTTCCACTCACAAGATCGTTTTAGGGATGAAAACGTCCTGGTTACTTTTGTAACCTCTGTTCCCTGATGGAGGGAACGAGATGTTGTGTCGATGTAGAGACACTAGGGGTCACTCTTGGGAGCCTGAAACACCTCTGGTCTTTGAAAAAAGGCCAATGAGAATTGGCGAGAATTTGCATAACACTCCCCCGAACATACGGGTATAAAAGGAGCTGGTATGCAACCACTCATTCAGGTTTTGTGATGAGGAGCTGAGACAAGGTCCCGGCCATTTCAGCAGGTAGTCCAGTGTTGTGGCAGGAGGGATACAACATCTCGTTCCCTCCATCAGGGAACGGAGGTTACGAAAGTAACCAGGACGTTCCCTATCTGTCACTAACTCGACGTTGTGTCGATGTAGTGACACTAGGGGTCCCTGTACGAAACGCCACAACTAGCTGAACTGTGTTACGTGAACTGGCGGTGCGAGACTGGCAGACCACTGTGTGCCTCATAGCCAGCGCACCAGGCCGACACGTAACCTCCCCCAACACTGTTATGAGCGTCAAACGGCCCTTCAGGGACAAGTCGACTGCCCAAAAGATAGGGACAGGCTAGCCCAGTCGTGGCCTCTTATCCTCTTTTTTTTCTCCCAAAAAAAGAGTGAAATTGTTAACAGACTGGGGCCACCAGTGTCTACATTGGGGGGTGTCACTCCCAAGGGGAAGACACCGCGGAGACCACACCCCATCCGGGGGGGGGGGGGGGGTATTCTGAGTGGAAATACATCACATGGTCTTGCCAAGCCTTGTTGGAAGTATGTCATATGGAGAAGTCCCATGCTAGGTCCTACCCAACGGGGGAGGAGTTTCTACAAACATGGTGACTGGGGCAGAGGGGCCTCTGCTCAAGGAAGATGCAGTTTACCAATAGGGAAACATGCGGAGCACCTACACCAGTAAAGGGCTTAGTTAGCACATTTACTGAGCTGGCAGCGAATTTCTCCGCAATCTCGTCTGCCACAGGGTTCGGAGGAATTCATACAGGGAACACACTTTGTGAACACTACTGGGAGTCAACAGCGCACGTCTTCAGCTCAGGGGAGGTGAAAGGCACTATGCACAAGCGATATACCCGGCCAGCTGTCCCGCACTTACCTGCTTGTGCCTGCCACTACACGGGACAAAACAGGCTCAACCCGGAGATTGTAGAACTTCGCAAAGGTGTTGGGTGTTGCACAGCCCGCTACTCTGCAAATGTCTGTTAGAGAGGCGCCACTGGTCAAGGCCCAGGAGGCCGCCACACTCCTGGTAGAGTGGGCTCGTAGCCCTGCAAGAGGCAGCATGTCCTGAGCGTGCCATTGCTATGGCATCAATGACCCAGTGGGCGATCCTCTGCTTGGAGACAGCGCTTCCTTTCCGCTGTCCACCAAAGCAGACAAAGAGCTGCTCAGAGATTCTAAAGCTCTGCGTGCGATCCAAATAGATACGTAAAGCGTGCACCGGACACAGCAACGTCAAGGCTGGGTCTGCCTCCTCCTGGGGCAGCGCTTGCAGGATCACCACATGATCCCTAAATGGAGTCATGGGAACCTTGGGCACATAGCCCGGTCGGGGTCTCAGGATCACGTGAGAGTAGCCCGGACCGAACTCCAGGCACGTTTCGCTGACAGAGAACGCTTACTGGTCTCTTACTCTCTTGATGGAAGTGAGCGCAGTCAGGAGGGCAGTCTTTAAAAAGAGTGCCTTAAGCTCAGCTGACTGCAGGGGCTCAAAAGGGGCTGCCTCTGCGACCGTCGTGAAGACTCGAGGGGATAAGGACAGGCTGAAAGGGAGGACCTTGTACTGATACGCCCGACCCTCGAATGCAAACCGCAGGAAGTGTCAAGGTAGAATCGAGATGTGGAAGTACGCATCCTTCAGGTCTACCGCCATGAACCAATCTTGATTCTGGACGCTCGCTAGAATGCATTTTTGCGTCAGCATCTTGGACAGGAATCTGTGTAAAGCCCGGTTCAGTACTTGCAGGTCCAAGATTGGCCACAACCCACCGCCTTTCTTCGGTAAAATGAAGTAGGGGCAGTAAAACCCCTTCTTCATCTCGGCCGGAGGGACAGGCTCTATTGCACCCTTCCGTAGGAGGGTAGCGAATTCCGTGCGCAAGGTAGTTGCGTTCTCGCCCTTCACCGAGTTGAGATGGGCCGGTGGACTCTTCCAGAAGCCTGATCGGGGCAGACGAGTGTGCTGGGGAATGGGAGGTCCGTGGGGGGATACCTGGTGGTGGTGGTCCCACTGAGGTCCCCAAATTGCCCCCAGTGCTAGCCGCGCTGGCCTCTTACCCATAGGTAGAAGGACAGAGGCGGGGAGCCGCTGGGGTGGCTTGCTTTCTTACGAAGGCAAGCCGCGACTGCAATGTTGCCATGGTCATGTTCTCGCAATTAGTACATGACCCATCCATAAACGCTGTCTCCGCTTGGGTAGCGCCCAGACACGAAAGACAGTGATTGTGATCGTCAGAAGGCAAGAGATAACGACCGCAACCAGGAACAACACACAAACGGAAAGTCATCTTTAAAAAGACGTTCCGTGTGTGCCTCTCTTTTAGAAAAATATACTCTTTTTTTTTTAGAATATACTCTTTTATTTCTGCCGAAGCGCCCAGGGGCATTCTCTGCAGTGCACCAGTGCAGAGGGGGAGAAGCCGCAGAAATGCGCTGTCAGACCCAGCAGAGGTGAATGAACAGCCGGGACAATTCAGCTCAGTGAGCATCGACCGTTCGGCTCCGAAGAGAAAATCTGAATGAGTGGTTGCATACCAGCTCCTTTTATACCTGTATGTTCGGGGGAGTGGTATGCAAATACCACTCGCCAATTCTCATTGGCCTTTTTTCAAACACCAGAAGTGTTTCGGGCTCCCAAGAGTGACCCCTAGTGTGACTACATCGACACAATGTCGAGTGAGTGACAGATAGGGAACCAGAAAATGTCTTGAGATAAAACCCTGAACGATGTCTTAAGGCAGTGATTTCCAACCATGTTCCTGGAGGCCTTCCAACACTACATTTTTTGGATATCTCCTTAATCAAACACACCTGATTCATCTCATCAGCTTGTTAGTGGAGACTCCTAGACCTGAATTGGGTGTGTCAGAAAAAGGAGATATACAAAATGTGTAGTGTTGGGGGGCCTCCAGGAACAGGGTTGGGAACAACTGTCTTAAGGTATGGTAACCGTGGTATAAGTGGAATAATTGATTCCGGCCCATTTAATTATTGAAAAATAATGCACACCTGAGGTGTAACGTTCACTCCGCTACATGTCATGACCGCATTACCACCTCGGGTGTGCATTATTTTTCAATAATTCAAAGGTCCGTCGTCAATTATTCCTTACTCAAGCACCTGCTCACCTTGTCAGTGTAGTTATAAATGATTTTTTTAGTAAGTGTTAATAATAATAATAATAATAATAATAATAATAATAATACACAGTTTCTCACTTAATTTCTAAAAACAAAAGATGAGAAAATGAGAAGAAATATCACAAAAGATGCTGACATTGGCATGATACATCACACCAAAGGTCTGTTGAATATTCATTACAATATTTAGGCTTATTCATGGTATCTGAACTAATCAGGATACAACACTTTTTTTATTTTTTTGTCTATAAAGGTGTATTAGAGCTTTGAGGCTGATGTATTAGGTGTTTGCAATATCCTACAAAGCTATAGTGACCACATAGAAGTCAAAACGATCTGCTGAAAAGACATTGCTGCTCCCCAGCATATGATTTAGAGCGCATTGGGAATTGGGCTTTCCAAATTGGGGAGAAAAGGGGGATTAAAAAAAAAAAAAAAAAACCTCCATCATACAAGTTGTATTGTGTGTGCGATAGCATGTTTGTGCATAATTTGGAAAGAAGCAGAAGGGGAAACACATGAAGAAAGGAGACGAGGATAAAGAGAAAGTGAGGACATGTGAGATTAAGTAAAAATGTCCTAAAAAAAATAGACTCAAACATGCATTCAGTGTGAACGGACTAATTGTGCATTCACGTCATGTCAGAATTATCGTAATTACGAGTTCTGGACTTGTAAAAAATGCTCACGTCTTCGTCAAAATTGTAATTAGCTCCGACTTGACACATGTTTTTGTTTGATATGCAATTATATCATAGTGACTGTTACTTGGAGCACTTTATTCTTAAACATTTTGCAAGAACATATAGAGGTGAATTAATGTAGAGATTAAATATTTTGATATCAACATCAACAAATCTGCACATGGATCCATTATGGCGTTATGAGCGTTGCCATAGAAATTAATAATTTCTGAAGTTTTAACTTAGGAAGTGTTCAGAAATCAATATTTGGTGGAATAACTGATTTTCAAAAACAGCTTTCATGCATCTTGGCATGCTCTCTACCAGTCTTTCACATTGCTGTTGGGTGACTTTACGCCACTCCTGGTGTAAAAATTCAAGCAGCTCGTCTTTGTTTGATGGCTTGTGGCCCTCCATCTTTTTTAATTAAATAAAAAACAAAATAATAATAATACAAAAAGACAAACATAAACACATACAGGGCAGCTGCCTGTAGCTCTCTCTCTCCCAAACTGCTGCCTCCGGTGGCCTTTATCCCTCTCGTCGGCTTGATTAGCCTGATTAGGGGCCGGGCGTGTATCATCATGGCCTGGCCCTGCCCTCCTCCTTGCCACACTGTAGTTAACATAAACGAATGAACAATGTTAGTTACAACATAAACTAATACATTTTCAAAATCAAAAGTTGTATTAGTTAACATTAATGCACTATAAACTAACATGAACTAACAATGAATAACTGTATTTTTATTAACTAACATTATGATTAACAAATGCTGTAAAAAATATATATTGTTCATTGTTTTTTCATGATACCTATTGCATTAACTAATGTTAAAGAAATGAAACATTTTTATAAAGTATTATCAAAATTACATAAAAATTGCATTAATTGTGAATTGCTAAAATATGTTTGTATTGAAAACAATTTTGAATTGTTCTGTTGTCAATATCAAAAGGTCATTGTGACATACTGGCATCCAGTGAAAACCAAGAGAGCATCACATACAGAAGACATATGTTCAAAAATAAGAAAGACATATCCATTACAAGCTCTAAAACTGTTGCAGTGAGAAATCAGTAATATCTATGATTTGCTTATTGTCTTTGGCATTTTGCTGTAACACAAATCACTAATTATTAATCAAATGCATGAAGACACGGTGCCGTTAAGGTTAAAATGTAATTGCTGTGATTAGTGGTTTTGTGACCAACACTGATCTGATTTAAATTGGGATCCTTACAGAATGGCACTGAGATGAGTGACTGATGATGAGATATTGAGAGCACCTGCAGAGCGTGCATATTTGATTGACACAGAGAGCACTCGTTGAAGAGAGTAAAGGCCGAAATGTACTTCACGTAAGTATGCAAATGCAGACGCGAGCGCTTGGCCAACGCGTGGTCCCGTTGTACATACATTACATGCGCTTTTGCGTTGCTCTGGCGGTTACAAACCTCAGACCACAAGAGGGCAATAGGCATGACCACGAAACCGGTGCTGCGTCCGAAATGGTATTTTATAGCTCCATGTGTAAAACCAGGAAAATTCTGCCTTCAGAGGCTGTATACGGAGGCAGGATGAAACTAAGGTGCTTTTCAAACTGTTCGGAGACCAGTTCCTTAAGGGTTCCATTCATTCAAAGCAGCTGTCAGTTAAGCCATTAACGAATTAGGCAGCAAGTCAGCTGCCTATGTTTTTGAATGCAGCCTGGAGGTGGTAGATGAGTCGATAGTTCAGGAGTGGGGAGAGACATGAAGAAAAAAATAAGTTTGTTTGAATGGACTGGGGACAAAAAGTCCTATATATTTTTTGAAAAGCTTCAACTCAAATTGCTGCCAGAATCTGCCATGACAGTTGTTGAATGAAAGAAGAAAATCCGCTTTAGTGCCCCTTGCAGCAACGCTGAGAATGCAGCACATCCTTGCGTTGTGTTATGAATTGAGCGCTGACACATTTCACAATGCAACAACGTGTGAAATCGAGGTTGCGTAGCAAGGTGCATCTGCGTTCACTTACTTGCGTAGATTATGTTTGGACCTGGCTCAAACAGTCTCTATCGCTCCACACATCGTCTGATTGTGACGACTCTCATTACATCACATGTGTACTCAGATTTGTATTTGCATGTTTATTTGTTGTTTAATTTTTTTTTATATCCGTTAGCAGCCTCTTTATCCTCTTCCTGCTCACTGTGCAGCGATTCAGAATAACTACTGTATTGACTCTAGAAAATGGGCAACTTAAAATTCATACACGTAATTCTTACACATTTTTAAAAACAAAACGGAATATTCATGTGAATTAGATCATGTCTGAAAGTTGAAATTTGTGAATGCTTAGAACTGCCAACAACGTACCCTCCAAGGGCCAATCTGTCATGCTTCAAGGGCTGAGCAAGCGCTCATTTATTATTGATTATCGATCGGTGCACCCCTAGTAATTGTTGCTCACTGTCTCCCAATATATTGAACAACAGTATAAGGCATTCGGTTAGTGAATGAGTAGTGAATGAGTGAATGAGTGAATGAGTGAGCTGTTACGTACACAGCACATCCATGAAATGAAGTAATACGTCTGACACTTGTTGTCTCATGTATTTCAAGAAATCAGCATTGTGGTAAATATCATAATAGACCTGAACTGAGCCAAATCTTTCAGTTTTCTGTCCTCAATTTCCACATTGAAAGCTACTGTCAGTTGTTGTAGAAAAACAATTATGAAGGTGTTGTGCTAACGCTCAAGTAATCACTATCAACCAATGCAATTACTGTATACTGGATATTGACTACACTGTCTGAACAAAGGGATCTGGTTTCATCTCTTGCTAAATGACAGTACAGACAGTCAGGTCTAAAGATCAGATCTGAGAAACAAATCTGAATTGTGTGCACCTTACAACCATGAATTTGAATATTCAAAGCAAAATATCTGGCCAAAACATCATGAGGTCTGTAAAATGAACATACAAACATTGTGTTTTGGTACAATACATTACAGCATAGCTATATACATAAATCTGTTCTCATCATTTTCTATTCTGAAATTAATGTGAATATTAACAGCCCTGGGGCTTTAGGATTGGTACAGTGTTTCAGTGTTTTCATGAGTCTGAGTTGAAAGTAGAACAGTGGAAGCTGTGTAAGGGTGAAAATAAGGAGTAGCTCTAAAACTTTTACAACTTTTATATTGAGCAGTGTGGGTGTCTGTATATGTGTATGAGAGAAAGAGAGAGGGAGAATGACAGGTCAGCAGTCTTTAGCCTCAAGAAAGCCCCAGGTATTTTGCAGTCCACTGTCTACCTCTGCTCCACAATGTAGGCAAATGGTAAATGGGTAAAACTGGTGCCAACAACCAGCCCATTAGGTACAAACATGAGCTGCTGGCAGTTTGTTGTGTGTGTGTGTGTGTGTGTGTGGGTCTGTGTGTGTGTGTGTGTGTGTGTGTCTGTGTGTGTGTGTGTGTGTGTGTGTGTGTGTGTGAGGCTGTTGCTCTCAAATGTACCCAGAGATGATTCCCTGTTTTCAATGCAGTATATCATCAGGTCTCCCAAAGCAGGGACAAAGGAGGAAAGAATGATTTAAAAAACTTTAAGTCAGTAGTTTAATATTGTACCCTTGTTTTTTATTCAATTCTGTCCTTTGCAATGTATATGGAATGCGCAGATCTGTGCCTCAAATTTAAGTACACTGTGTTCTACCTTCTGATTTTCATATATTTTTTGCATCAAAACTAAGTGTGCAGTGTTGTGATTCTCTTGAAGCTGGTGGGTTTGGCTCATGGCTTAAAACTCTATTGAAGAATTAGTCGTTTTAAACACCATGTCTATTAAAAACAGTTTTCTTAATATATAATGGTTATTATTATAAAAGTGGGGAATACCAGTCAGAATAGTGTCAATTCAAAAAAAAATTTTTTTGAGATTTTCAAATGCCAGTCACTATATGCCAAAAGCATTTAAAAAGATAGTACACAAGATGAAAATTGTGCCTTGCAATTTTTACATAATCTTTTAATTTCATTAATTTCATTATCATGTGATAATGATATTCAGTAGTTGAAGTGAAATTTTTAGATTATTACATTATTCTGTTAGGCTACAGTTGACCTCTTTTTGTCAGCTATTCCATCTGAGAGTTTGCTGCTACATTAAGTCTAAGCTTTACACATTTGCACTTTAATAAATTAAGCATGTTATCCATTCAAAGTGACATTAGAGAAGTCTAAATGCACTATTAGCTATGAAACTTTAGCGGTATGTTTTTAGCAAACTGTCATTCATGGCTGAATGTTGTGTGATTGGATGGATGCAAAGTGTAAATATGCATGAATTTGTAGCGTATTGTTGAAGTTGAAATGAAATTGCCTGGACTAGTTTGTGTTTACAAATGGCCTACTAAAAGGGCTGCCATAGGAGAAAGAGAGTAACAAAAACACAGATTGAGCTAAACGAGTCTGTCTCAACAGCGCTGGATGAGAAATCAATGATTCATACCGATAAAAGACTCTGAAGTGTGCCATTACCAAAACATTTTGTGAGGTGTCTTTGTACACCAATGGTGTTAAGATGACAACCGTCTAAGAAACACAAGTGTTTAACAACAAGTGATTAAAAGGAGATGAGAATCTACTAATGCAGTTATTCTCTGGCCTGTTCACGGGGGGGGGGGGGACTAAATATATACAGTAATATTGAAATCAACTAAAATGTGAATGATAAAACTAAGACAATTAAGCCACTTTTTCAGCCGCCTGGGTTCCAGAAGTATTTTCCCCTTTCATTTCTTCCATAGACTTTTTATAAAATCCTTTATTAAGAGTTGAAAGCCATGAACCAAACCAACCAGCTCCAAGGAGAATTACAACATCACAAACTATGTTTTGAGGCAAAAACGTATTTGAATATCGGACAAAAAGACAAAGGTACAACCCCAATTCCAAAAAAGTTGGGACAATATGAAAAATGCTAATAAAAACAAAAAGAGGTGATTTGTAAATTATATTCACCATTTGCTATATTGAAAGCACTACAACTACGCATTATATTATGTTTTTCCTTGTGAATTTCATTGTTTTTTTGTTTTTTAAATGTACAGTAATATCAAATCAGATGATTGCAACACACTGTTTCAAGTTTACCACTGTGAAACATCACCATTTCTTTTAATAACACTTATTAAGCATTTGGGCACTGAAGACAGTTTGTTAAGTTTAGAAGTGGAATTTCCCCCCAATAATCCATTATGTAGGTCTTTAGCTGCACAATTGTACGGGGTCTTCGTTTCCATATGGTGTGCTTCATAATGTGCCACACATTTTCATTTGGAAGCAGGTCAGGACTGCAGGCAGGCAATCTAGCACCCACGCTCTCTGCTTACACAGCCATGCACTTGTAAACCAGGCAGTATGTGTTTTGAAGTTGTCCTGCTTGTCTCTGGAAAAGACAGTGCTGGATGGCAGTATATGTTGCTCCAAAATTTGTACATATCTGTCTGCATTCATGTTGTTCTCACAGATGTGCGAGATACCCATGCCATGGGCACTGACACCCCCCTGGCCCATATTGACACTGGATTTTGGACCTGATGCTAATAACAGCTTGGATGGCCCTTTTCCTCTTTTGCCTGAATAACACGACAGCTTTGTTTTTCAAAAACTTTTTGAAATGTGGACTCACATTCAGACCAAAAAACACAGTTCCACTGTTCTACTTTCCATCTAAGATGATATCGAGCCCAGAGAAGTCGGCAGCGCTTCTGGACAGTGTTGATGTAGGGCTTCTGCTTTGCATAGTAAAGTCTTAACTTGCAACTGTGGATGCAGCGGCGAGTGGTGTTGACTAACAAAGGTTTACTAAAGTTATCCCAATTCATTACAGATGGATGCCTTTTTTAAGACAGTGACGTCTGAGGGATCAGAGATCACGCGCATTCAGAAATTGTTTTCGTCTTGCCCTTTATGCACCGAGATTTGACCATATTCCTTGAATCTTTTAAATATTGTGCACTGTAGAGGGTGAAATGCCGAAAATCCTTCCAATTTGTCTTTGGGGAACATTGTTCTCAAAGTGCTGGATTATTTGCTGAAGCATCTGTTGGCAAATTGACAAGTCTTGAACGATCCTTGCTCTTGAAGGACTAGGCTGTTTTTGGAGACTCCTTATACAGTATACAGTATTATGACACAATTGCCTCACCTGTTTAACATCTCCTGTTTCACATCGCCTTGTTATTTCAACTCATCAAAAACGAGTTATTAGTCTTAAAGAGCACATATTATGGTTTTTAAACGTGCCTAATTTTGTTTTAAAGGTCTCATACAATAGATTTACATGCATCCAAGGTCAAAAAACACTTTAATTTGCTCATAATTTAAATTGCAGCATTACCTTTTATTCCCAGTGTCAAAAACGACTCGTTCAATGATCCATTCTAAAGGATTCATTCTAAACTCCTCCTTTCAGAGAGCCTGCTCTGCTCTGATTGGTCAGATGTCCCAGTCTGATATGATTGGTCTACCACTTAGTGTAGTGTTTGAGGGCAGGTCAAAGCTGTTCGCGAGCAGCCAGTGAAGACCAGAGGCGGGTTTTTTGTTACCAAATTACATAGGTTAGTACAGGAAGTAAGTCTGGAATTACTAAAGACTCATTTCAGGTGTTCAGAATTGGTTCTTTCATTTGGGAGTTAATAACTCCATTTGTCGTGCACTTTGATTTTTGAAACTTTGCAGATTTTTTTACATTCACAATCAGCTATATAACACACTACATGAAAGGTAATATTTGAAAAACCATAATAGGTGCTCTTTAAATTGCCCCGTCTCAACTTTTTTGGAGCGTGTTGCAATCATCTTATTTGAAATTACTGTAATTTTTTTTTTAAAACTATAAAATTCTCAAGGTAAAACGTCATATAATGTTTAGTTGTAGTGCTTTCAATATAGCAAGTGGTGAATATAATTTACAAATCACTCCTTTTTGAAGTTATCACTAACTATGTTTCCATCCAAGTTTTAGCGCATCAAAATAAAGCTGATGGAAGTGCAAATTATCGCTAAAATTTCACGTGTCACCATAATATTTTTCTGTTTAACTCTAGCGCATAAACTCTATGTCGATAGAGTTCGTGAAAAACTGGTTTGGAAACACTTTTTGTCGAGAAAATTGGCATTAACGCAAAAATGTAGTGTCACATGACAGAATTTACCCCAATCGTTAGCCTGTGTTAATCATGATGACAAGGTATACATCTTTGAAAGCCAATTTATTGTACGTTATTATGGATTGATCTTAATGGCATATAGATCCGATGCTGCAACCATGACACTTCCAGGAGTGCCGTATCATGCACATCGACAAGTGCACAGAGAACAAATTAATGGCCACTGTTTGTGATTAATTTAATCGCGGTAGCCATCCGTTTATTTATTAAAGTTGCTTTTACACACCATTCAAAGTAATAGACGGCAGTCACGGAATTAGCCCACAATACAAAAAAACATTAATTCTGTGCACAAAGATGTTTTAAATTAAAAATAAATACACAATACTAGGAGAAAAACATCAGTGTGCTTTTTTGGAACACTAACATATAGCCCAATTCTATAAAATTATTGTTTAGATTACTTCTGAAAAAATGCAGGCAAAATTCCCTGTATTAAATTAAATAAATTACCAAACGAAAAAGCATTAAATTAAAAAAATAAATTACCAAACGAAAAAAAAATATATTTTTTTTAGACCTATATATGCCTTTTCTTTACACAGACTTAAATTAGCCTTACCCTGTTCTGTAGACCAAAAAAAAAAAAAAAAAAAAAGTCGGCTGAATGACATTCTCAGAATGTTCTGCACTTTTTTAAAGACTATAGTATCAGAACTATTTGTCCAATGCCGAGTTCACTTTCAGAAAACAAGCTTTTGAACATTTTAAAACATTTAAATATTTTAAATCTAACCCTCTTTACCTCGGATCGCATTTGCTGAGCTTCTTCAGAAAATGTAAATTGCATTATGATGCTAAAATTAATTTTAGATGACAATCAAGTTCAGTTGCTCGTTAAAAGTTGCTGGACAAATATGCGGGACATAATGCAGTTGTGATGGCAATGCTTTGGATTAGATGATTGTTCAAAATAGCCTATTGAATATCAGGAATGTATCATATGTAAACCCTGATATTTCACTGCATCAATTTTTCTTTAATAGCTGTGCACACAGCATATACACATCGATTGATGGTCCTTATACTAAGACCAAAAGTTTCCCCCACTACTTGGTGCAGGTTGCCAGCTTGAACAGGGCCATGACGATTCACTTTCGGGTCGGAACATGTGGCAACCTGTGATAGGCACAACATCAGGACCAATATTACAGTCCTATCAGAAGGGCAACTGCTCCCTTTTGATTGCAATTCCTCATCTTCTGATTGTTTTTATTTGTGAAATTAAAATGACAGTAAGCTGTCTAATTTCAATGCATTGTCTCAATACTCTCCCCATTTTACCCAAAAAAATTAGGGACACCTATAAACACACATTTCTGTATGGAAACGGCTTACGGGTAGATTTATTTTGCGATAAACCAAAACTTATGCAACAAAGTGTTTTTTTAGGCATGACGTCATCACGCACACCATTTTTATCGATAAAAGGCCATTTGAATGGAAACAGGCAGAAGACGGCAAATTCTGCAAAATTTGTTTTACACATTTTCACTTTGTCGATAACAAAATAGCGCGAAAAGTGGATGGAAATTAGGCTATTGAAAATCAATTAGTCTATGGGATAAATTAATGGGACTTTTACTTCCGGAACCAGACTATTGCGCTCTATAGTAGTACATTTCAATGTTTAATGTTAAGGACATTTTGTTTAACTTTGTGCAGTAAACAGTTGTGATACTGTATTGGGTTGCAAGTTGATGTCTAATGTAAAATCATATAGTCTAAAGGCAGGGTTGGGGAGTAACGGAATACATGTAATGGGAATACGTATTTAAAATACAAAATATAAGTAACTGTATTCCACTACAGTTACAATTTAAATCATTGGTAATCAGAATACAGTTACATTCAAAAAGTATTTTGATTACTGAAGAGATTACTTTGCATTTTATTGTCATTTGTTTTATTTAATATTTAGTCCTTTCAGATGGAAAACATTTATACATATAAATGATGCGATCCAAAGTGCATTTGAACAGCGGTGAAACACTTTCTTATGATGTGTTACATTCATACGAGCAGACAGAGAAGTAAGTTTGAAGAAAGTTTGGAGCAGAAGAAATAGAAATAAACCTTGTGTAAACTCTCAGCTTTACGCTAAGCTAAAATGCTATTTCTAGCCATTTTACATGCACATGTTACCAGGCACGATCATATTTTTTTATCAAGAAAATTCACGTTAGATCATAATTTCTTTTTTTCTAGTAAGACCTTTGATATTAGGGCAGAAATCGTATTCTTCATTATAATTTTTTTATTGTTTTCCTGTAAAAAATATCTAAAAATCCTTAAAACAAGATCAATTTGATTTATCTTGTTTTAGAAGCAACACTGCGTAAGATATTTAGGTTTTTCAGAGAATATTTTTAACATGTGTATTTTGTCTTACTGTACTGGCAGAGTTTTTATAGTCAAAACAAGTGAAAAAATCTACCAGTGCTAAAGAAGTAATCCAAAGTATTTAGAATACATTACTGACCTTGAGTAATCTAACGAAATACGTTACAAATTACATTTTACAGCATGTATTCTGTAATCTGTAGTGGAATACATTTCAAAAGTAACCCTCCCAACCCTGTCTAAAGTCCTGAAGCAAAACCAGTTAAGAACCTCTGTATTGAAAGGAGGATAAATGAAAAAAGGAGTGATGGCGAAAAGACCAGCTCAGACCAACAACATAAATTGCCATGTTGGTCCATGCTGGGCAAGGCTAGTTTGGGGCTGTCTAGCTAGTGGAACAGCATAGGTGTAGTGTGTTTCATCTCTACGCAACAAAGAAGCCACCGACACCACTGTCTTTGTAGGACCACGTCTGTAGTTTAATAAACACAGGACAGGAATTAACACAAACACACCCTCAGTTCTATGGTCTCTCTGTCTCGCTCAAATCTCAGGCCATTCTCATTTAACATTTACCAATAAAATTCTTTACCTAATATACATTGTCTCTTATCAGATACTTTACACAAAACACATATTAAAATTTCACACATTCATTCCCACATAGACGATATTCAACAATATATACTTTATACATAATCAACATCAAATATATTCAAATACATATGTATATACAAACAATACAATTAAATGTTCAATATAAAATGTTACACTTTGATCTAATCAAATTCACTCACCAGTTCATTAACAAAAATCTTCGAATATACTTAAATCTAACGACAATAAATCATTTACATGAACACAATCCAGCATCAAAACACTTCATCCATAAGTATTGATCGAAAACTTGAATTAATTTGTTACATTTTTACACTTTTAAGGAGAGCTTGGTGACAACATGCCTGTCTCGCACAAGTCTCAGAACAGCTTTACAATATATTCAGTTCCTGAGATATTTGGTTCCAGTAGGCCGAGCATACATGAATATTCTTGAATTATACTGACATTCATGTTGAAGTGGAACTGAAAATGTTAGCGTGCACCACCGTCGTGACTCAAGTTCAACTTGTCTAAAGGATTATTATAAAAAGGTATTTAAGTTTCAGCTTCAAACGAAGTATGTAATAAAAACAATATTCCGATTTTCGTAACAGTTTGCAGTTTATAAGTGCAATATGTGTCTTGATTACTTTTGTGTTCCTGAATACATCATTTACTGAAGTAGGTATTAGGCTAAATTAGAGTTCAACATCAAACTTTAGCTAATACAAAAACAGTAGTCTACAGTTATCGTGCATTGTTTTTCTTTCATATCTTTAATTTCATATTTCTATTAGTTGTTATCATTAACAATAACGACTAAAATAAACCTGCGGAAGTATCTGTGATTTAATACAAATTTCGTAAACTACCTTGGTGTTATTATTCTGTGTCACTCTTTATTTCTTGGTCATTTTGTAAACAGGCAATGACTATAGGACTAATAGCTTAGTACCACATGCGAACATGAAATACACCCTATTGTCTGTTCTTTGTGTTGCACTGTGGACAATATACACAATCTCTTTCAGTCATTTCATTTAAAAAAGTCTCCATCAGTATATATATATATATATATATATATATATATATATATATATATATATATATACACACACACACACACACTAGGCAGCCAAATATTTGGAATAATCTACAGATTTTGCTGTTTTAGGAAAGAAATTGGTTCTTTAATTCACCGAAGTGGCATTCAACTGATCACAAGGTATAGACAGGACATTATTGCACAAAAACAGCACCATCACTATTTGAATAAAGTCATTTTTGATCAAATCTAGACAGACCCCATTTCCAGCAGCCATCCCTCCAACACCTTATCCTTGAGTAATCATGCTAAATTGCTAATTTGGTACTAGAAAATCACATGCCATTATATCAAACACAGTTGAAAGCTATTTGGTTTGTTAAATGAAGCTTAACATTGTTTTTGTTTCTGAGTTGCCACAGTATGCAATAGACTGGCATGTCTTAAGGTCAATATTAGGTCAAAAATGGCAAAAAGAAACAGCTTTCTCTAGAAACTCGTCAGTCAGTCATTGTTTTGAGGAATGAAGGCTATACAATGCTTGAAATTGCCAAAAAAGATTTCATACAAAGGTGTACACTACAGTCTTCAAAGACAAAGGACAACTGGCTCTAACAAGGACAGAAAGAGATGTGGAAGGCCAGATGTACAACTAAACAAGAGGATATGTACATCAGTTTCTAGTTTGAGAAATAGATGCCTCATGTCCTCAGCTGACAGCTTCATTGAATTCTACCCACTCAACACCAGTTTAATGTACAACAATAAAGAGAAGACTCAGGGGTGCAGACCTTATGGGAAGAATTGCAAAGAAAAAGCCACTTTTGAAACAGAAAATCAAAAAGAAAAGGTTAGAGTGGGCAAAGAAACACAGACATTGGACAACAGATAATTGGAAAAGAGTGTTATGGATCTTAACCCCATTGAGCTTTTGTGGGATCAGCTAGACTGTAAGGTGTGTGAGAAGTGCCCGACAAGACAGCCACATCTATGGCAAGTGCTTCAGGAAGTGTGTGGTGAAATGTCACCTGAGTATCTGGACAAACTGACAGCTAGAATGCCAAGGATCTGCAAAGCTGTCAATGCTGCACGTGGAGAATTTTTTGATGAGAACACTTTGAAGTAATTTAAGAAGTTCCAATTTTTATTATTATTATTATTATTATTATTATTTTATTTATTTATTTTTTATTATTATTATTATTTTAATAGTAGTTTTTCACGTTATTAATGTCCGGACTATACATTATAATCAGTTGAATGCAACTTTTGTGAATAAAAGTACCAATCTCTTTCCATAAGAGCAAAATCTGTACATTATTCCAAGCTTTTGGCCGCCAGTGTATACTGTTGTGGAATGTTGTTTGATGATAGCTTCCAACTTTTAGTATTCCATGGTGATGAGATACTTTACCCTGTTTTGACTTGTGTTTAACATACTGATTTTGCTCTCACTTTGCAGTCCTTTTCCTCAGATAAACACATAGGTAAACTCGATCTACTATCTTTAAAACACCGCTCCAATATGAGCTTTAGTTTTGTTCTTTAAATAGTTTAAATATTTCATTACATATAGCTATATAAACAATAAATACAGCAATTATCAGGGACACTTACAGACAATGCATTCTACAAGTGATCACAGAAAGAATGGCTTCAGTAGTCTAGCTGTGATAGTAATTTAAGCACTGCACTTTACTGAATAAAACTGTATCAGAATGTTTGTTAGCGACCATTTAAAAGACTGCATGACTAGGTAAAAAATTGATAGTGGCTAGCAAGCACTAAAGCATTAAATAAATGATTAAATACATGCTCCAGAACAATACACAAGTCTCATTCACAGGTGTTCTCATTTCTTATTTTCAAATTTAGCCTACTCTATGTACAATGACAAAATCATCTGCTACACACACCAAAGGCATGTTGCACCAATTCCGGTCTTCTGTATTATAAGTTATGTAAATATTAATCACATGAAACAGTGTTACCAAAGCCTAATAATTTGAAGAAGCAGTCACAATGGGTGTGGCTCTTCTTGGTAAGATAACGAAAGCTTCAAAAACATTATATGAAATTAAAACACTAGATTAGCAAGTGCCCCAAAAAATAGTTTATTAAAACATGGCCTTGGCACACTGGGAAAATGAAACAGCCTACATCCACTGCAGCTCTCACATTTGATCTGAAAGAGAGAATGAAATTGACATCACATGAGTATGAATTTATTCTTACAAGATCATGTCAGGTTAATACACATTTGAATTTTGTAAAGAAAACTGAAATTCCAAATTAGTTTTCATATTAATACACTAAAATGTCCACTCACAGTGTCTTCTGTGAAATTATATTTGTACCAAAATACTAAACACAAATCTGTTGTCTTTAGTAGAAACAAGTGCATCACAAATGCAAAACTAAAACATAACATTTATAATATTAGTAATGATAACATATGTACTATTTCCTATCATCCCAATTTAAATATATATATATATATATATATATATATATATATATATATATATATATATATATATATATTCTTGTGGTAGCTGTGACCTGTTTTTTTTTTTTTTTTTTTTTTTTTTTTTATCAATTCCCATGAGAACTGGTGCCCCTGCACACTACAATAATAATAATAAGAAGAAGAAGAAGAAGAAGAAGAAGAATAAACTTGCCACAAAAACAAAGCATAAATCAACATTTTATGTTGAAACATTATATTATGGCATATATTGTTAAGTGACCCACATTAATTGCTATCAGGTTGTTAACTGTGATAAAGACAGAAACTTGTTTCTTGTTTCCAGTAGAAATATTTATCCTTTGTCAAGCAAATTTGCCATAAAGTGTTAAGACTCACTGAAAGTATAACTTTTTTTGTTTTTATTTGTTGTTTTCTGACAGCCAGTTACAGTAGCATTGAAACCTTAATTGTTAATAAAACACCTCTTTGTGAAAACATTTTACACAACCTATCAATTGTTGCAAATAATTACTTAATTGTGTTCTCCTGTTGTATATTATTAAGAATTAAAAAAGCTACGGGGTTAGTTTAGTGGCTTAAGCTTGCTCTCCTGTATCCTTAAGTGGCTGTAATCATTCGTGCAAGAATGCAAAGCACACAGACTAATCAAAAGCACTTTTGACAAATTATCAACTGTTACAGAAATGTAAACTGTTGTAGTTAAGTCTAACTTTGTCAGCGTTTAATTACCTTTTCGAAATAATCCTTCAGACAGTTTGAATTTGAGTCATTACGGTGGTGCGCTAACATTTTCAGTTCCACTTCAGCAGGCATGTCAGGATAATTCATGAATATTCATGTATGCTCCGCCCACTGGAACCAAATATCTCAGGAACTGAATGTATTGTAATGCTGTTCTGAGTGAGAGCAGGATGTGATTGGAGGACCAGATGGTAATTGGCAATAACGTCACTCAAATATAAAACTAGAGATGATATTTTAAAACAAAAAATGACATTTTTCTCATACTCTGGTGAGATAATAGTAAAGTATTATTCACAGAAAACACAAAAAGTAAATAATAGACATAAAATAATTAGATCACTACATAGGTATGCTGGCCTTTTCTACAGGAATAAGAAAGTGAGGGGAGAAGGTATGAGAAGGCAGCCAACACCAATATACGTTGTGCATATAAAATATTAAATGAACTATACACACAGTACTGTCATGTAAATCTCTAACATTGTGTTTTCTGAAAATCAAGCAGACAAGTGTAAAAAGATGCAAAACTCTCTATTGTACTTTAAAATCACCATGTGCTGTGAAGACAGCAATGGCCAAGCCCATTTATTTCTTCTGAAACACACTATCAGATCCTATTGCCTCTTATTCACATTCAAACGATACTGCGCCACCAAGTGATCTGGACACGGAGCGAGAAATCATCAGATTAATGGTGAGACTGCAGAGGGGACACAGACAGCATGTCTGCCTAACTCTAGATTCATTCCATTAGTGTGCCTCCACACTGTTGTCCCGTTCTAGTACATATCCTCTCCTCTCACATCACCTCTGTTCAATTTAACGCTGTGCTGCTGCTAGCAATCCAAGAACGGCCTGCCAATGTTGTATCATGGCTGCTTTTCTGTTTGACAGAACACACACACATACACATTCATATAGACACAGGCAAGGCAGCCAGCTTCAATTAGCTGGGATTTAAAGAACACTGCAGGACGATCCTTACATCTCAGCCTTTGGAGCTCCAAAGGTGAGATGTAAGTATCTCAGGCTGAGATTTGGCGTGCCATCAATTATGGCCGTTTGACCAACTGCACAGGCTGACTGGGACAGCCTGGCAAAAGCAACCTGAGCATTGAAGATCAATCTGAAGGCCCTGGATATTACTTGCCAGTCTCAAGAGAGAGAGAGATAAAGAGAGTTAGATATAGAGTGAGTATAAGTGATGCTCATTTTCAGTGTATCTCCGGCCGCCCGCTTGTTTACAGTAATCCCCAAGGCTCTGTCCGTACCTCACTGGATTAAAGGCTTGGTTGTTTCGGTGCAAAAGAGATAGAGAGGTCTGAAGAAGATTGCTGCTATCAGCCACAGTGTGCTGCTACTGTACAGAGCATCCGATGTGTGGTCAGTCTGTGTTCTCTAAGCTAAGTAAACAACATATGTGTGTTTAAAGCCTGGGTCAGACTGTTGCCAGTGGCTTCAGATGTCTTTTGTTGTCTGAGTTAGTTAAGAATTCTGGCCCACTGTAAGCATATGAATGAATAACATGCTTTGAATTAAAATTAAAGGTGAAGTGTGTAATTTCTGTGTCACGAGTGTCACCAAGTGGAATTGCAAAAAATAGCAGATTTCCCAAACACTCCCTCTACTCTGTCAGTGGTTGGGCAAACAGATAATTTCATCTCCAAACTCAAGCCATTGGTTGAGCCAATTTTGCAAAGCCAGGCTGGTTGGGATGCTCATACAAACAGGGAAAGTGTCACAGCATTTACACTTAAGCAGAAATCAACCTACCAATAGCTTACTCACATTACTGTATAGTTGTCTTTGCAAATTAACCTGTGATTGGAGCAATGTTGGGTAAGTAACTCAAAAAGAAATCCATTACATCTTACTACTTTAAAATTGTCATTAGAGTATTTGACTGATTACTTCATGGGGAAAGTAATCAAGTTCCTAATTATTTTACTTTTAAGTTACTTTCTAAAAAAAAAAACTAAATGGATTTTGTTTTGTTTGTTTGTTTGTTTGTTTTTTGCTCAACAAATTCAAAACAATGTCAACATTTCCTCTTTGTTCATTGTAGCACACAAGTTAATACACTCAGCACCTCAAATGTTTCCTTTACCATGACTCGTTAGTCACTTTTCAGCTGTCACAGATGAAAATAATTATTTTCAGTGTATTCTTCATAAATAATGTAGTATTATTTTAGAAATATGTGTTCCCTAGTGAGGTACTTAAATGTAATTAACTTAATTGAAAGTCAGTAAATGTAATCTGATTACAAAATTTTTAAATCTATTGCATTACACTACTTTTTATTTTCAAAACATTATTAGATTACAGTAACTAATTACTTTGTAATAAAATTACACCCAACAATGTGTGTTGGTAGAAGGTTAAGAATGCTGCCATCCAGTTTTTGAATTAAATTGCATAATAAGGTTTGTATTAATATTAATAAGCCACTGCTTGGCAAGTGATACATAGACATACACATGTGAATAAAGGAGAAAGTACTTTTTTATTAAAAATACAAAGTGATCAGTGACCATTTCCAACGGCTCTTTTCTCTGTTTCGCAGGGCTAATTTTGTATTAATGCTGGTAACAAATAGGCCTGTCTGGCACGTTATCCACACTTTATCTCAAATTGAGGATATATATTTTGGCATGGTAACTGCGGTAAAAAGCTGCATTCATTGCACAGTTTCTGCTTATCAGCCTCTAATAAGCCTAATGTTGTCAGCCCACTCTCTAATCGAAGCACACACACACACACACACACACACACACACACTCGCAGCTCTGATAAATGTATCAGCAAAGCAAAATGCTGCTACAAGCACAAACATATCTGGCCCATTTATCTTCTCTTTCATAGTTCATATGGAAACACGAATGCATTTCAAACACATCTATTTCATTTGGAATTCAAGCTGACAACACCATACTGTGAAGAAAAGAAGCTGGAGAGAGAATAAAAGAAGAAATTGTAGTCTTAAGTAAAATATAAAGAAGCGACTTTGTTCATGTGTTAATGTATAAGCTGCAATGGAACCTTGCTCATTTAAAAGACAGTGTGAGTAAGAGTATTTACTACATGCACTCAATACACAAAAACAACCTCTCCCCTCAGATGGGGTGTGAGAGGTTTGTTTGCATGGATCCTCGAAGACGGTTATCCATCGAACATGATTATTCACACAGGGCGGTCTCCCTACTAATGCAATATCCAGCATCCGCGTCTCACTTTTGTTCCACTCTGTGTGTGTGTCATAAAAACAGCACCACAGCAAACTCAGCCTTAAACATTGAAAACCAATATGTCTCAAGAAATGAACAATTATTAAGGTTTCATTGTCACACTTAGGGCCATTTGTATAACATAAAATTGCCACTCCTCCAGGTTTCTATTCATAACCCTGTTAACCTTAACAGTGTGCCTTGATGTCAGTTTAACAATAGATGCTGCATGATGAGGAAAAACTATGTTCAGTCATCAAGCACTCTGAATTTGTCTGAATGTGGTGCTTTCATGCATGCCATTTAGATGCCGATTACACTGTGTAACATTTTTTTTTTTTTCTTTTTTTGGATCCTGGGTAGTAAGTGTTATTCCCTATATGCTTATGCCTCAAAAGTATAGAAAATGGCTATTGTTCCCCACAAACTTTGCTTTTGTGACCAAGACAGTGATATTTTGAAATTTACCTATTTTCCAGAACATTCCAGAGAGATTCATTGCTGAGTAAACTTGGAGTAACTTCTAGAACTTTCTAGAACTTCCCTGTAATATAAATAGTAGTATAAATACAGGGGCCCATCAGTTCAGTTTAGTTCCAGCTGCCTAAGTGGATACATATCTTAATTTTTCTGAGATGGCATTAAGAGGCTGCAAGCATCTGGCAGACGCATTTTGCTATGTCTGCAACCAATTTATCAAGACAAGAGTGAAAAAGTACTCTGTGGAAGCATCTGCTAAGATGTGTTAGGCCTTCAAGGCATATTTTGGCATGCCTGTCGGGGATCAAGACAACCCCTGGGCACCTCGTTTCACCTGCGAGCACTGCAAAAAAACTCTGGAAGGTAAGATGGACAATTGTTGCTTGGAATTTTATGTTATAAAATGTGTTAATTTTTAAAATTTTAAGTTTTTAATTTTCAAATGTTTTACAATTTTCAAATGTTATTGAAAAAATATATCATATATGAAAAATGTTGCAAGAATCTCTTACATATTAGTCATGGGTGAAATAAATGTATTTTTGTTGGATGGTACAGAGGGGAAAAGAGAGCCATGAAGTTCGCAATCCCAAGAATTTTGCAGGAACCCACTGACCACTCAAGCAACTGCTGCTTCTGTATGGTGGACCCTTCCGAACATCGGACTGGCAAGAATGCACGTGCTATCACATATTCGGACCTTCATCCATCGCCCTGGTGCCACACTGCCATGAGCTCCCCGTACCCACTCCTCCGGAGAGAGAGCAGCCGTCTTTAAAAGAGAGCAGCAAGTCAGAGAGCGAGGAAGACGTTGTAAATCCAGATGACAATTTCAGAGGTGGAGCTGAGGAGAGAAACCCATACTACCCCAACCAAAAATGACTCAACGACTTGATTAGAGATCTTGGTCTCACCAAGACCAATGCCGAGCTTTTGACGTCTAGGCTCAAGCAGTGGAACTTGTTGGATGAAAGTGTGCAAGTCGCAGATCATAGGAAGCGTCACCAAACTTTTTCCAGCTTCTTCACCTGTCAAGATGGGCTCTGCTTCTGCCACAATGTGACCAGTCTGTTCGAGGCAATCGGAATCGCCTGTAACCAGAATGAGTGGCGGCTCTTCATTGACAGCTCATCCAGGAGCCTCAAAGCCGTGCTGCTCCATAATAGTAACAACTACCCGTCTCTTCCCCTGGCTCACTCAGTGCTCCTCAAAGAGGATTACAACAGCATCAAGTACATTTGGGGGCTGATTTGTGAAAGTGATTTACAGTATAATCATAAATCTCGAAAAACTACTCACTTCTAAATCTTTTGTAGTCATTTTAGTATTACTTTAGTATAAATACATGTTAATTTGGATTCATATGTTGTTTTTTTCTGACTTTGTGAATGAAAAGACACAAATTCGCCAGTTTTCTCATTGGAAATAGGTACATTTCAAAATATCACCGTCCTGTTCACAAAAGCCATTTTCTATACTTCTGAGGCATAAGCAGTTAGGAAATAACACTTACTACCCAGGAACAAAAAATGTGTTACATAGTGTTATTCATACTATTGCAACACAGATGGCTCTGTGAGTGTGTATATGTTGGCATTGAATATGTGTGAGTGTGTGTGAATATATGGACAGAGAGACAGTATGAGTGTTTGAGTTGTCAGTATGTTCAAAGGCAAAACTATAATTATGCATAAATTTGTCTCTCTGTGTAGGTGTACACTAAAAGTAAAAAAAAAAAAAACCAAACAAACAAACTGTTGTGTGCGTAAGTCACTTACTTCAAGTTCACCTGTTTATTTGCTTCACTGTGCAGCTGTAAGTTGTTATATTACATATATGTTGTGGACAGGGTTGGGAGGGTTACTTCTGAAATTTATTCCACTACAGATTAAAGAATACATGCTGTAAAATGTAATTTGTAACGTATTCCGTTAGATTACTCAAGGTCAGTAACGTATTCTAAATACTTTGGATACTTCTTCAGCACTGGTAGATTTTTTCACTTGTTTTGACTATAAAAACTCTGCCAGTACAGTAAGACAAAATACACATGTTAAAAATACATTCTCTGAAAAACCTAAATATCTTATGCAGTATTGTTTCTAAAACAAGATAAAGCAAACTGATCTTGTTTTAAGGATTTTTAGATATTTTTACAGGAAAACAATGCAAAAATTATTATCAAAAATATGCTTTTTGCCCTAATATCAAAGGGCTTACTAGAAAAAAAGAAATTATGATCTAACGTGAATTTTCTTGATAAAAAAATATGATCGTGCCTGGTAACGTGCATGTAAAATGGCTAGAAATAGCATTTTAGCTTAGCATAAAGCTGACAATTTACACAAGGTTTATTTCTATTTCTTCTGCTCCAAACTTTCTTCAAATTTACTTCTCTGTCTGCTCGTATGAATATAACACATAAGAATCATAAGAAAGCGTTTCACCGCTGTTCAAATGCACTTTGGATCGCATCATTTATGTATAAATGTTTTCCATCTGAAAGAACTAAATATTAAATGAAACAAATGACAATAAAATGCAAAGTAATCTCTTCAGTAATCAAAATACTTTTTGAAAGTAACTGTATTCTAATTACCAATGATTTAAATTGTAACTGTAGTGGAATACAGTTACTTATATTTTGTATTTTAAATATGTAATCCCATTACATGTATTTTGTTACTCCCCAACCCTGGTTGTGGGTATAGTAATTAAACTCATGTATACATACACTCTTAGAAAAAGGTTCTTTGGGGTTCTATATAGAAGCCAAGGGTTCTTTACTCTGCTCCAAAGAACCCTTTATGCCAAAAAGTTTCTATTTACAAAGCTTTAAAGAAAAAATAACTTTTTTCCTCAAAAGGGTTCTTTGGGTTGACAATTGCTTAATGTATGTATATATAGTACTGTATGTACTGTATGTATATACTGTATGTGTATGCATAAATAACATCATCGAAAGTTTTGTTTATAAATAGTTTTGAACACTACACAACTTTACTTTTGCATTTGCATTTCATACTTCAGAAAAATAAAACTTTTAAAATGTACTTCTACAGCTTTGGGTTAGATTAGAAAAGGATAAATGACAATCAGATCCAATGCCCTTTCTCTTTTAGACAACATGTTTATCTTAGTATTAATATACAGTCTATGATATAGGCTTCTTGGACCATGATTAAAAAAAGATGCAAAACATTTTGTTTATCACAAACAGCAAAAAACTTGAATGTGTAGCGCTGTTTTCCCCCTCCTATCAAAATAGCGCAAAAGGCGCATTAAAGCCGCACGCTCATAGACACACAACTCGCGGGAGTAATAAAACGTGTGATCATACTTATTCAAATTTTGACAGTCACGGAAAGTTGGTTGAGCTGAAAGCTTGAGGGCGACGTTAGCCTGGTAAGTAAGACATACTGTATAAATTAATTTGTTAATTAATTTTATTTTATTTTTGCCTTTCTCCTTGTCATTTATAACTTACACATTTATTTCTGAAAGCACAAAGAATAAACGTCGACAAAACTGTTTCGTCCAGGCCTGCGAAATTCTCCCCCAGGAGGTAAGTCATTTCAAACTTGAACTGCTAAAGTCTCTGCTATGGATTGACTACCAGTCCTGATACCAGGTTATTAAATTTTCTTTGCATCCAGAAAACATGGGAAAAACAAAACAAGTTTCCAGAAGCACATCAAAGTATTGAATTAAGACAACTGTCCTGATATAAAGAGATCAATCTCTATTCAAGAGTGTGAATATGTCAAATGTCCAAAGTCAAAGAGAGGAAGTTTTGGAAATGTTTCAATTTCCTACAAAAATATGATCATTATATTTTTATTATTATTATTATTATTATTATTATTATTATTATTATTATTATTGAAGATGCCATAATAATTTAACATGGGGTTTAGCAAAGACCACCTAACTCAGAGCACTTCTGAATTTCTGCCCATACAAAAAATCTAAACTAGCTGCAAATTTGCAGCTCAATATTTTCACATGCAAATGAGCTTGTGATTCGCTGCAAATGTTTCCCAGAAGTTTGCAGCTCTTCACCAGAAGTGGTGAACCTCCAGCAAATTTTTGGCAACAATGGACAATTTGCCACAAGTTTTCCGCAAAGCTCATTTGCATGTGAAAATTATCTGTGGCGAATTTGTGGCAAATTTGCAGTGAACACTGAATTATTTTAAGGGTGGCCATCAACAACATCACAGCCATGAGAAGTGAAAGTCAAAAAACAATGACATAAACAATGTCATAAAAGGTGCATATTTTTATATTATTTCTCATTATTTTGGATTGCATCAAAGTTTTTATGAGACTAAATAATGTTTAATTTCTGTTTGCAGTGGCTTTGGAGTGCAGCATTACTAATTTGACCATCTTCATACAGATAAAATACAACACTCCTATTCATGTAAATTTTAAGATTTAGAGAGATACCAATTTCTTTGTTTTTTAATTACTCTGCATACTGATAGCAGGTATATTAAAAGTTTCACATATTAAAGGGATCAGCACATCCATCCTCAACTTGATCTTTCATATGGTGTCCAGACCCCTCAGAGAGTCAGCATCAAAATGATGACATGGAGATGGCTGGAGTGAAGTGCAGTTTTGTGCAGTTTTAATTTGTTGGATCCAAAGGATCTTTCTCAGTTTGTCAGAACAGTGATGACAAAATGATTCTGTATCTGCCCCAGTGCTAAAATTGTTTATTAGCTTTTCATAGTTCATTTGTTTTTATTTATTTTTACTTAGTTCCCTATCTGTCACTCACTCGACATTGTGTCGATGTAGTGACAATAGGGGTCACTCTTGGGAGCCCGAGACACCTCTGGTCTTTGATAAAAGGCCAATGAAAATTGGTGAGTGGTATTTGCATGCCACTCCCACGGACATACGGGTATAAAGAGCTGGTATGCAACCACTCATTCAGATTTTTTCTTCGGAGCCGAACGGTCATGCTCATTGAGCTGAATTCCCACAACTGTTCATTCACCTCTGCTGGATCTGACAGCGCATTTCAGCGGCTTCTCCCCCCTCTGCACTGATACACTGCAGAGAATGCCCCTGGGCGCTTCGGCAAAAATAAAAGAGTATATTTCTCTAAAAGAGCGGCACACACGGAACGTCTTTTTAAAGACAAGTCCTTTTAAAGATGCCTTTCCAATTGTGTGTTATTCCTGGTTGCGCTCGTTATCTCTTGCCTTCTGACAGTCACGATCACTGTCTTTCGTGTCTGGGCACTGCTCAGGTGGAGACAGCGTTCATGGATGGTCATGTTCTCATTGCGAGGACATGTCCATGGCAACTATGCGGTCATGGCTCGCCTTCGTAAGAAAGCAAGCCACCCCAGAGGCTCCCCGCCTCGGTCATTTTACCCACGGGTATGAGGCCAGCGCGACTAGCACTGGGGCGATTTTGGGACCCCAATGGGACCGCCTCCTCCGGGTATCCCCCCGTGGACCTCCCATTCCCCAGCAGGCTCGTCTGCCCCAATCGGGCTTCCGGATGAGTCTGCCGGCTCGTCTGCCAGTTCGACCTCTTATTCGGAGCCCGCGAATGTGATGAGCTCTCGAGTGCAGCATCGGAGAGCAGGCTCGTCCAGTCGGACATGGAAGCCTCAGCTGGGCTCTTCCCTTTGGGGATGATTGCCCAGTCACAGGCTGACGCGGAGATGATGACATGCTTTCCCTGGGAGCCGCGAGCGTCAGCTAGAGTGGAACCCTCTGCTCTTTCCTGAACTCTCGTGGCTCGATGATTGGTTCCTGGGCTCGTGGCGCCGCTCAAAGCCACGCCAAAAGCAAAGCTTTCTTCATGGAAATGCATGAAGAGCTGAAAAGGTCGTGGGAGGCATTTTTTACTGCTCGGTCCCGATCTTTTCAGCTTCCCCTCCCTCACTACCCTCGATGGTGGGGCGGCCAAGGGCTATTCGGCAATCCCCCGGTGGATAAAGGTGCTCGCGGTGCACCTATGCAGTGCCACCACCTGGCATGGGTGCCCAAAGCTCCCGTCCAAGGCCTGTAGGTTTACGTCGTCTCTGACGGCCAAGGCCTATGGTGCCACTGGACAAGCCGCCTCTGCCCTGCACACCATGGCTCTCCTGCAAGTCCGCCAAGGCACTAAAGGAACTGCACATGGGTAGTTCCACCCAGGGATTGATGCAGGAGCTGCGCTCGGCGACCGACCTCGCTCTCCGAGCGACGGAGGTCACGGCGCGGTCTCTCGGGCGGACGATGTCCACATTAGTGATCCAGGAGCACCACCTTTGGCTCAACCTGGTCGAGATGGGTGAGGCCGACAGGACACGATTCCTTGCTGTCCCCTCACTTCCATCAATAGGGTAGGAGACCTGCAAGCATTCTCTGTCAGCGAAACGTGCCTGGAGTTCATCCAGGCTACTCTCACGTGATCCTGAGACCCCGACCGGGCTATGTGCCCAAGGTTCCCACCACCCCTTTTAGGGACCAGGTGGTGAACCTGCAAGCGCTGCCCCAGGAGGAGGCAGACCCAGCCCTGTTGTTGCTGTGTCCGGTGCGCGCTTTTCGCATCTATTTGGATCATACGCAGAGCTTTAGAATCTCTGAGCAGCTCTTTGTCTGCTTTGGTGCACAGCGGAAAGGAAGCGCTGTCTCCAAGCAGAGGATCGCCCACTGGCTCATTGACGCCATAACTATGGCATATCACGCCCAGGACATGCCGCCCCTGGTAGGGCTACGAGCCACATTCTACCAGGGGTGTAGTGGCTTCCTGGTCCCTGGCCAGGGGTGCCTCTCTAACAGACATTTGCAGAGCAGCAGGCTGGGCAACATCCAACACCTTAGCAAGGTTCTACAACCTCTGGGTGGAACCAATTTCGTCATAGTTAGTGGCAAGCAACACAAGCGGATAAGCCCGGGATAGCCGGCCGGGTGTATTGCTTGCACATAGTGCCTTCCACCTCATTTTGAGCTGAAGACATGCGCCATTAATTCCCAGTGGTGTTCACAAGTTTGTTCCCTGGTTGACTTCCTCTGAGCCCTGTGGCAGTCGAGTGTTCGGAGAGACTCGCTGCTGGCCCAGTACATGTGCTAACTAAGAGCCCTGTTCTGGGGTAGGTGCTCCGCATGTGGCAGTTCCTTATAAGGCTAACCCCATGCGATATATATCTTCCGCTAATTCGTTTCCCTGTTGGCAAACTGCATCTTCCTTGGGCAGAGCCCCTCTGCCCCAGTCTCCATGTTTGTAGTAACTCCTCCCCCATTGGGTAGGATCTAACTTGAAGACTCTCCACATGGTCGGAAAGACCATGTGACGTATTCTTCCACTTAAATATCCCCCCTCTCTTTGGGCGAGGTGTGGTCTCCGCGGTGTCTTCCCCTTGGGAGGGACACCCCCGACTAGACCTGGTGGCCCAGTTGGATAATCCCCCTTCTTTTTTAGGGAGTGGAAAAAGAGAAGGGGAAAAGAGGCCACGACTGGGTTAAGCCTGTCTCTATCTCTTGAGTAGTCGACTTGTCCCCAAAGGGCCGCTCGACACTCATAACTATGTTGGGGGAGGTTACGTGTCGACCTGGTGTGCTGGCTATGAGGCATACAGTAGTCTGCCCACCACACACCGCCAGTTCACATAATACAGTTCAGCCAATTGTGCCATTTCGTATAGGGACCCCTAGTGTCACTACATCGACAGAATGTCGAGAGTGACAGATAGGGAACGTCATGGTTACTTGTGTAACCTCTGTTCCCTGATGGAGGGAACAAGACGTTGTGTCCCTCCTGCCACAACGCTGAACTACCTGCTGAAATGGCCGGACCTTATATCGGCTCCTCAGCATAAAACCTGAATGAGTGGTTGCATACCAGCTCCTTTTATACCCGTATGTCCGGGGGAGTGGCATGCAAATACCACTCGCCAATTTTCATTGGCCTTTTATCAAAGACCAGAGGTGTCTCGGGCTCCCAAGAGTGACCCCTAGTGTCACTACATCGACACAACGTCTCGTTCCTCCATCAGGGAAAGGAGGTTACACAAGTAACCATGACGTTTTTTTACTTGTTTATTAATCTTACTAATGATTATAATGTTAACTTATAGTTATGTTAAATTATTTAATGTTTATGATTTTTATATAAATAATATTATTACTAATGAACGTTTAGCTTATTATTACATACCTGTGGGCATAAGTAAATTCTCATAACTATTGCATTATGAATTGTGTTAATTATTGCTTGTGTTGTTGTAAATACAAACTATGAAAAATGCTTTACTTAATAATACTTAAATGTCTTTTATGTGGTTATTTCACTTTCTTAGTGATATAATATATGAATTATTCAAATGTTATGGTTGCATTTTGGGAACCCCTAAAAGGTTCTATATAGAACATTTCCAGGGTTCCATATATGAAGCGAGTGTTAGAACCCTTTAGGATTCTATATGGAACCTTTTCTTCTAAGAGTGTAGGATGCATTTGAATGAAGTATTTACTCCATTTTAAAGCAGTTCGTTTTGCCGGTGTTAGCGCGTTCAACTCATGCAGCCCAAGCGGGGAAATCCCTAACATGCTGGATTATTGGATTAAATGAATACATATCTAATATCTTCTTCTATATACAGATTCTCTTGTTGTTTCTTTTCTGTTTATTTCTTGCACTGTTAATATCAGTATCGTTTTAATATCATCATATTTTCGTCAACAGTATGCTTTAATAAAATCTTTAATTATCGTCATGATACGCCTTTTTCATCTCATCAACATTATCAGTGACGAAATAAAAAATAAAATATTTAGTCCTTTCAGATGGAAAACATTTATAAATATAAATGATGCGATCCAAAGTGCATTTGAACAGCGGTGAAACACTTTCTTATTATTTCTCTACATTCATACAAGCAGACAGAGAAATAAGTTTGAAGTAAGTTTGTAGCAGAAGAAATAGAAATAAACCTTGTGTAAATTGTCATTTTTACGCTAAGCTAAAATGCTATTTCTAGCCATTTACATGCACGTTACCAGGCACGATCATATTTTTTTATCAAGAAAATTCTCATTGGATCATAAGTTCTATTTTTCTAGTAAGAACTTTGATATTAGGGCAAAAATCATATTCTTGATAATAATTTTTGTATTGTTTTCCTGTAAAAAATATCTAAAAATCCTTAAAACAAGATCAGTTTGATTGATCTTGTTTTAGAAACAACACTGCATAAGATATTTAGGTTTTTCAGAGAATGTATTTTTAACATGTGTATTTTGTCTTACTGTACTGGCAGAGTTTTTATAGTCAAAACAAGTGAAAAAATCTACCAGTGCTGAAGAAGTAATCCAAAGTATTTAGAATACGTTACTGACCTTGAGTAATCTAATAGAATATGTTACAAATTACATTTTACAGCATGTATTATGTAATCTGTAGTAGAATACATTTCAAAAGTAACCCTCCAACCCTGATGATATGTGACTACTTACTCTGGAGTCAGGAAAATGGCATACTGACAATGTTAATGAGCTTTAAAGCTAAAGTATGTAATTTCTGTGCCACCAAACGAAATTGCAAAAATAAACACTGTATTCAAAACAGCTTTCTGAATATACTCCCCTTCTGCTGTTGATCGAACAGATAGTCCCGAACACAACTTGCACCATTGGTCGAGTCAATGTTATTGTCTCTCAAACAGAGGGATTTTCATAATGCCACTGAGACACAGTGTTTACAGTTTTCAAGAAAATGTACCTTATGGCTGTCTCTGCATATTAAGCTGGGATAGGAGAAAGTATAACACCAAAAAAGTTACCTACTTCAGCTTTAACACTAAATGCAGCAGACAGAGAAAAATAAGTCCATTCACACTTTCAAGAGCCCTCCACAAATCTGGCTCTGGTAAAACATCTATTTAAATAACATTAAATATTAAAAAGTTTTTTTGCTAATTAAAAGATTAACTGGTGCTTGTATAACTGACCTATACTAACCAGCCAGTGTGCGTGCCTGTGAGTGTGAATGTGTGTGTTCTCCGGTGGCCCTGTGCTCTTGGCCTGCCTGTGACCCTAACACCTGTAAAATCGATGAGAAGCAGTCTGGCTTATTTGGCCCCTGTCTCTTCCTCTCCTTCACCCTCCTCTGCAAGGTTAAATCTGCATGGATCACAGCTCAACACCACATACCTGTCAATCACACCCCCAAGCTCTCTCCATCCCAAACTGCTGCTTCATGCTCTCTTTATAGATGACCTTGTTTATTTATTTATTTGCTAAGCTGACTAAGTTTGAAGTCGCTGTAAAATTATTTCCTGAATTTTTGCAACTGCATCAGAACAGTTACATTGGTCATTCCTGCTATGCAGTAATTTTTTACATCCACCATAAGATATATCTTAATATATTTAATAAAATATTAAACTCACATTTTTGAAAGATTTTATTCACTTTCACACAAATCACAAAGAAATCAGATTATTAGTTTATAAAGATTTACTTCTCGCCCTGTTCCCTTACACAATGCTATCTAATGACATTTAAACACTTTTACTAAAGTGTATTACTTGTAAGGCAATACATTATATAACAACTACTTCACATTTAGAGGCTAGTTCAGCTATGATAAATTGCGTGGTAGCTCAACTGACAGAGCGCTGCATTTGTGATGCAAAGGACCGGGATACAAGTCCTATGGAGGATGCGAGTCAATGCATGAGCCGAAAGTGTTGTAGAAGCTCCACAAAATGACATGGTTGGTTCAGCAATTGCATTTTTTATGTCTCATTTGCTTTTTATGACACTGTCGGTTAGGTTTAAGTGTAAGGTTTAGGGTAGCAAGGTAGGTTTGTCCCACTCTCAAAAGAAATCCTTATTATAGTATACAAATTTCAAAAGATGGTTAAAATATCGAAAATTAACTTCAAGTTGATAATCACTAAATTTAGCTCTTTATTTCCAGCCTATTAGGTTAGGCATCCTGTTCATTTTCTTTCCATTTTGTAAATAATCAAGTTATAATTTATATAATGCCAGTGTTTGACCAGAGTATATATCCAGAGTATATATTTGAAAACCTAGTAGAAACTGTATTTTAGTGTCCTATTATGCTTTTCAAAACAAAACAATTTAGTTAAATCAGCCAAAACAGCACAAAACTAATTAAGCACTAAAGCAACAGCCACTCAGATGGGGTTATTGCTGCTCAAAGCCATAATGACCTCCTCCCATGCACAGCAGTGAAATGAAGCTCTGTGTGGAATCAAAGTTATTAACATCACAGTCAAAGCCTGTAATATTCCTTTCCCCCATTTTTAAAGGGTTAGTTCACCCAAAAATAAAAATTAATTTACTCACCCTCATGCTGTTCCAAACCTATATGACTTTCTTTTTGGAACACAAAAGGATATGTTAGGCATACTATTACAGATTGACAGCCTCAGTCACCATTCACTTTCATTGAATGGATAAAAAGATGCAATGAATATTATAATGTCTCCTTGTGTGTCCCATGGAAGAAAGTCATTTGGATTAGGAACAGCATAAGGGTAAATAAATGATGACAATTTTAATTTTTGGGTGAACTATCCCTTTAACCATGTGATGTAGCAAAGCTTGACTGGTGATGGGGTTTACATTCTTTTTCATGAAGATTTCCTCCATCTTACATTTGCCAAGCTATTACATGAGGTTAAATGCATTCACAAGCGCTCACGTGTACTGATTTATGCAAATATGTGTATGCACGCATACAAATATCTATGTATACATTCTCCTCTCTCTTTTCCATTCTCTCTTTCATGTGTCACCATCATTAGCGTTGTGTGCTTTGAGACACATGTCCCTGGGGCGAAGTACAATAGTGTTTACTTCAACACTTTCCTGCAGTATACAGTGTTCAGTGGGTTTGGCTTGATTGAACCCTGTGGACCTATTAGGGTCTGTAATCAGAATTGGAGCCAGGCCCAGTCCCACGGGTTTCATTACACATTACAGGTACAAACCAGAGCTTTAACTAACTAACAAAACCTGCTGCAGCTGCAATCATTTAACCCATACAACATGGTCACATAGACACACACGCAGATCATTCAGGCTTTTGTACTGACAGAAACTCAAGTTCTTGATTAAAAGTGCTGTCCTTGGAGGTGGAAATAAGGTCATCTGTATTGAGGAAACACTGGGATCTGGATTAGCTGCAAGTGGCCTTCATGATGTGGTTGGTACGTTAGACAGGGTGTGAGAAATTTCTAGCTCATGGAGAGCGACATTCGTAAAGGATGGAGCACACCCAGCTAACCATTGGAGCTACTGCACAAATGATATGTTGCTTGATGTGGTAAGGTACTGCTCCAGTCACACTGAATGAGTAACAAAATGTATTGTGGCCAGAATGCCTCCATCTTACAAGGTATTTTGGCATTTTCATGTAAATTTGCTTGGAAGATCAAAGCGATAAAATAAAAAAAATTCACACTTTTTCGTTCCCTTTGAATTCTAATTTTGAGCCCCGTTTCTCATACTCCATTCGACTAAGTCTTTAAGAATTACTTAAAAGTTTCTTTCTCACATTGGGGAGAAGATTTTCAAGTTGTTAGAAGACATTCCTAACCACTTTTCTGTTTAATTATTTTCCCCTCTGCTGTATATAATGTAATGTGACATAGAAGGATAAGAAGGGGGTCTGTAGAAGGTGCTCCTCAGAGCAGGACCCTGGGGACTAAATAGCAGTTGTCTCTTGGCATTAGCATTGTGAACAGCCTGTCTGAGCATGTTACAATGTCACAGAGCTCTCACCTCCTGACAGGTAAGGATGCGCTTACAGGAAGTGTGAGATATTGACGAGGCACTGATATTTTTAGCAGACTTTCATTAACACTCGTCAGAGTTATCAGCCATCAATTGAATTGCATCATTATAGTCGGCATGAAATCTTACTACATACACACGCCCTTGAAATAAATTAATCCTTTGTGGATGATGTTAAGAGTGACTGGAATTTTCATTATGGGGTTTGATTTATTTAGTGAGTTCAGAAATACTGAATGGGAACCGATTCTTGATTCTCGATTCTCGATTATTTAAAGTTCTTAACCGTAATTTTGCTTTAAAATATAGATTATTTGAACAAAATGAAATGCTGCATGTAGAAAACTGGACTTTTATTGAACAACAGAGAGCAGGGGCATAGGAATGATCTAAAAAGTGGGGGGACACATTATAAATCTTATAAGCTTGGCTCATGGATATTAATTAGGTGTCATAATGTAGCAATGCATAGATAACGATATATATTATGTTTCCACTGGTTTCATAGAAAACTCTTACAGTGTGCTGTAGTGAAACCAGCTTACTTGCAAACTGACCAAAAACAAAGTATGCAAGTTGATTGGCTACCAGATTACACGCCAAAGGACTTAAAAGCTTACACCATGTGAGCTGACGCTAATTTTTTTTAGATGTGAGTGGACTGATTGGCAAAAAGATAAGTTCAAAGAACCTATCAGATTGCACTATTCAGAGTTTCATTCCTGAATTTAGTCATATCAGTCATGACAACACTCTGAAAGATTTTGCATGTTAATGTGGGCATGTCATTTTAGTCATGGCAACTCTCAAAAAGATTTAGCATGTCAAAAGGCTTAAACATCTAGTTACCTGAATCATAAAGTGTATCTGGACCAGGAAAACCCTGAGCTTATTTAACTAGTGACTTAGCCTAGCTGTGTGGATTTATTTAAACTAATGACCTAAGATAGAAATTTGTGCCAGTGCCTGATTTTGCTATGGCTTACCTTGATAAAGATGTACTTCTATGTGTCATGGCCAAAAGCAAACCTTACCATGTAAGCTAATAGAAGTAAAAGCCCCAGCAACCACCTGAGCAAAATGCATTTTCATAGAAAACTATCGTAGCATGCTGCAGTGAAACTGGCTTACTTGCAAACTGAGGAAATTTAAATGTTAGGCAAAGAGAGAGTATGCAAGTTTATTGCCTACCCGATTACATGCCAAAGGACCTATCAGCTTACACCATTTGAGCTAATTGGCTTGACATACCACATCTGAGCGAGCTGGTTGGCTAACAGATAACAAATTCAAAGAACCAATCAGCTTGCACCATTGAGAGATTCATGTTCACTGTCGTTATCCCTTCAGCTGTCACAGAAACACAGTCAAATGTAAATATGAACATAATTCATGTTTTAAATGGTTTCTACATAAATGATATAATTAGTTTAGAAATATTTATACCCAAGTAATGTACATACTCTAAAAGTACACTAATTTACTTAATTGAAAGTCAGTAAGTGTAATTTGATTACAATAATTTAAAATGTAGTGGTTACACTACTTTTTGGACTACAAAATTTATCATATTTCAGTAACTAATTACTTTTTAATCAGATTACACCCAACACTGACACAACCAGTTGGCAGAAGCTTCTCAAAGTGATTGTTTTTTTTTTTGTGGCTGGCTACCATTTCTTTGCAAAGTGGCCAAAACACATACATAAGACATTAAAACATAATGTATAGTTTCCCAAAAAAGTGGGGGAGACAAACTTTCTAAAACTTTGTAGAAATTTGTAGAAGTGAGGGGGACATGAACACCCCACCTCCACCCTGTATTGCAAGTCATCAATATTTTTAGTCTATTTTCCTGCAGAATAAAGTCTATAGATGTCTATATTGGCTGAAAGGTAATTTTACCAACTTTTAAGAGTAACTCTTTTCAAGAGTTAACCATTTCTGTGGCAAATCAATCTTTTTCTTATTCATTCAGTTCCTAATGAGGTAGTAGCTACTGAATCCGGAAGTTTGGATCCTTGTCTGTTTAAAGCAGTTTATAAGCTTGCATTAGCAAACCCTGTAATATAAGAACACACTGCAGGGCTCCTTATCTATCCCATCCATTTATTTCAGTCTGCCTCCAGGTGGAGTATAGAAAACCCAAGCATTATTGGCTCGTCTATTACGATGTAGGAGCTAATAAGGCTACAAAACTACACTGCGAGACCACCACAAAGTGCTGAGGTGCAGAGAAAAGTGGAACATGATTCATCTTGTTTGGAAGGCAAGGCCTTATTAGGACTGGTGAGAGTGTGGATGGGGGCTTTGAGGGAAGGCTTCATTAGGCTTTCCCATTCAGTCTCTCTGTAATTGCTTTTGGCTACACCTTGAGAATTTGATGAGTTGAGACGAGACTTTGTTTGAGTGACTGCACATTGTGCCTGGGCTGCTTTAGAAACAAAGCAATCACTGTATAGCCACAAGATTACTACTTTCCAAAATGTAAGTGAGGAAAATGTTTAAGCATTTTAAGCATTCAGGTCCATTTCCCACTTTTCACGTTCATTTACAATGTTATCAATGTTAAAGAGTTATTGTTCTGTAAATTGAAAATCTATCTATCTATCACTACTTTCCAATATATAACAAAGCACAATATTTTATAACTTTGCATAGCACTAAATAAAATTACTCAAATTTGCCACCCATTTTTGAGGGTTTAAGTGGTATCTCAACCCTCTGGCTTATGGAACTAATGGCACTGTTGTCCTGCTTACAATAAGCTACTGTAAATCTGGAGAAGTTAACTGTAGTTTTTTGTTGTTGTTGTTGTTGTTGTTTTCATAGTATGAGCTGCAACACTACAAAAAGGTCCTGGCTTGAGATCAATGGCCACTATAATGCAGGGTAATTAAAATGGCACATCTCTTATCCATCCCTTTTTTGTCTCACAAGAAGGATTATTAATATATTAATATAATATACAGTATATGCTGCATTACATTTTAATAAGGAGGTATTTTCATGCATCTTTATATCTTTTGATGCACAAAAGTTTGGTGAATATAATTAAAAAAAGTAATGAAAGGTTTATTTTAGGTTGGCAACGAGAGTGCACATTATCTTTTCATTTTCTCTTTTCTTCTTTTTTTTTTTTTTGCAATGCATTTGATAACTCAAGCCATTTCTTCCTCAATCAGCTTTTCCAATGTGTACAGACATTGTGTGGCTTGGTTTTGGTATGACACTCTGCTCGACCCAATCAACAAAATAAAATGAGAAGAATAAGAAGATTTGGACATCAATGAATTTGAAGGCTTTGAAAGGCCCAAAAGGCTTAACAAGACATTGACATTGAAAGGGGAAATGGTGGCTATACACACACAATTTTAAAGGGATCCTGGAGTCATTACATGGCTATTAGAGTGCATTATGGCTTTGGATGTAATAGAAACTCCTGCTGATTGTCTCTAGTGGATGGAATAATTCCCTGAACCTTCCCCCATCCCAGAATGTATCCAATTTCTGACTGTTAACAATAGGGGACAGTTCTTCAGCCATGCCTCTCATTCTTGACAAGCTATTACCATAAGTTTCTGCATACTTCATTGTGAAATGGAAGGCTTCAAAGTAATACTCTCCACAGGACCATACAATATTCTCATGCATATGCTTTGTTAAGACAAAGGATGTACTACATATTCCACACTCCTGACAGTCTAGTCATGTGATTCCACATCTTTTTTTCTCTCTCCTCTCCTTCCACTCTGTTTTGTTCTCTACCTTTCTCCCACTTTTCTTCAGTTTCTACAGAATTATAATCCATTGCCATAATCTTGAATTGTCTCAATTCTTTTCTGCTTAGAATGGTGTCGGGGTGGGAAAGCACTGATGTCACTTGTCAAATGTGTAAAAAAATTTGTTTAGGTGTCTGTTATGTTGCTTCTAAAAGCTGGCCAAAACATTCTCCCAATGTACAAGGGCATATACGCGGAGGTAAGGGATAGTCGATAATTTACACTGGTGTTTATAAATTAGTATAGTTTATTGTGTATGTGCTTTCCCTACTGTACTCTTGGAAATGTTGCAGTCTTTCTGCTTTGTTTACTTCTTGTTCAGTTCCATCCGATGATGTGTGTTACCCCGGTCTGTTCACGCACATGTGCACTCTTCAAAAACCTGTGAGAATGCTGCTTATGTGTTTACATGGCCGGATAAGCCACGTTCTCCAGGAGAAACCTAGGTGTGTTACGCCGCTTTCTCTTAATCCCTTAAATGGCGTAAGGAAACCCGGGCTCTCGTTTACATGGCATTTCAGAATGCCGCTTTCAGCAAAAAACCTGAAATAAACCGTTTACTTAAGTGCATGTAAACGGGGTCAATGTTTACAAATGGCAACAGGCAAGAGACAAGATAATGAACACAAAACTAAATGTGTTACAAGCAGTGTTTTTAAATGTCAAACTCTTTTAGTCATGTATATCACTATTTCAGTTCTTGGTTGTTTGTTGCAAAGTCCGCCCATTTTAGAGCTCGGCCAATCATCAAATAGCCAGGCATTCAGGCTTTCAATCTTTGCAGCATTATTTATGAAATTTTAGGGGAAGGTGTGCTCCCCGTGCAGTCTAAAAACAATCACCACTGGTTGATATCCCAAAAAGCGGGGTTGAATTTTAGAGAGGTTGAAGTCCTATTATGCAAGCAAATGCACACAAGGTCTGCCAAGTGAGGTGACGTTTGGAGTTCCACACTTTTATAATAATATGTCTTGGATATTTAAATGGGCCTCCTGGGGCCAGTTATATACTGTATGTCCAATTTACCACAGTGAAAAAAAGAAATATTGTCTTTCTTTACAGTGAAGTGCTATTTCTGCCTCATTGTGTAGATAAAGGTCAGTCAGCCCTCTATCTCTCAAACACTCTCAATCTTGCCAGTGGTTTTGTTGATGAGAAATTCATAGCTCCGCCTTTTCCCAGGTCATTTTTTGCACACGCTCTTATATGGGGCCGTTGCCTGGTAGGGGTCCGTGATGTGGTCCTCTTCTAAACTTAAACTACTTATTAAATTCCCTGCCAGTGCAAACTTCATTTTTGCACTTTAAAATGTTTCAGTTCCATCATACCATGGATGTGCCATGGTACAGCGAGTGCACAGTAGATTGTTGGAGACCCCTCTCTCTTGCTGCTATTGCCTATGCTCTTTTCAATTCAGATGAAAGAGAGATGAGTCTACAGATAGGTCTGTGTGGAGAAGAGCCCTATTCCAGCCTGATGAGCAGCAAATGTGAACTGGGTTTGGAGTCTTAAGAGACCTACAGCCATTTAAGAAAAGCACTTTTCTGTGCTTACTCTGAGCTGCATTTATAAATTGGAACACTTTGTGTGTGTAGGTGTGATGGTTTAACTGTTGCTTTATTGAAAGCTGTTGAATTGAGTTGACCTCCTTGTTGTGCCCAGCATGCATTCTTGTTTATTTATTTATTTATTTATTTATTTATAAGTGTTCTATGTAATCCTGTGTCACATTTTTCCTTTTATTTCAGTGTATTACATCTCAAAATTAAGTTCTTAAAGAGTCATACAGTATCTTAGCCAGGAGATGTTAAGCTGCCTACTGTATATAGACATAACAAATTTAAACCATTCCTTATTTGTATAATGTGGCTTATTCCAGCCAAATGCTCTGTTAAATTGCTTATTAATAGACATGAAAACAACTTTTGTGTTCATTGTATAAAGTGGTAATTTGCATTTGTTACCTTAAGGATATACTGTGTTTCTAATCAGTAGCGGTTTTAAACACCACTCAAAAAACGCAATTGCGTGGGGTCCCAGATGTTGGGGGTCCCCCGGCCCGAGTAGGAAATCTCTGCAAAACCGGGGTGACATGTTGTTCTGGGTACACACACAAATACGCTGTTGTCTGCGGTCTCAGAGCGGTTCACGAAGCTGCTGGGTTCGGCTCAGTAGGACTTTGGGCTTGGGTTTGTAATTTATTAAAAAATATACAGGCCTTCCGAACTTGTTTCACCCACACACACTCACTCATACAGATACGTGCAAACGGATGAGGGGCCATTCACACTGAACGTGTTTTTGCATGCTTCTTCTCTGTTTTTCCATTATTTTTCTATGTAAACACGTGCTGGATGAACGTCCTTGACTGCTGTACCGCGTCTCGCTGTTTCTTCAGTGTCTCATGTAGGACCGGCACATTTTTAGATACTGTGTCAAGTTAAAAATAACTTCAGTTTTCAAAAACGCATGTCGAGACACCTGCGTTCTGTTTCATTCGTTGCGCTGCGTCTAGACTGTTTTTAGCGCAGGTGTCACAAAGATTTAACGTTCTGAACAAGATCAGGCTGCAAAGAGGTGACTGTTACAATTTTTAACATTCTTCCAGATTATTCTGCACCAAGCAAAGTTTCAGAGCTTGATAAACGGCAATGTTGTTTATGTTTTTGTTTTTTTCTTATGCTCTAGTGTGCTGAGGGGTCGCCATGGCTTGTATGTCTACTGCTACAATACTGTAATGAATGTTGCCTATGATGCTTTGCCTACATAAAATACAGCCTTTTGCAACATGATGAACAATACACTGCAGCATTAGAATATAAGCTCCAGGTGAAAGTAAATAATAAAGAACTATATTACTATTGTAATCAACAAATCATCAAAGTAATAATAATAATACTGAATCATATTATAATAACAATCTGGACAACAATAAATAATTGTTGGGATAGAATATTAATATATACTGTAACAACTGAATTTCAAAATGTTACTGAGTGAAGTAGTGTTTTGCACACCCTGTTCACACACACACACACACACACACACACACACAAATTGTTTTGTAAACATATATGTAGGTAAATATTGCTTTTTTATCACTGTATTGTGGAAAAACTGAAAAACATGCATTAATTATCTTTAACTAGATTTGTATTTCATTAAACATTTTGAATGTACTTGGCTACATTTGAATAGAAGAATTTAAAATTATGATTTAAAATAAATTTTGTCATTTTTTTAGCAAAATCTTTCGAAATGGGGTCCTGGGTTGGTTGGTTGCTTGGGGTCTCAGAAATCGTAAACCCGCCCCATTTCTAATTGATCTAATCCTAAAATTACTTTTATTAGTGTACCCAAATGTAGTCACGTTGATTTAGTCATGTTGAATAATAATTTTGACTTGAATAAAACCAGTTAATTTAGATGTTACCACATGAAGCTCATTTTTAAGATTATCTGAAAAAAAAAAAAAAAAAAAAAAAAAAACATTTTGTAGTAAAGTTTGTGGGCACATTTCCCAGACAAAGCTTTAGCCCAGCACTCAGCTGAAATAATTTCTTCTAAAAAATCCTTTTAAGTGAGAGCCATTAATCAGCTCAAACACAAATGCTTGTGAAACATAAGATGCTCCTGGGGATGCAGGTTCAAGTCTGGCCTACGCCATGTCCTACACTGTAAAAAGTGGTAATTGTTAAAATGTGCAATTGTTACCTTAAAGCAATGTTATTCTTTTTTAGTTTTTTTTTTTTTTTTTTTTAATTATAGTTTTAGTCTTTAGACGAAAATGTCCTTTCAATTTAGTCAATATTCCATATTGTTCATATGTATCTTTCATATATAGCCTACACAAGGCATTTTCAGTTACATGTATGTCATTTTGAGGTTTGACAGCTTGAATGAAAGACCTATTCAAAGCTACATACAGAGAAATAAAAATAAATATTGCAAAATAAACGTCGCCATTTCTAATCGTTCAGTTTGCGCAGTTACATCAATTTCATAAACTAACCTACTAACTCATCAGTATCACTTTGTTAATTTTTTGCTGTACAAAAACCTTCATAACTTAGGACTGCCTTCTGCTGCACGTCCTCTGTGTGTGATACCGGTGCTTTTCCTACCCGTGATCTGGCTTCAGTAAATGTTATATCCCAACACTATTATGCCACACTATTAAACAGAAGGCCAATTGAGTGAATTGGAAAGCACGCTAATTAGGCTTCTAATTTAAATGTCGGCAAATTTTTATATATCGGTGCCTCAATAATATATCTATAAAATAACATGCCGATCAATAATCGATATATCGATATTTTATAACATCCCTAGTAGAAACTCTGCAGACACCACATAAAGATTTATATCTGAAATCTTGGAATTTTAGAAAATCCTTAATTTTGTTTTGTCTGCATTTAGAACCAGATTGAGTTGATGCAAACATGACTAAACAGAGTCAAAAACAGACAGTGCCAGTGAAACAGAGGATGCACAACAATAACTAATTGCATTGTTAGCATAAAGATGATATTTAGCATTGGGTACTGTATGTTATCATAAATGTTATTTATATATATTGTGTACACGGTTTCCATAAACATGGCCCTCCAAGTCAACTGCTGTCCTCTGTATGTTGGTCCTTATGGCTGAATATCTTGTAGCAGTGAGGGTCCCAAGCTGGGCAATTATGAGTTCCATATAGACAGGAGGTCCTTCTGAGAGTGGCAGAGATTTATGGTTTTTGAGAGAAGACCTGTGGACATTAGTACACAGTGTCATTTGAGGTTATTTTGACTGAATGTTACACAAGCACCCACCATTAAAAGAACAGCATCAAGCTTGCTGTGTTGCTGGATTTTGAATTTAGCATATGAGCACACCTGCCAGGAAAAAAATGGACTTTCATGATTCTTGCTTGTTATGAAAGTTTCCCAAATGAGGGGAGCTAGGGGACATTTCTGCCAGACTCCAGAAGGAGCACAAATGTGAGTAATTAAGGAGGGACTGCGAGATTGAAGAGGTTTGACAGTAAACAATGGAGAGGTTTATTAATGGAATTTTACAGTATATTTTGTTCAAGACCATTTTTGTTCATATTGCTGTTTACATTCTGGGAAGCACAGAACCTTTTAGCCTAGTCCTCAACTGAACATAAAAATATGCATACTTCGCGCGCACACACTAGAAGTAGTATAGCGTGGGAATTGACTGAACAGAAATGTCTACTAGCCAAATGACTACCTAGAATCATTGGTTTCCTGTTCTTGATAGACAACAAAGATCAAACTGATGTCTCTCGAGCAATAAATAGATCAGATTTTAGTTATCTTAAATTAGTGATATTTGTTTTCCAAACATGCTTCTTAAACTTAAATACTTTTACAATTAACTGTTTCAAACCAACGCTTTCAAAGCGTTTGTCAAATTGATCAAGGCACGTGATTTTGCCAGAAGGTGTCACCAGCGTGAGATGTGTCAAATGCTTCAGAACAGCAAATTGTTTTATAAAGCAAAAGATTCACTTGATTCAGAGCTTCAAAACAGCTTCACAAATACCAATGAGTTAGGTGTGATACTATCACATGAAGCAAAGGAACACTAATCTCACCCAAGGTAACTAAAAAAATAAACCCATGTAATAACATAAAATGACATAATTAACATTAAACGGATCTTAAAACATAACTATAACCCATAATAACTGTTAATTAATAACACCCCAAAACAGTCCCCAAAACCTGCACAGACGTACCTCATTAATTATGCAATGACAACAGCCAATAGCAAGTCCTCAAGCATAAACAACAACAGACATTAAAGTATATTCCTTGTAAGGACTATAATTTGATGTAGTTTTAGCATCTGATATTCCTTTAAATAGGTAAACATGCCATTTTGCCCTTTGCACTAAGAAAAGTGACAATATGAAGACGTCTAATCGGTCCATAACCACTGATCTACAAACGCCCTGGAACATGAATAATACAAGAAATAAAGCAAGAAATAAATGAAAGTTTATGAGGGCACGCTGGCTAGTTGTCACTGCCATTCAGTGTTAGGGTTAGGCACACGTGTTGAACCATAAGGAGATGTTCCGTTATACACAAGTCCAGATGTTTATGGAAGTAGTTATAACTTGCATGATATGACTTATATGTTAGTCGTAGAATAACCATTTACTGTTTGCACGATGTTATCAAGCTTATAATGTTGGTTTCGTGTTATTCTTCTTTCAAGAAGGAAATTTGTCTTAATCCACAGAAAGACAAGATTGATATCAAAGATCAGTCATAAAGTCAGCAGCATTAGACAAAGTAGGATAATGAACAAATATTGCTTTTTATCCTATTGGGGATGAGGAAATAACCCTTAAATCTTCAAGTCACACAATGTCTAATGCAAATGCTGCTTTAAAAACGGTAAAAAAAAACAGGACATATTGTGCTTAAGTTGTTGAATGCAGACACAAACAATAAAAGACTGTCAAATAATTTTATAGACACATAAAAAGAGGGAACGATACACAAGAACATGCAGTTGAACCAACAGTGTTCCAGTAATATCCAAAACCAAAGGCAGCTGTCTCATCAAAGGTATGTGTGAAGTGTGAATACAGTGACAAGTGTATGCCAGTCTCTCTCTGTGCCGGTGGCGCAAAAGCAAATTTGAATCTCTTTAGTTAGATTACGTCAACATTTGAACTGTGAATGTAGATAAATAACTAGTCAGTCACTGTGATTTTGACAATCTTGAAGCTGGTCTGGTATAAATTGTCCATATTGGTTGTGGAATGATGTTGTGATGATGTCACAACCAGCCCAGTTTGCTGCCTCCCCACTTCAAAATACGTTGTGGCACCGGTGGTGAAGTATATTCTAAAGACGAGCTTGTTCAGATAACAGTAATCAGAAATGAAATCTTGACAGATCAAACATTTTAATTCTGGTTAAATTTAGGGTTGGGGTTAGGTTTAGGTGTTAGTCATAGGAAAATCTGAAAACTGAACAGGGGCTGATTTGTACTGATTTTAAATTTTGTTGGTTGGTTGATTTTTCTCATTGGTTAATGAGTAAAAGTGCGGGGCAGTCTCATAAGCGAAGCATCACCGTAGCAACGTTTTGTCCAGCACCATGGAACCGCAAAGGATAGAACGTCACTCCTCAGTTCTGACAATTCCGTCACATGGTTGGCAAACTTTGGATATTATCACGTTTAACTGCAATATCTTTTATTAAATTAAGAAATACATTACTACGGAAGCCTGTTTTGTCCATGGTTTGTTACTTTTTTCTGTCTTGTTTTCTCGTGATCACAACTTAATTTTCTTGATCTCAACATAACAAAATTTGTTTTCTCGAGATCACAATAATTAGTTATTAATTTACTCTAAGACATTGTTTTTATTTCTTAACAGAACACAGTGACTTCTTAACTTATATGTGAAGCCTTTGAGCCTTCACTTGGTTACTTTATTTATAAACACTTAATTTAGTTAACAAAAACGAAAACGATATAATTGCATTAATAAAACATTTTATTGCTTCAAAACGTTGTCAGCCACAGTGGCTAACTAGTTGCGCTTAATTTTTTTTTTTTTTTAATACCAGATGGCAGTAAATAGAACCGTGTACAGAAGCTTTGATCAACGAACCCAATTTCAATACGTTTGTAATGAAAGTCCCATTGCTTCAGAAAGCTACATTTTCCCAATACTACTCCATGGATAGTGGATGATGACTGAGATATGCAGGACAGCAGGTTTGTGATTCACTAGTTAAAACTGAGATAAAATCCATCTTCTTGACCTAGAGAAGCCTACAGTTGCGTTAAACTGAAGATGAAGATGCTTTGCAAGATGCTTTGCCTGTGACGTTATGAGGTGCTTCAGGTGCGCAAAGGTGTTTTCTTGCGATAACTGTAAGTCGAAATTACGCAACACAAGAAAATTAAGGCACGATTATGAGAAAACAACATTTGTTATGTCAAGATCACAAGAAAATGAAGTCATGATCATGAGAAAACAAGACAGAAAAAGAGTGATAAACCATGGACAAAACGGGCTTCTGTACGTTACCTTACTTACTGTTTTTGATATTTTTGAGCACCTAACCCAACCCCATTGCTAAACCTAACCACTTAGAAACAATATAAAACATGTAACAGACAGGTACATTTAGTTAAATAATTTTTGTTACATATTTACATATTATATTTTTGAGCACCAAACCTCACCCCTACGCCTAAACAACAATGTAGAAGACATACATGTAACATGCAGATAAAAATACAGTCAGAAAAATGTATTCTAAAAAATGACACACACACACACACACAAAAAGCACTATAAAAGCATTTCCAATGACTCATTTAATTTAAAGTCTTGGAATGATAGAATGTCACAATCGGTCACAAGACGCAGGAGCCAGTCGTGCTTGACATCACTGACGTCAAAGTCCTTGTAATGCTTCTTGAGGCAGCAATTTTTTTTTATTTTTTTTTTTTCATGTTAAATGGAATCAGGATCTAACTATTTCAGTGGATGGGAATGCTGATCGTTAAATAAAGACTTATATTTAGATCTGTTCAAAGCCAACAAAACAACTATTTTATGATAAAGCAATGAATTAATGATTACAGAAATTTCGGATCATTTAATTTTAAAATTTAGCCTTGGGTAAAGAAATGAAATGCTTCAAAATTTGTTAAATACAGCATAAGAGTGTGACATTTAAAATATGGACCTGTGGTGATTTTGGTGGTGCAGGCAAAAATTTGCCTAGTGATGTTTTGTCATGAGAGTGTGTTGATCTTATAATTTAGCCAACTGGTTAGCTCCAAGTATGAATGATATTGTGTTCTACGAGAGATTGGGTTGATTTATCTGCCAAACAGTTATAAGCCGTGGCTAAAAAGATAGGGATGGCGACAAAGATGCAATGAAAGACGATAAATGTAAATGATAATGAAGAAGTGCAAAACATCTCCCCCACTCATCTCATTGTGCTTCTCCTCCTTTGTCTTGTTACAGTCTATCCTTTCCGTCAGTGTGATCCATTCCATTTAAAAATCCATGATATCACTTGTTGCCAGTTGAAAGTTGTCATTTAGATCACTTCTGAGAAGACTGTATCGTATCAGACCCATCTAATGAAGCCAGTGCAGTGGTCAATAAGTAAAGTAGGCATAGCTAGAAAAGAATGGCAGGTGGGGACAGAGAAATCACTAATGTGCCATGAGTAATGACTGAGATAGTGCCTTTTAGAAGGCTTGTTAACTGACTTATTTGCAGGGAAGACCATTCTTTCACCTTATCTTCCAACCACAGACCCAACACCCACCTCAGGTCTTCACAAGAGCGCCAATATATGTGGCTCTTTGAGAGCTATACTCTGCATGTAACCATATTAACAAAGCTACCCAACAGCTGAGGTTTAAAGATGTTTCTCTTTGATATATAGAGATGAATACGGAGTGGCATCCCCTCAATGCTTAATGGTGCTGGAGCTTTGTTCAGTGCTTTCCCTCCGTGGGCAAAATTACACACTGAAAACATTCTCAAGAGGGACGAAGAATTACAATATCCATGGTGCATAACAGAGACACTGACTGTGGTTAGACAAGATTTACGATTCATGAAGTTAAGCATGAAGATAAGCACACTTGATATTTGACAGGATTTGCCTTGTTGCTGTAGAGCTCTAAAAATTCACATTCGTTTCAGTACTTTTCAGACTTCCTATTGTTTTGCTAGTTTCATATTGGCTTTATCAAGTCGCTTTCACACATACAGCCTTTTCCAGAAAATTAGCACTGTCTATTTCTCTGAATGAGAAGTTGTAACATTACCTGAAAAGTTCAAAAAAGTTGTGATGCTATGTGAGAACAGAGTCCCACATAACGGTTTGTGCATGTACGAAGTCAGGGCATAGGAGATTAACATATTTGATATTTTACAGCCGACTATAGAGGAATTCTCATAGTGTATGATGCTCCACAACTCAAATCTGAATTCATATGATAAGCAGCCAATGAAAATGTCATCATGCGCGGCCACAACACTGAACCAAAAAGAAATGGAGATGGCGAACAAGGGCTCAAAGTGCAGCTAAACGTTTAATGTCACTCACATTCAACTCACACCTCAGTCTCCACCCAAGACCACATCCAAATGTGCTGTTTCCTCATTCCCTGGGTCACAAATCCGGTGCTCACGGCCGTCGTTATCATGACCACCGGCTACCGTTCCTTTATGGCAGATATGGCGCTCCAGGGGCGGCCCCTGCGCACCCAGCTGTGGCACAAACATGCCCACGCCAGGCCGGTTCTGACGGACTGTGGGGACGACTTTCCTCCACCCCCTCCATGACCGGCCCTATGGTGGGTATCTGGAGCCAGGTAAGTGCTTCGATGCTCCCAGACTCAGCATGGCCATGAAGTCGGGGCTCCAGCCCCCTCGACGTGGCGCCTCCTGCTCCACCCCGTCGTGAGGCCCCACCCGCCGGTACATCCGACGCGATTGTCCCCTTGGTCCCCCTCGCTCGGAGCTTGGGGGCATGGCTCACGCTCCCCAACCTGTCGCAGTGGTTGATCAGGACCGTCCGACTTGACTATGTGATTCAGTTCGCCAGGCGCCCGCCCAGGTTCAACGGCGTCCTCTTCACTTCGGTGAAAGGCGAGAACGCCGCTACTCTGCGTGCGGAGATTGCTACCCTTCTGCGGAAGTGTGTGATAGAGTCTGTCCCTCCGGCCAAGATGAAGAAAGGGTCTTACAGCCCCTACTTCATCATCCCGAAGAAAGGCGGTGTGTTGCTGCCAATCTTGGACCTGCTAGTACTGAACCAGGCTTTGCACAGACTCCTGTTCAAGATGCTGATGCAAAAACGCATTCTAGCGAGCATCCGGCATCATTCACGAAGGTCGCAGAGTCAGCCCTTGCCCCGCAAAGGGAAGTGGGAGTCTGCATCCTCAACTATCTCGACGACTGGCTGATCCTAGCTCACTATCGGGATGTGTTGTGTGCGCACAGGGTCCTGGTGCTCACGCACCTCAGCTGGCTGGGGCTTCAGGTCAACTGGGAAAAGAGCAAGCTCTCCCCGGTTCAGAGCGTCTCTTTTCTTGGTTTGGAGTTGGACTCAGTTTCGATCGAACAAGCGCGCAAAGTCGGTGCTGAACTGTCTGAAGGCATTCAGATGGAAAACAGCGGTCCCACTTAAACTTTTTCAGAGGCTCCTGGGGCATATGGCATCCTTAGCGGTGGCCACACCACTCGGGTTAATGCATATGAGACTGCTTCAGCACTGGCTTCAGACTCGAGTCCTGAAATGGGCATGGCGCCACGGGACACATCGCATGGTCGTCATGCTGATCTGTCGCTGCTTCCTCAGCCCTTGGACCGACCTAGCGTTTCTACGGGCAGGGGTTCCCCTAAAGCAGGTCTCCAGGTGCGTCGTGGTTACGACAGACGCTTCCAAGACGGGCTGGGGCACCGTATGCAACGGGCACGCAGCCGCCGGCTCTTGGACTGGACTACGTTGGCACATCAACTGCCTCGAGTTGCTGGCAGCACTGCTTGCCCTGTGGAGGCTCCGACTGTTGATCCAGGGCAAGCAGGTGTTGGTCCGGATGGACAACACGGCGACGGTAGCGTACATCAACTGCCAAGGTGCCCTATGCTCCCGTTGCATGTCACAACTCGCCCGCCGTCTCCTCCTCTGGAGTCAGCAGCGCCTCAAGTCGCTGCGAGCCACTCACATCCCGGGCGACCTCAACACCGCAGCGGATGCGCTGTCACGACAGGTTATGCTCAGGGGAGACTGGAGAATCCACCCCTAGGTGGTCCAGCTGATTTGGAGTTGAATTGGTCAAGCGCAGGTAGACCTGTTTGCTTCCCGGGAATCCTCCAACTGCCCGCTATGGTATGCCCTGACCGAGGCACCCCTTGGTATAGACCCGCTGGCACACAGCTGGCCCCCGGGACTACGCAAATATGCATTTCCCCCATTGAGTCTAATTGCACAGACCCTGTGCAAGGTCAGGGAGGACAAGGAGCAGGTCATCCTAGTAGCACCACACTGGCCCACCCAGACGTGGTTCTTGGACCTCACGCTCTTCACGACAGCCCCCCCCTGGCAAATTCCCCTGAGGAAGGGTCATCTTTCTCAGGGACGGGCACCATCTGGCACCCGTGACCAGACCTCTGGAATCTCCACGTCTGGCCCTTGAACGGGACATGGAAGACCTAAGTGGCCTACAACCCGTGGTGGTAGACACGATCACTCAGGCTAGGGCTCCCTCTATGAGGCGTCTGTATGACTTGAAGTGGCGTCTGTTCGTTAAGTGGTGTTCTTCCTGATGCGAAGAGCCCCCGGAGATGCACAGTCAGATCGGTGCTTTCCTTCCTGCAGGAGAGGCTGGAGGGGTGGCTGTCCCCCTCCACCTTGAAGGTGTATGTAGCCGCTATTTCGGCACATCACAATGCAGTAGATGGTAAGTATTTTTTTTTTTTTGTTTGTTTTTTTTTTTTTTGTGAGGGGTAGTTTTAGGGGTAGGGTTAGGGTTAGGGGATAGAATCTATAGTTTGTACAGTATAAAAATCATGTCTATGGAGAGTCCTCATAATAATAGCTGCACCAACATGTGTGTGTGTGCGTGCGTGCGTGCGTGTGTGATTTTTGTTGTTGTTGCTGTTGTTTTAAGTGTACTATCTGTTGGTTATTTTTTACTTCATCTGAATATTTGGCAAACTTAAAAGTAGTTTGTGAGCCACTCCCACTTGTTGATCAGCTGTTGATGTCTTCACTGATGGCCAAGACTATATATTGTGCCTCCTTGTACTGGGGAATTGTACTCAGTGAGTGTATATAAGGTAAACATCAACTTGCCAACTAGTTGACTACTTTTCTAGACAACTAGAAAAATGTATAGTTATGCAGGCCCTAGTATGGAATAGGTTGGTCATAGATTCTACGTTTGAATAGTTATGACTAGAATTCATCTATTTGAGCTGAGATAGAGAAAAGCTAAGTGGCTCTATCATGTATGGGTTGGTACCCATGACAACAAATGTGATCATAATAACTTCTGCAACCATTAAATGTTCAAATGCTAGATGAATATTGCCCCGTTTAGGTTTATATTTTCTTCAATACCATTATCAGATTTTTTTTCTTCATCCAAGTTATCTTTTATTACTAATGCTGCTACGGTGCTGTAGCAAGACTGAAGAAGATTAGTTAAATACCAAGGTTATCTTCACTACACCCCACTCATTTGTTCCTCTTATATATGAAAGAGATCTCTTGTGATAGTGAGTATATTTTCAATACTACACACAATATTACACATATGGACCATGTCATGGACTAATGTCCAGGTTTCAGACTATTAAACCCTACAAGCATTGTACAGTACAAACAAAAAAAATCTGGCTTTGTTCTCTGGGAATGTAATGATGGTTGCACAGCAGTCTATTGAATGCTTATTGCTTTATATAGCATTTCCAATCATAATCACAGGTACACCAGTTGTCATGGTATATTAACTTGAATATATTGCCATACTGATTGAACAGTTACGAAGACAAAGATCAGCAAACTGGAAATTCAGCCCATAATCTTCCTCTTACATACAGTATGTTTTCATTTCCATCTCTATAATGTGGCATAATCAATAACTAATCAATCTCCTGGACAGCAAATGGGACCTGGTTCCCAGGAGAGGTTCTCTCTGGTCACCTAATAAGAAAGAGACATAAAATTTGGATAGGAATTCGAGGAACTCATGCATTTGACTTCTGATGGGTTCATTAACTCGTTGCTTCTACAGTAGCAGAGAGAATTAGCCATGTGTGGTTCATCTTAAGGGCTCTTGGGCTCTTTTGGGACCCAAGGGAATCATGGCCAAATTTTGAGAAAACTTTAGCTTTTAATGGATTCTTGTCACTGGAACATTGAATGCTTATAATACTGTAAATCATGTTTTGTCAGGTAACCTAGAAAATGTTCCTCATGTGGTAACATCTAAATTAACTGGATTTGTTCAAGTCAAAAATATGAGTTAATATATGACTGAATATATTATTGACTTCTGTGAACTATGAACAACTGTGAACATTTGCACATTCTATGGTTCATATTCTTCACGTTTTGCACATCCCTGCACAACTGCACATATCTTGTACAACTGCACAACTCCTTTATTATAACCTGTCGGTTTACTTTTTCTCTATATATTGTGTCTTAAATATAGTTTATCATTTATCTTATTATGTTTATTGTTTATTGTTATTGTATGCATCAAACACCAAGGCAAATTCCTTGTATGTGAAAACTTACTTGGCAATAAAGTCAATTCTGATTCTGATTCTGAATCAACCTGAATATGTTAGGTTACACCAACAAGATATATATATTTTTTTTTTTTAAGTTAAATGAGGAAGAAATAGCTTCTTACACAGTAATACCAAAAACTCACATTAACAACATACATTAATACTGCAACTCACAGGCATATTGAACACTCAACATGGTCACTGGAGTATTACTGTAATTATGCTGAGCACTGAGCAAATTTCTTTTCAATAAAGTCCCAACAGATGGCAGATAAAAAACCTTTTTTAAATCTTGAAGTAAAACCATGTACTTACCACACTAGCGCTGGATTATTTTGGACAGGTGCAGGGCTGATTTTATTAAGTTTAATGCCCTGCTGTTTTTCTTCACATATTAAAACTACTGGGCAATTAGGGTTGGATCAATTCCAAAATTTTGACTTTGGTATGATACCAGCCTCTGGTACCTCAGATACTAAACTGATACCTTAAAGGGGTCATGTCATGAGGAATAAAATTTTCCTTAATATTATTTTGATCTACTATAATTCTATTATAAAAACATACTGTAAATTTCCGAACTCAAAACTTAATCCCCAGTGCAATAAAAGCATTTACTGAAATCAAGCTGCAAAAATGCCTCGTTCTCTACTTTCACGATTTCCTTACGTCATTTGAGGGCCTATTAATTCATGACCGCTTCTACAGCAACAACATCAACGCCTACTTTAAATCATTGCACCCTTGGCCCTGCCCACTGGCACTCAGTTTGTACTCAGAGAGAGAAAGCAGGTCAAAGAGGCCTAGTGTGGCCTTCTAACTACTGTATTTCTGAACACCAAAGGGGACCCATCTGGGATGTTTTTTATTATTTTTGTATAAAAACATGCACTAGACAGATGTCTTTAACAGTTGTCATGTGTCTCATGCCGCTTTTTAAAAGACGTGGTGTCAAGTTACAACTCTGAAGAGGGTGTAGGGTGAAGGGGTCACTCTTGGGAGCCCCAAATACCTCTGCTTTTTTTAAAAAAGGCCATTGAGAATTGGCGAGTGGAATCTGCATGCCACTTCCCCGGACATACGGGTATAAAAGGAGCTGGTATGCAACCACTCATTCAGATTTTCTCTTCGGAGCTGAGCGGTTGTATTCAGTGCACTGAATTCAATTTCCCTCCAAAGGTGCACTCAAAACTGCTGGATTTACGGTGCATTTCAGCGGCATCTCCCTCTCTGCACCTGTGGAGTGCAGAGAACGCCCCTGGGCGCTTCAGCAGAGCGAAAATAAGAGAGTATATTCTAAAAGAGTATATTTTCATTCACAAAAAGAGCGGCACACACGGAACGTCTTTTTAAAGATGCCTGTCCATTTGTGTGTTATTCCTGGTTGCGGTTGTTATCTCTCTGCTTCTGACGGTGACGATCGCTGTCTTACGTGTCTGAGCACTGCCCATGCGGAGACATAAATCGTGGATGAGTCATGTCCTCATTGCGAGAACATGACCATGGCAACATCTTCAGCGATGGCTGACCCGGACCGTCCGACTCGGCTACGCGATTCAGTTTGCCAGGTGTCCACCCACGTTCAGCGGCGTCCGCTTCACCTCGGTGAAGGGTGAGAACGCCGCTACCTTGCGTGCGGAGACCACTACCCTTCTGCGCAAGGGCAAGATAGAGCCTGTCCCCCAAGCCAAGATGAAGAAAGGGTTCTACAGCCCTTACTTCATCGTACCGAAGAAAGGTGGTGGGTTGCGACCAATCCTGGACCTGCGAGTACTGAACCGGGCTTTGCAAAGTCTCCTGTCCAAGATGCTGACGCAAAAACGCACTATAACGAGCATCTGGCATCAAGATTGGTTCGCGGCGGTAGACCTGAAGGATGCGTACTGCCCCGTCTTGGTCTTACCTCGACACAGACCCTTCCTGCGGTTTGCCTTCGAAGGCCAGGCGTACCAGTACAAGGTCCACCCCTTCGGCCTGTCCTTGTCCCCAAATGTCTTCACGATGGTCGCAGAGGCAGCCCTTGCCCCGCTAAGGGAAGTGGGCGTCCGCATCCTCAACTATCTCGACGACTGGCTAATCCTAGCTCACTCTCGAGAGTTGCTGTGCGCACACGGGGACCTCATGCTCCGGCACCTCAGCCAACTGGGGCTTCGTGTCAACTGGGAGAAGAGCAAGCTCTCCCCGGTTCAGAGCATCTCTTTTCTCAGTTTGGAGTTGGACTCAGTCTCGATGACAGCGTGCCTCACGAACGAGAGTGCACAGTCGGTGCTGAACTGTCTGAAGGCGTTCAGACGGAGAACAGCGGTTCCACTGAAACTTTTTCAGAGGCTCCTGGGACATATGGCATCCTCAGCGGTGGCCACACCGTTCGGGTTGATGCATCTGAGACTGCTTCAGCACTGGCTTCAGACTTGAGTCCCGAGATGGGCATGGCACTGCGGGACACATCGTGTGACCATCCCGCTGATCTGTCACCGCCTTTTCAGCCCTTGGACCGACCTTGCATTTCTACGGGCAGGGGTTCCCCTAGAGCAGGTCTCCAGGCACGTCATGGTTACAACAGATGCCTCCAAGACAGGCTGGGGCACCGGATGCAATGGGCACACAGCCGCCGGCTCCTGGACAGGCCCGCAGCTGCGTTGGCACATTAACTGCCTAGAGTTGTTGGCAGTACTGCTCGCCCTGCGGAGGTTCCGGCCGTTGATCCAGGGCAAGCACGTGTTGGTCCGGACAGACAACACAGCGACGGTAGCATACATCAACCGTCAAGGTGGTCTATGCTCCCGTTGCATGTCACAATTCACCCGCTGTCTCCTCCTCTGGAGTCAGCAGTGCCTCAAGTCGCTGTGAGCCACTCACATCCTGGGCGACCTCAACACTGCAGCGGACGCGCTGTCACGTCAGGTTACCCTCAGGGGAGAGTGGAGACTCCACCCTCAGGTGGTCCAGCTGATTTGGAGTCAATTCGGTCGAGCAT